>NC_134469.1:54865490-55171403 GCF_964194025.1 Convolutriloba macropyga
CTACTAATATACCTATTATTATTATGATACAAATGCAATCTAGGGTACCAGTTAAAAACGGCAATAGGCCCCTGTATCCTGCCAAAATTACCCGCGAATTGCTGCTCTGTGAGTCAGCTACAACAACAACACCCCTTCAATTAAGCTGAATCTAGCCTCTCTAAACCGTAGCTAGCGCTACTGACAAAGACAACCGCTCGAGCTCGCCGGTCGTTCGAGGGCAATTCGCTCCGACGTTAGTTGATTATGTTCTTCTCGTCGAAAAATATTAGGCCCTGCGATGTTTGAGATTTTTGGTCGATTAGTTGAGAAAAATCACATGGCTCTTTAAATGGTCGTTTTCGGCACCCTAGTCCAAGGCCGTTTTTCTCCACATTTTTGTAATTTTTCAAAGTCTAAACATGCGTTTTTGAAATCCTGAGATAGTTTCGTTTAATGGTATAGGCTTAATTTGATTTTAACTGGATTACGGGACCCTCTTTATTTTAACTGGATTACGATTAGTGTGATTTTGCTTCGGACATAAAGTGCATCTCCAAAATTTTAAATGTTCTACTTTGTAACCCAAGGCCCCTTCCCAGTCCAGTAGTTTTCAAATTTTCCCACTTTTTTTTTCAAGTTGGACGTTTTTAAAAGCATTTCTCAGCTCATTCAGCTGTTATTCCGACACTGTTTTTTTTTACAATCCAAAGCATTTTGATTCTATTGCTGCTCTGTCTTTTTAGCACTCGAAGATTTATTTAACTGAAGGAGTGGTTGTGAAACAGGATCTAAAGTTCAGTGCTTTAAGTGCAACCAACGAATCTGCTGAACCAAAGTATCAAGTAGAGAGGACAAGGGGAAGAGAGGGAAACTTCTCGTTCACGTGCGGAATTTTCAAGTTTTTCAAATTTTTTTTGGGTAATCGACCTCAGAGAAGTCTATTACAATTTGTATGTTTCGAAGCGTTTCGGGTTTTTCCGCTTTCATTGGATTAATTTTTGGCGATGATTTTGTCATTTTAGACGTTTTTAGCCCCTCTTTTTTATTTTAATGTTCTCAGATTAGTTTTCCTAGTTGCAGTTAGTTTTAAATTTGACATTGCACTTTAGAAAGATAAGGCCGGTACCGTTGAAAAGCAAATTCGTTGTAGAATGCATTTGCAAAAAGTTTTTTTCCAAATTGGTCATTGTGACCCAGACCCGACTCAAGAGTAAAGTGGGAACAAAATTATTCGGCTGACTAATTATGCTGAAACAAGACATTTTTTTCTGTCAAAGCTGGATTTTTAATTGCCCTCGAAAACAAATTTGACGCAAGTATTGTAAACGTTTGGGTCTTTATGCAAAAATTGTCGCTTGACTGTATTTACTTCTGGGTTAGCTTTTGCGCCCTTGACTTCTTGGTTCTGTCTGATCTAAATGCTACTAATTCACAAGTGTCAGCAGCTGAAAATTGAATTTTAAATCTTTGCGGTTTTTTGGGTTGGTTCTGAATGACGTGGTAATTGTTTTGTCATAAATGTGAACTTGTTTGAGGTCAATGCTGAAATCTTTCGGGTTATGTCAGAGGCGTAACTTTTAATCAAATGTTTTTAATAAATCTGGTGAAAGGAATAGCCGTTTTCGGACAAATAATAGTGTTTTCGGGTGCAACTACGGTTCAGGTTTTAAATCTCCGACGCTTCGAGTCGCTTCTGGAATTCTTCTGGTCCCCTTTTTTGTTTCTTTGTGCCGCTTTTTTTGCGTTTATGTAAAAAAAGCAGCTGATAGAATATTAAATTTTTACTGCTTTTGTGGTTTTTTTCTGAATGATGTGGTAATCGTCTTGTCGTAAATGTGAACTTGTTTGATGTCAGTTCTCAAATCTTTCCTGTTTTGTCAGGTGCTATTTTTAATCAAATATTTTGAACAGATCTGGCGAGGAAAAAAATAACTGTTTTTAGACTAGCAATAGTGTTTTCAGCTGCAACTTCGCTTTTGGTTTTAAAACACCGAGCTTCGAGTCCCCTCCAGAACTCTGGCGGCCATGGTTTTTGTTTTATTGTTGGACGCTCTTTTTGTGTTTTTCATTCACACAATTAGATCGCGTGACGTCATTTCTAACCATCTCTGGCAAAAGCTTATACATCATTTGCGTGATTACGTTTTGATATTACGTGGCGTTCTTCTCTGTATAAGTTGACTTTTCATTGCTCTCGAAGAAAATTTGGAGTAATTATTGTAAACGTACAGGTCGTTACGCGAAATTGTTGTGTGACCGCATTTGCTTCTGGGGTAACTTTTGCGCCCTTGACTTCTTCGTTTTGCCTCATCTAAGTGTCACTCATTGACAAGTGTCAGCAGTTGGAAATTGAATTATAAATATTTGCTGCTTTTTGGGTTTTTTCCTGAATGAGGTGGTACTTGCTTTGTCATAAATGTGAACTTGTTTGATGTCAATGCTGAAATCTTTCCGGTTATGTCAGAGGTGTAATTTTTAATCGAATGGTTTTCAATAATAAAGCTTGCGAGGAATAGAGTAACTGTTTCAGACCAAAAATTGTTTTTGTCTGCAACTACGGTTTTGGTTTTAAAACTCTGACGCTTCGAGTCCCCTCTGGAACTCCTACTGCCAAGTTTTATGATTTGTTTCGTGACGCTTTTTTGCATTCATCAATCACAACAAAGCTGAAAATTTCTGGAATGACTTCTTCGTCTGAAGTTAGATCGCGTGACGTCATTTCTAACCCTCTCTGGCGAAAGTTTATACGTCATTTGCGTCATTACATTTTGATAATACGTTGCATGGTTCACTGTATAAATTAACTTATTATAGGCTCTCGAAGGAATTTTTGTGTGCCATTATGAAGCATTGTGGCATTTGCTTCTTTGAGTTCTTCGTTGTTGCATGAAGAATTTTCCCACCCACTCACAAGTGTCTGCAGCTGAAAAGTGGCGGCATTTCACTACTAAACGTCAAATGAAGAGTGTGCCAAAATTATTATATATTTTTTTGCTTTAAATTTTATTTGTGGTTATAGTTGTTTATAATGACGTGTAGATGTTGGACAATTTAGGCTGTCTCCAAGTTTTATGTGTTTTTCTTAAGTCTTGCAATCCGAATTTCGGGCAGTGAGGGTAATCGGCCGTCGTTCTGTGGCAATTTTTTGGGCTGGTTTGGTCATTGATTTTACCTTGTCAAAAAAATGTAATAATTGATAAAAAGGACTTAAGCGCTCTTTGACTTTTTTGGCTTTTTCTCTCATTCGAAATTTCCAGCAGCTGGACTCAATTGGCTGCAGTTCCTTACTAAAAGTAAAATAAAAAGCCCCGTCGACTGAAGCAGGCTGCAATAGATTTGCGCTCTCAATTGTTCGAGAGCGTTTTCTCTGACGTTATTTGGTTTTTTTTTGAGTCGATCTTACTTTTGACGTGTTTTAGAGGAAGTCAATGCCGCACGTGAAAAGAGTTCTGGTCAGTCTGCTGAAAAAAGTCAAAACAGCGAGAATTTAGAGTGGTTTTTTGTTCCTGCATCTTTCTGGGACTGTGTGAGAGAAGTAGCTGTGAAAAATTTGCTAAGCGAGCGACCATTTTTGTTGTATTTTTCAGTAGTTAGTCAATTATTGGCCGGAAACTGTATTGAACCCTTTTTCCAGTATTTGTCTAGGATTGGCAACTTGCGAAGAAATATATTTCAGATCTTTTATCGTTTTAATCAGATTGTTTCGGCTGTTTTTCAAGCTGAAGCAAGGTTGTTCACCTTTAATTTCTCATGACAGCCGATCTTTAATAGCATTTTACTGTAATAATTTAGAGCTTTAAAAGATCAAGGATCATTGGTTCACACAAAATGAATTGTTTGGGACAAAGAGTCGTTCATTTCATAAATAACCAATATGTAAATCAGCACGTGAGCTAAGGTACGTATAAATTTTCCTACATCTTTTAGGTCGTTTGAGAGCTGTTCAAACGATGTTAGTCGATCATATTCTATAAATGAAGGATGACAGAACGCGCAAATGTATTTTTTTTCGAAAAATTAGACAAAAGCAAGTTTTTGGCTACTTGTAGCTGCTAAAAAGTAGAAACTAGTTTCAATTGCCCTGAAACAAAGTTTTTATAATTTTTTTCTTTTTCCATCAATCACCAAAGCTTTAACCGAGATACACTGATAAAGGTCACTGGCATTAAGTGGCTCTGAAGTTCTCATCGAGCTTTGCTTTTTATCTTAATGCGGGGTTCTCCAATACTAAGGAAGTATAAATGCGTGTAAAGAGCTATTTTGGTGGTATGCATATTTAGCGCACTGTGCATCGAAGACATTACTCTGCATCCATCCTGCAATAAATTGAAAAGAATAAGAAAATTGTAAAGCTTGATTTAGTTTAAAGATAATTGTATATCTTTTCCTAATTGCGGTGATGCCAAATCAAAACATTTTGTTTTCGTGGATCTTGGATTTTAGTTTTCTTTACTGAAATTTCAGTTCAATTACTAAGAACATCTGCCTCGGGCTTTCCCGATTTGTACTGTGAGTCAGCGACTTAATTGCGGGTTTCCAAGTTATTAAGATCATTATCGTGAGCTATTTCATGACCTTTTCTAGTCGGGTAAGTTTTTTGAGCCGATCATATAGCAAAAGTTTTTACGTCTTTTGCATGATTACATTTTGATATTAGGTCTCTTCTCGAAGCAGGTACAGAGTTTATTGTAAAGTTTTTAGCCGTTTTTTTAATGTTCAGTTTAGCTTTCCTAGTTGCAGTTAGTTTTAATTTTGACGTTACATCCGCCGTTTTTGGATAATTTTGTGATGTTTTCCAACTTTTTTCGAAGAAAATGGGTGAATATAAATGCCATTTTTTGCGGCGAGTTTCAATAAAATCTTTTTGCACTTTAGAAAGATAAAGCCGGTACCGTTGAAAAGCAAACTCGCTGTAGAATGCATTTGCAGAATTTTACAAATTGGTCATTGTGACCCAGACCCGACTCAAGAGTAAAGTGGGAACAAAATTATTCGGCTGACTAATTATGCTGAAACAAGACATTTTTTTCTGTCAAAGCTGGATTTTTAATTGCCCTCGAAAACAAATTTGACGCAAGTATTGTAAACGTTTGGGTCTTTATGCAAAAATTGTCGCTTGACTGTATTTACTTCTGGGTTAGCTTTTGCGCCCTTGACTTCTTGGTTCTGTCTGATCTAAATGCTACTAATTCACAAGTGTCAGCAGCTGAAAATTGAATTTTAAATCTTTGCGGTTTTTTGGGTTGGTTCTGAATGACGTGGTAATTGTTTTGTCATAAATGTGAACTTGTTTGAGGTCAATGCTGAAATCTTTCGGGTTATGTCAGAGGCGTAACTTTTAATCAAATGTTTTTAATAAATCTGGTGAAAGGAATAGCCGTTTTCGGACAAATAATAGTGTTTTCGGGTGCAACTACGGTTCAGGTTTTAAATCTCCGACGCTTCGAGTCGCTTCTGGAGAATTCTTCTGGTCCCCTTTTTTTGTTTCTTTGTGCCGCTTTTTTTGCGTTTATGTAAAAAAAGCAGCTGATAGAATATTAAATTTTTACTGCTTTTGTGGTTTTTTTCTGAATGATGTGGTAATCGTCTTGTCGTAAATGTGAACTTGTTTGATGTCAGTTCTCAAATCTTTCCTGTTTTGTCAGGTGCTATTTTTAATCAAATATTTTGAACAGATCTGGCGAGGAAATAAATAATTGTTTTTAGACTAGCAATAGTGTTTTCAGCTGCAACTTCGCTTTTGGTTTTAAATCACCGACGCTTCGAGTCCCCTCCAGAACTCTGGCGGCCATGGTTTTTGTTTTATTGTTGGACGCTCTTTTTGTGTTTTTCATTCACACAATTAGATCGCGTGACGTCATTTCTAACCATCTCTGGCAAAAGCTTATACATCATTTGCGTGATTACGTTTTGGTATTACGTGGCGTTCTTCTCTGTATAAGTTGACTTTTCATTGCTCTCGAAGGAAATTTGGAGTAATTATTGTAAACGTACAGGTCGTTACGCGAAATTGTTGTGTGACCGCATTTGCTTCTGGGGTATTTTTTGCGCCCTTGACTTCTTCGTTTTGCCTCATCTAAGTGTCACTGATTGACAAGTGTCAGCAGTTGGAAATTGAATTATAAATATTTGCTGCTTTTTGGGTTTTTTCTGAATGAGGTGGTACTTGCTTTGTCATAAATGTGAACTTGTTTGATGTCAATGCTGAAATCTTTCCGGTTATGTCAGAGGTGTAATTTTTAATCGTTTTGTTACTAATAAATCTTGCGAGGAATAGCGTAAATGTTTTCAGACAGAAAATTGTTTTCGTCTGCAACAACGGTTTTTGGTTTTTAAACTCCGACGCTTTGAGTCCCCTCTGGAACTCTTCCGGCCACGTTTTCTGTTTTGTGTGACGCTCTTTTTGCGTTTTTTATTCACAAAACAAAGCTGAAAATTTCCTGAAAGACTTCTCCTCTCTAATGTTTGATCGCTTGGCATCATTTCTAAACCTCTCTCGCAAAAGTTTTTTTGTCATTTGCTTGATTACATTTTGATATTACCTGGCATGCTTCTGTTTGAATTGACCTTTTTTGATCTCGAAGGAAGTTTGGAGTAGTTGTTGTAAACGTGTGGGTCGTAATGCGACATTGTTGCTTGACTGTATTTACTTCTGGGTTAACTTTTGCGCTTTTGACTTCTTCGCGTTTCGCCTGATCTAAATGCCACTCATTCACAAGTGTCTGCTGCTGAAAATTGAATTTTAAATCTTTGCGGCTTTTAGGTTGTTTCGGAATGATGTGGTAATTTTTTTGTTATAAATGTGAACTTGTTTGATGTCAATGCTGAAATCTTTCCTGCTAGGTCAGAGGTGGAATTTTTAATCAAATGGTTTTCAATAATAAATCTTGCGAGGAATAGAGGAACTATTTTCAGACCAAAAAATTGTTCCCGTCTGCAACTACGGTTTTGGTTTTAAAACTCTGACGCTTCGAGTCCCCTCTGGAACTCTGGCGGCCATGGTTTTTGTTTTGTTGTGACGCTTTTTTTGCGTTCTTCATTCACACAACAAAGCTGACAATCTCTGAATAACTTCTTTCTCTCTAACGTTTGATCGCATTACGTCATTTGTAACCCTCTCTCGCGAAAGTTTTCACGTCACTTGCTTGTTTACATTTTGATATTACGTGGCATGCTTCTTGGTATAAATTGACATTATTGCTCTCAAGGGAAGTTTGGAGTAATTATTGTAAACGTGTGGTTCGTTATGCAAAATTTTCTTCTGACTGTATTTACTTCTGGGGTAACTTTTGCGCACTTGACTTCTTCGTTTTGCCTGATCTAACTGTCTCTCATTCACAGGTGTCTGCAGCTGAAAATCAAATTTTAAATCTTTGCGGCTTTTTGGGTTGTTTCTGAATGATGTAATTGTTTTGCCATAAATGTGAACATGTTTGATCTGAATGCAGAAATCTTTCCGTTTAGGTCAGAGGTGTGATTTTTAGTCAAATGGTTTTCAATAATAAATCTTGCGAGGAATAGAGTTACTGTTTTCAGACAAAAAATTGTTTTCGTCTGCAACTGCGGTTTTCGTTTTAAAAGTCTCACGCTTACTGCCAAACTTTTTTTGTTGTGTGACGCTCTTTGTTTTTCATTCACACAACAAAGCTGAAAGTTTCCTGAATGACTTCTTTCTGTGAAGTTAGATCGCGTGACGTCATTTCTAATCCTCTCTGGCAAAAGCTTTTACATCATTTGCGTGATTACGTATTGATATTACGTGGCGTGCTTCTCTGTATAAGTTGACTTATCATTGCTCTCGAAGGAAATTTGGAGTAATTATTGTAAACGTGCGGGTCGTTGTGCAAAATTGTTGCTTGACTGTATTTACTTCTGGGTTAACTTTTGCGCCCCTGAATTCTTCGCGTTTCGCCTGATCTAAATGCCACTCATTCACAAGTGTCTGCTGCTGAAAATTGAATGTTAAATCTTTGCGGCTTTTAGGTTGGTTCGGAATGTTGTGGTATTTTTTATGTTATAAATGTGAACTTGTTTGATCTCGATGCTTTCATCTTTCGGGCTAGGTCATTTCCTGAATGACTTCTTCGTCTATAACGTTTGGTCGCGTGACATCATTTGTACCCTTTGCGTCACTTTCTTTATTACATTTTGAGATTACGTGGCATGCTTCTGTATAAATTGACTTTATTGCTCTCGAAGGAAGTTTGGAGTAATTATTGTAAACGTGTGGGTCGTTATACAAAGTTTTCGTCTGCCTGTATTTACTTATGGGGTAACTTTTGCGCACTTCATTTCTTCGTTTTGCCTGATTTAAATGTCTCTCATTCAAAAGTGTCTGCAGCTGAAAATTAAATTTTAAATCTTTGCGGCTTTTTGGGTTGTTTCGTCAGATGTGGTGATTGTTTTGTCATAAATTTGATTTTGTTTGATGTCAATTTTTCCGGTTAGGTCAGGTGTAGTTTTTAATCGAATGGTTTTCAATAATATAGCTTGCGAGGAATAGAGTTGTGTGACGCTCTTTTTGCGTTTTTTATTCACAAAACAAAGCTGAAAATTTCCTGAAAGAGTTTTCCTAATGTTTGATCGCTTGACATTTCTAAACCTCTCTCGCAAAAGTTTTTTTGTCATTTGCTTGATTACATTTTGATATTACCTGGCATGCTTCTGTTTGAATTGACTTTTTTTGCTCTCGAAGGAAGTTTGGAGTAATTATTGTAAACGTGTGGGTCGTAATGCAAAATTGTTGCTTGACTGTATTTACTTCTGGGTTAACTTTTGCGCCCTTGACTTCTTCGCGTTTTGCCTGATCTAAATGTCACTCATTCAAAGTGTCCGCTGCTGAAAATTGAATTTTATATCTTTGCGGCTTTTAGGTTGTTTCGGAATGATGTGGTAATTTTTATGTTATAAATGTGAACTTGTTTGATGTCAATGCTGAAATCTTTCCTGCTAGGTCAGAGGTGGAATTTTTAATCAAATGGTTTTCAATGATAAATCTTGCGAGGAATAGAGGAACTATTTTCAGAACAAAAAAATTGTTCCCGTCTGCAACTACGGTTTTGGTTTTAAAACTCTGACGCTTCGAGTCCCCTCTGGAACTCTGGCGGCCATGGTTTTTGTTTTGTTGTGACGCTTTTTTTGCGTTCTTCATTCACACAACAAAGCTGACAATCTCTGAATAACTTCTTTCTCTCTAACGTTTGATCGCATTACGTCATTTGTAACCCTCTCTCGCGAAAGTTTTCACGTCACTTGCTTGTTTACATTTTGATATTACGTGGCATGCTTCTTGGTATAAATTGACATTATTGCTCTCAAGGGAAGTTTGGAGTAATTATTGTAAACGTGTGGCTCGTTATGCAAAATTTTCGTCTGACTGTATTTACGTCTGGGGTAACTTTTGCGCACTTGACTTCTTCGTTTTGCCTGATCTAACTGTCTCTCATTCACAGGTGTCTGCAGCTGAAAATCAAATTTTAAATCTTTGCGGCTTTTTGGGTTGTTTCTGAATGATGTAATTGTTTTGCCATAAATGTGAACATGTTTGATCTGAATGCAGAAATCTTTTCTTTTAGGTCAGAGGTGTGATTTTTAGTTTAATGGTTTTCAATAATAAATCTTGCGAGGAATAGAGTTACTGTTTTCAGACAAAAAATTGTTTTCGTCTGCAACTGCGGTTTTCGTTTTAAAAGTCTCACGCTTACTGCCAAAATTTTTTTGTTGTGTGACGCTCTTTTTGTGTTTTTCATTCACATAACAAAGCTGAAAGTTTCCTGAATGACTTCTTTCTCTGAAGTTAGATCGCGTGACGTCATTTCTAATCCTCTCTGGCAAAAGCTTTTACATCATTTGCGTGATTACGTATTGATATTACGTGGCGTGCTTCTCTGTATAAGTTGACTTATCATTGCTCTCGAAGGAAATTTGGAGTAATTATTGTAAACGTGCGGGTCGTTGTGCAAAATTGTTGCTTGACTGTATTTACTTCTGGGTTAACTTTTGCGCCCTTGAATTCTTCGCATTTCGCCTGATCTAAATGCCACTCATTCACAAGTGTCTGGTGCTGAAAATTGAATGTTAAATCTTTGCGGCTTTTAGGTTGGTTCGGAATGATGTGGTATTTTTTATGTTATAAATGTGAACTTGTTTGATCTCGATGCTTTCATCTTTCGGGCTAGGTCATTTCCTGAATGACTTCTTCGTCTATAACGTTTGATCGCGTGACATCATTTGTAACCCTCTCTAGCGAAAGCCTTTGCGTCACTTTCTTTATTACATTTTGATATTACGTGGCATGCTTCTGTATAAATTGACTTTATTGCTCTCGAAGGAAGTTTGGAGTAATTATTGTAAACGTGTGGGTCGTTATACAAAGTTTTCGTCTGCCTGTATTTACTTATGGGGTAACTTTTGCGCACTTGATTTCTTCGTGTTGCCTGATTTAAATGTCTCTCTTTCAAAAGTGTCTGCAGCTGAAAATTAAATTTTAAATCTTTGCGGCTTTTTGGGTTGTTTCGTCATATGTGGTGATTGTTTTGTCATGAATTTGATTTTGTTTGATGTCAATTTTTCCGGTTAGGTCAGAGGTGTAATTTTTAATCGAATGGTTTTCAATAAAAAAGCTTGCGAGGAATAGAGTAACTGTCTTCAGACACAATTGTTTTCGTCTGCAACTACGGTTTTGGTTTTAAAACTCTACGCTTCGAGTACCCTCTGGAACTCTGCCGACCACGTTTTTTGTTTTGTTGATTGACGCCAGAATGACTTCCTGAATGACCTCAAGATGAAGTTTCCTGAATGACTTCTTCCTCTCTAACGTTTGATCGCATTACGTCATTTGTAACCCTCTCTGGCGAACGTTTTTACGTCACTTGCTTGATTACAGTTTGATATTACGTGGCATGCTTCTTTGTATAAATTGACTTTATTGCTCTCGAGTGAAGTTTGGAGCTGTTATTTTAAACGTGTGGGTCGTTATGCAAAATTTTCATCTGACTCTAACTACTTCTGGGTTAATTTTTGCGCACTTGACTTCTTCGTTTTGCCTGATCTAAATGTCTCTCATTCACAAGTGTCTGCAGCTGAAAATAAATTTTAAATGTTTGCGGCTTTTTGGGTTGTTTCTGAATGATGTGGTAATTGTTTTGTCATAAATGTGAACCTGTTTCATGTAAATGATGAAATCTTTCCGGTTAGGTTAGAGGTGTAATTTTGGTGAGATGGTTTTCAATGATAAATCTGTGAGGAATTGAGTAACTGTTTTCAGACCAAAAATTGTTTTTGTCTGCAACTACGGTTTTGGTTTGGAAACTCCGACGCTTCAAGTCCCCTCTGGAACTCTTTCGGTCACGTTTTTTGTTTTGTTGTGTGAGGCTTTTCTCGTTTTTCATTCACTCAACAAAGATGAATCTCCTGAGTGAATTCTTCATCTCGAACGTTTGATCGCGTGACGTCATTTCTAACAGTCTCCAGCTGAATTTTTACGTCATTTGCGTGATTACATTTTGATATATCACATGGCATGCTTCTCTATTTAAATTAACTTTTTTTTGCTCTCGAAGGAAGATTTCGTGTAATTTTTGTAAACGTGTGGTTGGTTATGCAAAATTTGTCTGACTGTATTTAACTTCTGTGGTAACTTTTGCGAACTTGACTTCTTCGTTTTGCCTGATCTAAATGTCTCTTATTCTCAAGTGTCTCTGCTGAAAATTGAATTTTAAATATCGGGGGCTTTTTGGGCTGTTTTGGAATGATGTGGTAATTGTTTTGTCATAAATGTGAACTTGTTTGATGTCAATGCTGAAATCGTTCCTGCTAGGTCAGAGGTGGAATTTTTAATCAGATGGTTTTCAATAATAAATCTTGCGAGGAATAGAGTAACTGTTTTCAGACCAAAAAATTGTTCCCGTCTGCAACTACGGTTTTGGTTTTAAAACTCTGACGCTTCGAGTCCCCTCTGGAACTCCTCCTGCCATGTTTTTTATTTTGTTGTGACGCTTTTTTTTGCGTTCTTCATTCACACAACAAAGCTGACAATCTCTGAATAACTTCTTTCTCTCTAACGTTTGATCGCATTACGTCATTTGTTACCCTCTCTGGCGAAAGTTTTTACGTCACTTGCTTGATTACAGTTTGATATTACGTGGCATGCTTCTCTGTATAAATTGACTTTATTGCTCTCGAGTGAAGTTTGGAGTAATTATTGTAAACGTGTGGGTCGTTATACAAAGTTTTCGTCTGCCTGTATTTACTTATGGGGTAACTTTTGCGCACTTGATTTCTTCGTTTTGCCTGATTTAAATGTCTCTCATTCAAAAGTGTCTGCAGCTGAAAATTAAATTTTAAATCTTTGCTGCTTTTTGGGTTGTTTCGTCATATGTGGTGATTGTTTTGTCATAAATTTGATTTTGTTTGATGTCAATTTTTCCGGTTAGGTCAGAGGTGTAATTTTTAATCGAATGGTTTTCAATAATAAAGCTTGCGAGGAATAGAGTAACTGTCTTCAGACACAATTGTTTTCGTCTGCAACTACGGTTTTGGTTTTAAAACTCTACGCTTCGAGTACCCTCTGGAACTCTGCCGACCACGTTTTTTGTTTTGTTGATTGACGCCAGAATGACTTCCTGAATGACCTCAAGATGAAGTTTCCTGAATGACTTCTTCCTCTCTAACGTTTGATCGCATTACGTCATTTGTAACCCTCTCTGGCGAACGTTTTTACGTCACTTGCTTGATTACAGTTTGATATTACGTGGCATGCTTCTCTGTATAAATTGACTTTATTGCTCTCGAGTGAAGTTTGGAGCTGTTATTTTAAACGTGTGGGTCGTTATGCAAAATTTTCATCTGACTCTAACTACTTCTGGGTTAATTTTTGCGCACTTGACTTCTTCGTTTTGCCTGATCTAAATGTCTCTCATTCACAATTGCCTGCAGCTGAAATTAAATTTTAAATGTTTGCGGCTTTTTGGGTTGTTTCTGAATGATTTGGTAATTGTTTTGTCATAAATGTGAACCTGTTTCATGTAAATGATGAAATCTATCCGGTTAGGTTAGAGGTGTAATTTTGGTCAGATGTTTTTCAATGATAAATCTGTGAGGAATTGAGTAACTGTTTTCAGACCAAAAATTGTTTTTGTCTGCAACTACGGTTTTGGTTTGGAAACTCCGACGCTTCAAGTCCCCTCTGGAACTCTTTCGGTCACGTTTTTTGTTTTGTTGTGTGAGGCTTTTCTCGTTTTTCATTCACTCAACAAAGATGAATCTCCTGAGTGCATTCTTCATCTCGAACGTTTGATCGCGTGACGTCATTTCTAACAGTCTCCAGCTGAAGTTTTTACGTCATTTGCGTGATTAAATTTTGATATATCACATGGCATGCTTCTCTATTTAAATTAACTTTTCTTTGCTCTCGAAGGAAGATTTGGTGTAATTTTTGTAAACGTGTGGTTGGTTATGCAAAATTTGTCTGACTGTATTTAACTTCTGTGGTAACTTTTGCGAACTTGACTTCTTCGTTTTGCCTGATCTAAATGTCTCTCATTCACAAGTGTCTGCAGCTGAAAATGAATTTTAAATGTTTGCGGCTTTTTGGGTTGTTTCTGAATGATGTGGTAATTGTTTTGTCATAAATGTGAACTTGTTTCATGTAAATGATGAAATCCTTCCGGTTAGGTTAGAGGTGTAATTTTGATCAGATGGTTTTCAATAATAAATCTGTGAGGAATTGAGTAACTGTTTTCAGACCAAATTTTTTTTTGTCTGCAACTACGGTTTTGGTTTAGAAACTCCGACGCTTCAAGTCCCCTCTGGAACTCTTCCGGTCACGTTTTTTGTTTTGTTGTGTGACGCTCCTATTGTTTTTCATTCATACAAAAAAGCTGGAATCTTCCTGAATTACTTCTTCCTCTCCAACATTTGATCGCATGACGTCATTTCTAACCCTCTCTATCCAAAGTATTTACTTCTGGGGTAATTTTTGCGCCCCTGACTTCTGCGTTTTGCCTCATCTAAATGTGACTCATTCACAATTGTCAGCAGCTGAAAAATGGTCTTTTAATCTTTACTGCTTTTCGGGTTGTTTCGGAATGATGTAATTGTTTTGTCATAAGTTTGAACTTGTTTGATGTCACTGTTGAAGTCTTTCCGGTTATGTCAGAGGTGTAATTTTTAATGATTTTTTCTACTAAATTTTTCTAATAAATCTTGCGAGGAATAGCGTAACTGTTCTCAGACAAATTATATTGTTTTCTGCTGCAACTGTGATTGGTTTTGGTTTTAAAACTGCGACGCCTCGAGTCCCTGCTGGAATTATTGTTAACTTCCTTGAATTCTTCGTTTTGCCCAGTCTAGTTTTCTCACCCACTCACAAGTGTCAGCAGCTGAAAAGTAGCGGCCGTTCGCTGCTAAACATACACTGATGTGTGCCGAATTTTTCTTTGCTTTAAGTTTTATTAATGGTTTATAATAACGTGGATAGTTTACGCTGCCTTCGTTTTTTGTTTTTCCTAAGTTTTTTAATCCGAACCTCAGTAAGTCGGGTAAACGGCCGCCATTTTGCAGCATTTTGCTGGCTGTTTTAGCCATTCAGCTTACTTTGTCAATAATAAAATGTAAGAGTTATTTTAAAAGTGACTTTTGTGCCCTTGACTTTTTTTGCGTTTTTAGCGATCTATTTTTTTTTCATTCAAAATTGTCAGCAGCTGGACTCTATTGGCCGCTGGTCAATCCAAAAAAGTCGAAACAACGAAAGAATTTAGAGTTTTCTATTCATCCTTCTGAGAGTGTGAGAAAAGTAGATGCGAAAAATTTGCTCTAAGAGAGCGACCATTTTTGTTCAAATCTTCAGTTAATAGTCAATTATTGGGCAAAAACTGTTTGTTTTGAACATTTTTTCCAATATCTGTTTAGGATTTGCAACTTGCGAAGAAATTTTTGCAGACCTTTTATCAGTAGTATCAGATTCTTCTCGTCGTATTTTTAAGCTGAAGCAAAGTTGTGCACCTTTAATTTACAACTTCCTTGACTTCTCATGACATCCCATCTTTACTAGCATTTTACTATGATAATATACATGATCAAGGATAATTAGTTCACACTGCAAAAAGAAATTGTTTGGGACAAAATTGGAATATATAGAACGTGTTAGCTTCATGTTACATTCACTCATTTCTGAAATAAGTTGTAAATCAGCGTATGGGTTGAGGTACGTACGATTTTTTACCTCTTGTAGGTCCATGCTGTTCGCATAGCGTTTATCGATTGTGTTCTGTAATTGAAGTAATGGTAGAACGGGTAAAAACTTTGACTATATATTTGAAAAATGAGACAAACGCAAGTTTTCGGCCACTGGTGTTTGCTAAACGGTAGCAAATAGCTCTGATTGGCCTGAGACATTGTTTCTATCAATTGTTTTTCATTTTCCATCAATCACAAAAGATTTAATCGCGATACACTGATAAAGGTCGTTGGCATTAAGTGGCTCTAGAGTTCTCACCGAGCTTTGCTCTTATCTTAATGCGGGGTTCACCAAAACTAAGGCAGTATAAATACGTGTAAAAAGCTATTTTGGTGGTATGCATATCCTGCACACTGTGCATCAAAGATATTACTGTTCATCCATCCTGCAATAAATTGAAAAGAATAAGAAAATTGAAAAGCTTGATTTTGTTTAAAGATAATTGTATATCTTTTTCCCTAATTGCGGTGATGCCAAATCAAAACATTTTGTTTTCTTGGATCTTGGATTTTAGTTTTCTTTACTGGAATTTCAGTTCAGTTAATAAGAACATCTGTCTCGGGCTTTCCTGATTTATATTGTGAGTCACCGACTTAAATGCAGGGTTTCATGTTATTAAGATCATTATCATGATTTATTTCATGACAGTTTTTAGGCGGGTAAGTTTTTTTGAGCCTATCCTGAGAATATTGTCCATTTTTAAACGCTAACAGACGTGTTTCGACGAAAAGGTAGTTTTGAAGTATCAAGATTAATAGGTGAGTCCTTTCCCATTTGATCTTATCGTTAGATTTCAATCTTTTCAGCTTTCTTGGGTTGTTTCTGAATGATGTGGTAATTATTTTGTCCTAAATTTGAACTTGTTTGATTTCAATGCTGAAATTTTTCCAGTTTTGTTAGAGGTGTAGTTGTTAATCAAATATTTTTCAATAGATCTCGCGAGGACGAGAGTAACAAAAAATTGTGTTTTCGGCTGCAACTGAGGTTTTGGTTTTAAAACTGACGCTTCGAGTCACTTTTTGAACTCTTCCGCACGTTGTCTGTTTTGTTGTGTGACGCTCGTTTTTACACAACAAAGCTGAAAGTTTTCTGAATGACTTCTCCCCCTCTAGCGTTTGATCGCATGACGTCATTTCGAACCCTCTCTAGCAAAACTTTTTGTCATTTGCGTTATTACATTTCGAGTTTTTATTGCTCTCGAAGGAATTATTGTTAACTTATGGGCCTTTATGGTACATCACTAATGTGACATCACTAATATGGTACATCACTAATGTTTTTGGCCATAGTGTCTTCAGTTCTTCAAAAAAAATGAAAATCATTTTTGGAAGGTAATGTTTTACTGACTTTCGAACAATTTAATCGAGAATTGCCTCTGCTTTATACAAGCATCCTTATCAGTTGAATGATTGTGTCTAGCATTCGTCTATCTGTCGCTGTTTGCTGAAATGAGTGTGTTTTGACTGAAAACTTTTTTCTCAATTTCATAGATCTTTAATTGCTCTCGAACAAACTTCGAAGCAGTTTTTGTAAATGCTGTATTTTTTGTGCGCCCGTCCGTTTTCTTGAATATATGGTGACTTCTTGTGAATTTTTTACGCTCAACTTGCAGTGATTGTAAGCGAGGATTTTAGATAAGATGACACTAGCGGAAGTTTTTACTTTTTAGGAAAATCGATAGGACCTGTCATGAAGTAGACTAAGTTACAAGTTGACAAAGAATAATAAAAAGCGAAAAGTTCAAGATTACATTGAATTTTCGAAAATAATTATGTTCAAAGTATTTAAAAACAATGAAGTTTTGAAAATAGTTCATTTGTAACTCAATTAGTTCATTTGGAAGCCATTGAGACATGCCATTAACCAGAGTATATCGTATTAACAACAAAAACAACGTCCAGCACGACAGAAATCGAAAATAAAATCAAAATTAGCGAGAAAACTACAATTGAGATCATCAGTTATTCACTGAAACTTATGTTTGTTCAGGCCGTTATATTTTTAGTTCCGTGGAACCTGACGTAAAAATAGCCCTCATTTGAGTAAACGAAGAAAGTGTCACCCATTTTATGTCTGCAGTGCCGGTAGATTTGATACCATAATTAGTGCCCTATTATGTAAAATGAACAAAAATGATGAGTTTTCAAAAATTTTAGCCAAGAGTGAAAAAACCAATAGGAAACCAATAACATTATCATTAAAATTTTTGTCATATTCTTTAGCAAAAATTGCGGAAAATGTGAACAAATTAACGGAAATGAGGCTAATGTTCACAAAACTTTAAATCTCGATAACTCCTCGGAAATATCAAAATTCAAGAAATAAATTTTTTTAATTTGATATTCAGCGCTTGGCGGGCTTTCTAATTTCGCCCTTCACAACTCTCTACGATGAATATATTGAGCGGCGAAATTTGACTGAACAGAAAGAAACCCAGTTGAACTGATAGTCCCCCCCCCCCCCCACCAGGGTGGAAAAGGAAACAGTAATGACATCGAAGAAGGAAACTTTCCTTCTTATTAAGTGTTATACTAGAGATTGTTTCTGATCATGTTTTTAATTCGTGTCTTGCTTTCAGAAGAATTTGTTCGACATAAGTCGGCTCTGTTTGATTATTAACTGCGCGACAGACAACACGATGGTATGAGCACCACACTATGGTCTTCAATTTGCGGTTGTGAGAGTGGTGCAAAATTTAGTTCGTTGAACGCAGCCTCGAAAACTACAAGATGGTCGCCGTTTGGATGGTTGTTTAAAGACGTCCCAGTGCAGACTGCAACCAATCGAGTATTAAGGTCAAATCGAAAAGCGGTATGGATTATCGGGGAGCTGGCCAGATTGGGCTGCGACTTCAATCCAGATGTTAACATGGCCTACGAGAAAGGGACTGGAGATATAGATGCTGGCTTTGACGATGAAACATTGCAAATTGTCATTTTTACTAACAAGATCAAGAGCGAGAAGCAACTTCAAACGCTCATAGGTTTGCTGATTATTCGACCGTGTCAGATTTTTATATAATGCGCCTCCTTCGAACGACTCTAAATGTTTTTCATAATATGTAATAACCATTTGTGTAAGCCAAGTGCAACACGAAGCCGGTTCAAGTGAAAAAAGTTAGTTCAATAGAAAATTGTCGAATTGCAAAATTAAGTGAAACATAACAGAAATTTAGGCGAAACAATTATTTTTCGTAGTTTATCCCTGTTTATCTTCCGTGAACAACCAAATATGACAAAACTTTTTCCCGTGATCGTCATTTGGTAGTTATTGACGAATTGTTGTGTCCAATAGTTACGATTTTAATCGAAAAATGTAGCTCGCCAGAGACCGAGTGTTCCCGATTTCATGAATATTATCTACATATTCGTTTCAACGCTGTGGACGTCCCACCGAACTCTGCTGTGTATGTGTGATTTCATGATTTTTTGTTGGTTTGGATGCTGTCCTTCACACAAAGATACGCTCCCTAAGTATGAGCTATTTACTACCATAGCCAACACGTCGCAATTCATTTGAGCGAGTCATACGTCATCAATAAAGTGGAAGTCAGAAAAAACATGAACTATGATGTATTCCTCAAGCTGAAGGAAAATAATAATACTGTTGAAAGCAAATAGTACATAAAAAACAGAATGGATGAAAGGGAGAATACTTTATTCGAAAGAAGAGTTCTTGCCAACAATGAAAAAACAACAAACAAAACGATAAAAATTGGGTAACTCCTAGGATTAGAAATTTGCGGCTAAAAAACTGTGCTTTGCAAAATCAGATAAAAAAAATGAAGAGTTGAAAACAATTACCGAGAAATATGCAATAAAATCAAAGATCCATGTAAATTAGCTAAAAACGAGTTTTCTTCAACAAAAGATACGAAGTGAAACTAATAAGTAATTGTTCTGGACTGTACTTTAAAATATAAAAGATTGTCCAATGTCTCATAAACTATATCAACTCAGTCCAAGTGAACTGAATGACAGTTTTATTCGGCTTGGTCAAGAGATGGCAGAGTAGCAACAAAGACAAAACTCTTTCAAGTGTGGGAGAATTGTTCAGCATTCTGTTGTACTTTCAGACACCACTCCCACTGAAGTTTGAACAATGAAAGGCCCGAATAGCCAAGAGGGAATACCAAAAAAAGGTCTGAAAAAATCGGACAGGAAATCAAGAATATAATTCTGAAAACTGTAAATGCTGAGATATGCGAGAGCTTATGTAATATTTTCGACAAACGTTTTGATCGCATGCATTTTCCTGATATACTGAAAAAAGGCGAAGGCAGTTCCGTTTAATAGTAAGTTATTGCGAAGTGACCCGAAACAACAACAGAACAATATCTCTTTTACTGATACTTGGCAAAGTGTTTGAAAAAGTAATTTTCCAGCGTTGTCATTTTTATGTAATATGAAGTTCTTTCTCCTAATCAGTAATATTTCATAAGTAAACGAAATTTTATAGAGGCAATTGTTCATTGGTTTAATTTATGCGATATAACACAAACAATAAATCGTTATGTTGGGTTTTTCTTGATCTCAGTAAAGCATTTGCTAATGTCAAGAAACATTACTAAGGAATTCTCGTTCTATTTCTCGGCCTTCTGAAATCAATTTTACTTGAAATAAAACAGTTTGCACCGTAAGGCGTCTATATAAACTAAAAATTTTCCATAAAAATACAGAAACGATGAAATTTTTCTGGTATTTCTCTAGACCAAAATTTGTATCACAAAATCATGTGGACACAAGAATTTTTTTCCTCGAAAATTTGAAAGCGTTCCGAAGGCCAAAGAAGACCTATCAAGTTCAAACACACAGGACCTTCAGCTCGATGAAGTAATTTAGGTACCTTTAGGGTTCTCGAAAAAGTTTCACCCCACTTTTAAGGCGATTTACAAATTTGAAACAGAAAAACATAAGCGAAGAGGTTAGAAACACTGAACTTGAATTCTTAGCAAAATCGACAACAAAGTTTAAATTTTTTGGGCGAGTGCGTAGGAAATGCAATTCGTTTTAAAAAATGGTCATCAACATAATTAAAATTTTTATAACGCTATCAGAAACAGAACTTCCAAAGCAGATCATTTTAAAACAGTTCTTGTGGGTCAGTAAAATAGCTCTTCATTTTAGGCTTCATTTTAGTTAATGTTCTTGTGTAGAGACTTGCGTTTTAAATCTACGTTAGTCAGTTATGTTTTTAAAATATAAACTTTTTCAAACCGTAGAAGTATAGCAGATACTATGGAAGTGAAGTTTTAGTGCATGAGTTGGTACATGTGTACGACCATTGCAGATCAAAGATGAACTGGGGTGATTTGAGGCACTCGGCTTGCAGTGAAATTAGAGCATATCAAATAGCTGAACAATGCTCATTCCAGGAGAGATTTGCAGACTGGTCATCCGTTAGTGTGCACGTGGCTGCTGATGACTACGAGTCTTGTCTCAAAAGGGAAGCTCTGAAATCCGTCATGGCCACTAAAGATGCCACAGAGAAACAAGCGAAAAAAGTTATTGACGATGTGTATCCGAAATGTGCTCGAGATTATTCTCCCTTTGATCGGCAAACTGCACTGAATTTGAATTTAACTAACTAATTTGAAAATTGCTCCTTTAATAATTGACCGAATTCAGAATTGCATTTAATTCAGAATTGCATTCAGAATTGACCGAATTCAAATTTACTGTGATACACTTCCATCTTGCATGTAGGATAATTGTCATGACTGCCTTCATCAGCTAAGGATGCTGGTAGCGTCAAGGCTTTTAGTTGTAAGCAATTGTGGTTAAAATGGTTTTAAAAACCAATGACTCAAGAGTCATGAGTGCTGTTATTGCAGCGCTGTTTATTTTTTTACTCGAAGGGAGAAAGAGATCTTTCTGCATCTACAACTCATCTACAACTAAAAGTTCTGCCTATATCATTTTTGTCGGCTCATTTAAACTGTCGACAATACGCTCTCATAAATTCTATAGACTCATTGCCTGTGACCCAATTTTTAAAATCAACCGTTTCCTTATCTTCAATATCTCATGTTTCATCCTGACCATGCTTATCAATATTTCCTAAGCGATATCTGCATTTGTATCTGAAAGGCATTGGAATTTTGTACAAGATTTTCTACATTCTGCCATGAGATTTTTTTTAAAATTGCGCTCAAACGAATTTTGAAGAAATTATTGTAAACTTTTGTCTTTATGCAAAATTTTAGCTGGACCGTTTTCTTCCAGAACATTCTTTCGATTTCATTCTCGGGTGACTTTTTTGCACGCTTAATTTTATTGTTTTGAATGATTTGAGTTGCGCGCATTCATAAATTAGTCTGTTGCTAAATTAAAAGCAATTGGTGACGATGCAGAAATTGTGTAGTGTATTGGTTAGTGACCCTAACTTGCAACCAATAGGTTGTGGGTTCGACCACTCCCGAGTCAAAAATTCTTGAACCATAGGTTTCTCTAGCCTATGCCCCTTATAAATTGTTTGCCTCGCCCGTCGTTCCGGAGCAATTCGTCCGACGTTAGTCGGTTTGCGTTTCTAGGATCGGAATATGCATTCAGTTTCCGAACTTTTATCCCAATACAAGCTTTATAAGGTGAGCTCAAATGGAGGATCTCAACATTCAGAAATATTTTGTTTTTTGGGGCAGAGAGTAGAGTGACTTTGAAAACCTCTTAGTAGGAAAATTTGCGTGTAGTTAACAAGGAGGCCCGGTAATGTGCGTGCGGGCATTACATTCCGACCTCATCTCAGCAGTTTTTGCTCGAATAAAACCAAAGTTGAATTTTCGAAGCAAAATAAGCACTATTTCATTGTTTATTAATTGATATGAGCCTGAGTTGTAAAAATAAATTTAGTTTTTAATATCGGAAAAAGAAAGGGAAGCTGTTATTCGGCTCATCGGGATGATGTTTTTACAAACTGAAGTTGAGCATTGGTTTTTACTTCCGGAAGAGGAGTTTTGGTACTCAATTTTTACGAATTGAAGAGGAGTATTGGTATCCTACAGTGTTTACGACTGTGTTTACAACAGAAGTGTTGGTACTCTATTGTTTTTACGACACTGAGAGGACTGTTTTTACGACTCGAAGAGGAGTTTTCGTAATCTACAGTTTTTCCGACGCGGGCAGTAGTATTGGTAGTCTTACGTTTTTTGCGGCTCGAGCAGGAGTATTATTGTTATGCAGATTTTTCGCCAAACCAATATTGCTCATGACTTGAACTTTGACTTTCTCTTCGAGCATTTAATGCTGTTTTTGTACGTTGGGCGTTAGCATTGTGATCCTTTGGTGTTTTTGTGTTCAGTTTTTGGTCACCTGTGGAGATTAGAACAGTCTCAAACTAAAATGACACCTTCTTCCCGTGCACTACGCCCCCTCCCACGCCAAGACCTAAGCACACTTACCTACCTCCCTAGTCCACCTATTTTGGACGACTCTTCAAGTCGTTTCACGCGTTCTACCGTCTTTTTGCTAGCTGAAGCAAATTTGTTCATGATTTGAACTTCCGACTTCTTTCTTTTCGAACATTGACTTGTTTTCCAACATTGGACCAAAGCACTAGCGTAGTCTCTAATATATACTAATAAGAAACTGACACCAATATTCAATCTGAAAGGGTCATTTTGAAAGTAAAAATAGTGGAGTTCCTTTAGGATCACTCCTGGTACCTCCCCCCCCCCCCCCCCCCCCACCGCAACCGTACTCTTTAACCCTGTCATGCCCGCACACCAACTACCCACACGCCCAAAACACTACGTTCCCCACCTCAGCTGGCGGCCTGCCTACCTAACTAGCCCCCAAGTTACCTAAAAAACCTTTACGTGACCCGTACCCCACTAAACCTACCTATCCCTCAGCTATCTACCCCACCCCGCAATCACTAGTCCGACCGCCCACCACCTACCCATACCCAAAAACTAAATCCTTATTGTAGCTGCATTTTTGTCTGTGAAATTTCTAATTAATTTAGTTAAACGTTTATATTGCACGACTCTTCGAGTTGGTCGTTTTCAAAATTCTACCGGCTATG
Organism: Convolutriloba macropyga; assembly: GCF_964194025.1. Taxonomy (NCBI): domain Eukaryota; kingdom Metazoa; phylum Xenacoelomorpha; order Acoela; family Convolutidae; genus Convolutriloba; species Convolutriloba macropyga. Next base: position 54,888,733 of record NC_134469.1, read on the forward strand.
TTTTTTTGACCAAATTTTATTTGTTCATGTTGTTGATTTGAACGAAGTCACTTTGACGGGCTTCACTCAGGAAAATGACTTTTACAGACAGTAACTGAGGCTCAATTGAGGACAGAAGGTCAATCATATTGAAGATTATGAGGTCAGATTGGGAAGTTTTTGACATTTTGGGAAGTTTTTTGGCTCCATTTTGTCTACTTTAATAACCAAATCCCCACATGTATTTTTTTAATGATCTGGTTGCACTTTTATAACATTTTGATGTCAACAAGAAGCCAACTTGGAGTGAAAATTGAAATAGCGGTGCAATAAAAAAGCAGCAAAAGTGATACTACAGATCTACGAAGCTATTGAGGCTATTTTCTGGCAATATGCCAGCTATGTTATTAATTTGTGCAGTGCCGAGGCACTTAAAAACACTTTATTTGGCACCTGGAAAAGCACTATATTTGTTTGTGTCTGTAGTACAGCAATCGTTGAGATATAAAAAATAAAACAACCCTTTCGAGCGAAAAGCATAATTGTGCAACAGTACAGATTTCTGTTTTGTATTCGACATTTGGTTCCATCGAGTTTTTTGGAATTATCTTGTGATATTGGCCCAGCGCCAACGTCTTCCAAGTTTTCCTGATATTTTGCGTTGTGTAAGATGAATTCCTAGCTTTCAAGATGACTATCATTGAGGATATACTAAGAAACTTACGAGACAACCCTTCAAAGGCAACCAGGGTCAGCGCTTTTAAGATCCTGCGTTTGAAAATAGTGTGTTTTAAGATGTTGACTTTATGGTTTGGAGGTATCTAAACAACCATTTCTTCCGATACGGGTTACCTATATTCAGTGTTGTTGGAATCAGTGGATATACCTTCTACACAATAATTGACAGCAGAATCAGCTTGAAAAAGAACTCAAGAGTAATTGACAGTGTGGGACTAGCAGTTGGACAAAGTCGCAACGTCACTCGGACTCGGCCCATGAACGAGGATCCAGTAGTCACTGAACAACTCAGGGATATTCGCAGGGCTCACAAACTGTTAGAAAAAACAAAATTGGACGGGTCTACTGATTACGAATTCAAACCCGTTCCCAAGCCATCAATGTGGTACAAATAGAAATTAGAGCTTATTAGCTTGCTGTTTCATGACTTGTTCATAACCCAACTGTTTTTTGACGCTAGATAAGTAAATAAATCCAATATAATAGAAGCAAAATGGACGTTCTGGCACCAGAGCTCCTGCTCTTACCGAATGGATCGGTTTATCGGGTAAATCCCACTTACGATTCCTCAATAAATATGAAACCATCCGAAATTGAAGACACAGCCACGAGCTTTGAACCTTTGCCAACTCGTGACGACTTCGAGACGTGCCAAGTTGACTTCACAGATCTGAAGAGAACAATTGATTGTCCACCGCTGCTCTTGAAGTACGTAATTGGTAAAGGTGGTGAAAAGAAGCGAGAGATAGAGCAAGAAACAAAAACTCGCGTTACAATTCCTGATCGAAAGTTTCCTGATAATCCTATTGTTGTGCAGGGTCTGTCAAGCGTTGAGATGCTCAATTCTGCTATTACAAGGATCCAGTTAACGATGGAGCGAGGACGGGCGAAGGAGCCGTTCACTCATTTCGTATCAATACCTGTTGTCAATTTAGAAATTTTGGAGAGGTTTGAAGCTTTTAAGGAATCAGTGATGTCTGCGGGGTTTGTCAAGTCCAGGAGAATTGAGGATACCTTGTTCCAAAAACCTCAAAAAATGCATATAACAGTTGCAACCTTAGCATTGCTGAGTAAGAATGAGGTAAAAGAAGCTGTTGAAGTGATGAATAACTTGCATAGCGAATTATCAGCTCTAGTAGGAGATGCTAAAATGAGTTTTACACTGAATAGCTTGGAAATAATGAATGATGACCCGTCATCAGCTGATGTTTTGTATGCCAAAGTGAACGGAGATAGTTCAGTATTGTTGCAAGTTATTGTCGATACTATTTATGAGCGTTTTTCAAATACTGGATATCTTCAGAAAAGTTTTGATAGGGAAAGTGTCAAAATGCATGTCACGTTGATGAACTCCCGATTCAGAGGCGAGCGCGTGACGCAGCAGTCAAATTTAGGTTCCAATAATAGTGAAGAGACTGATGATAAATCTTTCGACGTGGGTGCGTTAATGGAAAACTTAGCTGATTATGAATTTGGTTCTTTTGAAGTTGATAAAATTCATCTGTCTCAAAGGTACTCAACAAATGCAAAAACTGGGTACTATAGTGATAGTTGTATTTTGACCCTAAAATAAATATATAGTTCAGATCACCTTGTCGTTTTCAAAAAATGAGCACCAAATCAGTTGTTTTAGCTTTTGTTGCTGATATTATTGTTCAGTTGTTACTGCTGATACTTCTTAGGAGAATTGCCCTAAGACACTCACACAAACTGCATAAAGTATATCGAAGGCTACTATCTAATAAAACGATTTGCAAGTGCAGTTTTGAATGTTTTTCACTAATATAAATCGATTGACCATAGTTTTATTTGATTTTAGCGCCATTTTCTGTGAATTTTAAATATTTTTGACCAAAACTGACCTATTGGGGCTATTTTTGTTCTGCGGGGCTATTATTGGCGTCGCTGTTATTGGGGTGCTGTCTGTTTTTTGATGTCAATGAATGGACAAACTGGAGTCTTGAATTTAATCTCTGTAGAATAGAAAAGGAAGCAAAGAAGTAAACAGTTTTATGCCGTGAGTTTTTAGAATGTTTGAAAGTGGAGTGAAAAGTTGGTGTTTGACCAATTTGTTGGGTTTTATACGGAATGTTTTTTACGTGCTGCAATCTGGCCTCTGTTTTGGTGGTTCTTTGATTTTTTTTGCAAATGCTGATAAATGATGGATGGGAAATAATTGTGCATATCTGTTTCGTTTGGTTCAATCATTTGCCAGCTAATGAATTTGACGCTATGTCTTTTCATAAAATATTTGTGAACTTCTGATCTTCAGCCGTATTTTCTTTGTTTTCTCAAAATTAATTGCAGGTCTCATTATAGTTGTGATGAGCACTAGGATACCCTTTTTAATGTTTTTAGTTAATGAATGATGGTTCCTATGGCATTACTTTTCTGTGGAACATAGTTGGATGCTTGTTAATTGCTCTCAAACGAAGTTTGTAGCAATTATATTAGTCCTGTCGGTCTTTTTTATTTGATTTTTCGCTTGACCGATTTTTCGTCTGACGCTTTTGACTTTTCGTCCTCAAAAACGGGATAAACAGGTAGCGCCCAGCGGGCATTGAGTGCTCTTAGAGCCTTTCAGCTCTGTTTCAGCTCTAACTGTTTGAAGACTTGTACTTATGTTGTGAAGGGCAGTTTTTAGAGGTTGGCGACACCCCCACTGTTGACCCCCCCCCCCCTAATGCCCCCCACCACCACCACCGCGCTGCTGCCCCCCACCCGACGAACAACCGATCGCAAAAACACGCAATTTTATACTAGTTTTCGCATTTTTTTTCAAGTTTTTTTGAGTTTTTGTTGTTTCTTGAGTTTTTCAGCCCTAGGCTTCACGTAACCTCCTTTAGGATTTTATATTAGGTTAGTGCATAGTGGTAGTGGAATGGTTTCAACATTTTAACATCACTAATTTAAGCATTTTTTTTGACAAAATGTGCAAATTTTTTCATTTTTTTAACACTTTTTATTTCATTATTCACTTCTTTCCAGACGCAGGAACCAGAAAACGTCCCTAAGGGTTTGATAATATGTTACTGAAAAATTTTAATTTGCCATGTAATAGCTTTCAATTTTTTAATATGACAAATTTAATCGATTTTTTTAATAAATTTGCATTTTTTTCAAGTTTTTTGAAAATTTTTGTCAGTTTTTAGGTCTGTCCAGCCTGCAGAGCCAAGAAACCTCCTATAGCGTTGGAAAATAGGTTACTGTATAGTCTCTAAATGTGATGAAATCTTTTTCAAGATTGCAACACCTCGAATTTTAGCATTTTTTTTTTTTACAAAACTTCCTTAAATTTTTTTAAAAAAAGATTTTTTAAACAATTAGTGTCAATATTCAGGTTTTTTTAGCCTAACAGAAAATCTCTGTTAAGATTTGATAATAAATTACTGAAAAATGTTTGTGGGCCATGGATTAGTCACAATTTTTATCACAAATTTTAGCAGCTTTTTTATGCAACTTGTAATTTTTTTCTTGAAATTTTTTGTCAGTTTTTTTTTTGTTTCTCCAATCTTAAGAGCCACAGAACCTCCTCTAGGGTTTGATTATAGGTCACTGCATAGCTTCTAGACGTAATGGAATGTATTTCAAGATTTTAATATCATCATTTTAAAAAAAAATATTTTCAATTGCAAGTTTTTGAATTTTTTCTATCGTTTTTGCCGGCCTCGGGGTCCTGGGGACCTCCTCCAAGGCTTCATGATTAGGTGTCGCATAGTTTCTAGAGTTATTGGATTGGTTTTAATATTTTATGAAAAAATTTATTTTTTTTCAACTTTTTGGAAATTTATTATGTCCCAAATTTATGGATCTTTATGAGCCAGTGAAACTATTTAAGGCTTGAGATCATTTGAAGCAATGAAATGGTTCTGAAGATTTTAATAATTGTTGTTTTCAAAATTTTTGAGTATTTTTTGTCCTTTTCTGAGTTTAACGGTCATTACTGGCCAACGAAGTTTTTCATGACTGCAGATGGGTTACTTGACATAACTCCAGAGAGAAAGATCAGTTTTCAACATTTTCACTGGGAAATCTGGAAGCTTTTTTCAAATTTTGCAATATTTTTGCAAATTTTTAAAATACGGTTTTGATTTGTTTACTAACAAAACTAGAAAACTAAAAGTTGCATAGTGGAATCAAGCTAACGCTAGCCTCACTAAACCGTGGCTAGCTACCGATGAAGCCAACGGCTCGCGCGTTGTTTGAGAGCAATTCGCTCGACGTTAGTCGGTTATGTTTGTTTGTTTTTTTCTTTTGGTTTTGACCTTGATGCTCTGTGGTTTTTAAAAAGTTAAGCACTTTTTCAGTTTCGCTTTCAATTGTTGTTTTTTTTTGTTCCCTCAATCATGCATTTTTTATTCTTAGCCAGAAAAGATTGGTCGTCCAATGGAGTATTTTATTATTCAATTAGTGTTTTCAGCTGATGATATATATAATAAAATCGCATTTCTTTATGAAACGTTTAATTTACTTTTGAAATACTTGCCTGCATGTTTTTTTAGTCACTGGCCTTTTTATTTTTTATCACCTCACCGCTGCTGGGAAAAAGATAATGTGAGATGTTTTATAAAACCGTGGAAGTGGTTAATGATTTTAATCTATAATTACCTTTAAATTTAAAAAGATGCCGAATTTTATTTTTTGGTGGTGTCTCTGCGTTTTTTCTCTTTTTTTTCCTGAAAACTTATTAATGCTTTTCTGGTACGCGCGGTTTGCTTGCCTTCAACTTGTGATAGGCTATCTTAATTTCAACACAACTATATTTCGAAAAAAAAAAGGTTTCACAGAATTTTTTGGCTTTATTTCGTATCTAGAGTCAAATGCTTTGTTAAATATGAAGGTCTGCTGTTGCTAACGTTAAACTGTTGATAGTGTGGTCGTTCATTTTTTTTTAAAAAAGTTTCTTTCGGATTGTAACTCAAGACCTGTCTTGGTGTTTTTGTTTCCTTTTCTGACTAATCTTTTTATGATTTGCTTGCTTTGCATTAACGAGCATCTGATTGTTCGCCTCTTCATCAAAAGAGCGACTTCTTTTTTAATTACTACTGATTAGCAACTGGGTTTGTGTGTCTGAGATAGTTTATACTGCATTCTTAATTGGTTAATGCACAATAAGATAGAAATTAGAGGTTGCACCAGATAGATATTTATAATACCCAAAGTCAAAGCTCCTCGAAAGTCATTTGTGCTTGCAATTTAATTTCAGTAAGCTAGAATTGAAATTCATATTCTCTTTTTTTTGTTTTTCGGCAAATTATTTTGTATACCTGATAAAAAATTTGAGTAGAAGTTCTATTAGCTTGATTCCGTTTGTTTTCTGCCAAAAACTTTGTTCACCTCACTTGTTTAAACGTCTGCACTCAATTGAGAATCCATCAAACTTTAAATTACAACAGTTACAGGAGATACTGCAAAAAGTACATTCGAGGTTCGAAGTCAAATGAATGATATTGTTGGAGAGAATCTCGGCTGAATAGGAGCGACCTTGGAATTAAACTTTATCAAACTTCATACCTAATATTTTCAGGTGAACTTTGGACTGCCTTAGATTTGCCTTAATTTTTCTTCGAGCAGATTTATAACTTTATAGATACGATCTGGGCATGATATTGTTTTGCTTATTTCTCATAAATAAAAGACGACCAAGTCTGGTGTCACGAAATTTTTTTGAGATTTTTGAAGTAGGTTTAGCTTATAGCCGCGGCTTTTTATTGGTTTTTTGACACTCGAACCGATGAATCGATTGTTGTTGCTGGCAATTTGATGTTATTATCTATGTTGGCTTTGTTAAACTCGATATGTTGATTTTTTACTTTTTAGTCAAGCTTTTCTGTTTTTCATTAACTGAAACTCAAAATATCATCGTCTGATATGTCACCCGAATTTCATCACGCTATCAGACACCTAATTTTGGTTCCAATCACAAGGGGGGTCGGAATTCATGTCAGCATGCCTGTGGCGGATCAATTACGCGAATTAAAAGTGTTATCAATGAAAAGGTCCATAACTGAATTGATTTGCGAAGTAGTGGAGTCTTTTTTCACCTCTCGATAAAGATGTAGGTAGGATTTCTAATCAGATCCTAGATTTACGCTATATGAATACTAAGTGCTGTGCTCCAGCCAAACCTTCAATCGGATGTTAAGTACTGCTCTAACCGAGCGATTATCTAAACTACTGAATTAAAATCTGATAAAACCATGCTTAATTTTTAATTTATAACACTGTTGAGTTTGTTTGAAAGCATACCGAACATCAGAAGCCAGTTTCCGGACACCTCGTGGATTTGAATGCACTCACCCAGAAAAAATTTTTAAGTATCGAATCGTTGTATGTTCAATGAGAGGAATCCGATAATCGCGTACATACCGGTAGCAGTCGTTTCCTTTTCGGATAATTAGTGCCATATTTAATTAGTGGTTAATTAATGAGATTGTCTGTACAATTCATGACAACTACTCCGAAGGACTCCATATTAGTTACATGATGACTGCTGTGCGTTGAAAAACGGCCTCCTGGGCAAGGTACTGTAATTGATTTTCCAACGAATACGCCGTGCACAAGCGACTATCCTAATATACAGTTTTTGAACACTGATTGACTATTCTGTAGTGTAGTTCATTTTCTTTACTGTTTGCTCAACTAACGATCTGCACAGCGGCGTTTTAAAAACTTTTTTTGTTTATTCTGAATCGCTGGACAATTTTGTTTTGTTTTCAGCTCGTTTCTGAAAAGTATACAATCAACTATGCAACTTAGCTGGGGTGGCAAAGCACTCCACTTCTTTTTGAGCAGAGCTTCAATTTAACATGGGCCGTGAGGGTTTCTGATTTTTGGCAACTTTATTTCGCGCATGTTTTGGAGAGAGTTTTTGGTATGTTCTACTGTAAAGTAGGCTTTAAAATTGAAATGTCAAACTTTGAGAAACCGGCAACAGTGAAGCTTGTATCTGAATTCGCGACTTTTTTCACAGGTCGAAAAAGAATCTGAGAGTGTCATTCTGTACTCTGCAGTTTTCTTAATTCTTTGCAGTTTAAACCATCTATTATGGCGTTGCAGTAGTCGGGCCTAGAAAGAATTGAGTTGCCACCATTAAGGACGATATTGCTTTACTCTATATTTTTCTGAATTCATTGTAACAAGGTCGTGGTTTTGTTGACTTGATTTTCGAGAGAAACCAAATTGTTTCTAATTTTCAAAATCTTTTCTAGCCTGCGCGATCTGATATTTGGAAGTTTCTTTTTCGTGGATAATGAAATTGTTTCACTTTTGTCAGGATCAACTTTGAGTTGCGAAGCTTTGAAAGCAACAGTTTTTTAACTTCAATTTTCTACTACAAGTTTTAACCTCAACCCGTGCTTCAATTTTTGCCCCTTCGTCTTCTATTTCGATTCTGGTTTACGGAACTCTGTTGTCGGCGCCCTTCTGGTACCATAAGTTGAATTGCTTGATAAGATCACTATTGAGGTTTTGTGCATTGAGAATGTCATTGGCCCCAAATAGAGCCCTGAGGCATTCCGTAAAATACTGTTGTCTCTAAGGTAAAGCTTTCTAATTTCAGTTTGTTGTCTTCCTTCTGTTGTAAGAGATTTGATCCACTACTTACACTTTCCTGAGATTTTGAGGTGCTCTTCCATAATTTTTCTTACATTTGTAAGTGCATAGTGTCATACGCTGCACTAAGGTCAAACACAATTACAAAACTTATTTCCCGTCGTTGAATTCTAAATGGTCACGTTTAATCTTGAGGAGACATCTTCTGAAGAATTGAAGCGTCGGTATGCTGATTGCTGTGTGTCAAGCTGTTGGTGTTCATCTAGTTGTATCCCTTGTTGATCTACTGCAGTTCTCTTGAGTTAGAGAGGAAAGAAGTGTTTGCAACAGGCCTCTAGCTTCTGGGTTCCGTGTTCAAAGACTGCCTTTTAAATTGTGGTTTCACGAGGCATTTTACAGAAACTTTTTGAGAGATTCCTTCGTTTTTAGCAAAAATGCCAGAAAAGTTTTCATGATTTATACAGCGCTTGCAGAACGAATTGGGCATAGAATCTAGTTCTTAATATTTTTTGACATTTTAATAAAGGCTTTGTCGAGAGCATTTAAATCCACTGAATCGAAATCACTCATTGGCTTTATAATGTTCATGTTTGTTGGTTTTAAAGACAATAGTTTCTGAACCGCTGTAGTTGAATTTTTAATAGAACTTATGATTTTCGTATTCTTCTCCTTGCGTATTGAATTTGTGAGCGTTTTTAGTATCCTTTCCCCAAACAATTGGGCGTGATGCAATTATTTGGATGCTAATAAGCTGATTAAAGCTGCTCTACATCTTCGATTGGCATTGCGATTAACTTGGTCATCAAAAATTCTAGTATTCCCTCTGTTTGAACATCTCTTTACATTGTCTAATTGTCATTATAAATTTTTCTTTGCTTTGGTTGTTTGCATTTCCATCTTTTTGAGTTTTGTTAGGCGCTCTTTTATCTCTCTAAATCTTGAAGTTCTATATCAGAAAAAGATACATTTCAAAGAGCTTCTGAATGGGAATGGCTTCTTTTACTGCAAAATGAATTGAATCAGCGAGTTGTTCAGCAACAGAATCTACACATGTACGGTGCCATTTATTTCGGATGTAAACTCGACAGCGTTTGCCACCTTACGCTCTGAAAACGATTCGTTTGAGGCTGTTTGCAGTAACAGCTTCTTGGAAAAGGCAAAATTTAGTCATGTTGTCACTCTAGTTGAAGCGTTGGTGTTCGATTTCAGAATATAAATCTGGTTTATTTGTAACTAATTGATCAAGAATACGTGCTACGTAGTGAGTTGGTGACGTCACAAGCTGTTGCAGGAAATTTTGTTCAACAAAGGCCGGGACAGCGCTCTGCGGCATAATAAAATCATGAATTGATTTCAATGCGCCCAGTTGATGAGATCAATTGTGCAATTGTGGATAACCGCTAATCTACCGCCTAGAAATTTTGTTGGACGCAAGTCATAATGATGGTATGAATTATGAATTTTCTTACGCATGAATTGGCACATAGATATGATCGAAATCGCTAGAAAATCTTGTTTCAGTTATAAAGAGTAAGTATAATTGTTTTAAATCTCATCTGAAAGTTTGTTTGTTGTTTAAGTGACCTAATTTTTAGCAGACCGCAAAAAAGACGGTTTTGTAGTCGCTTAAACACATTCTTGTCTGTTGGTTTAAGCCAGTTTCTAGCTTCCTTGTTCAATAGGTATCCTGCCATGCTCATTTTCGGCCCAAAAATCGCTTCTATCTGTGATCTCTGTATAAAGCTTCCGGAAAACTATGTGATAGCCTCTGTGTTGATCCTTTTCTGCTTTTTCCTGTGAAACTCTGTAACGTTTGGTTTGCCTTCCTTCTAGTCCGTTGAAGTCAATTGAACTCGCCTTTTTTCTTTGGCCTGTTCGGTTTAGCCTGAAAGTCGCTTTGATGGATATCATCCCAGTCATAAGCTTTGGGTCGTTTCACGCTGTTTTTGTAATTGATTCTCTAAAACTGTTCCTCGATGAAAGTAATTAAAGCGTAATCTGAATTGATTAATTAAACAGCAGGAAAATGACCAGAACAGTTATGACGTCAGATGAAACTTTTTTGTACTTCAGAGAAATCCTTGGAATTCAATTCTTCTCTTGTTCACGAAGAATCAGCTTGAACAATTCATACAACCTATGTTGATGCACGTTTCTTGCCGGTGTGTGTGTGTGTGCGTGTGTGTGTGTGCGTGTGTGTGTGTGTGTGTGTGGACGTGTGGGAGCGTGTGTGCATTACGAGCTGCTATACACACGAGTGCGTGAATGTTTTCTCAAATTCTGAAATTCATCCTCTTCTTGAGTGTTTCCCAGACTAATGTGGTATCAACTTACTTTTCGCTCCCTCCGCGCAGATGTCAAACAAAAGAACTAGAGTTCCTCTTTACTCTGTTAATATCAATTGAACTCGGCCTTGTTCCAACGTCAACAGGTTTCTTTGGCCTGTTCGGTTTAGAAAGAAAATCCTTGACGGATGTCATCCCAGTCATTAGCTTTGGGTTGTTTCACGCTGCTTTTTGTAATTGATTCTGTCGCGCCTAAAACTGCTCCTGGATGAAAGTACTTTTTGTCATTGGTATATCGTTAACAGAGGCTTTTCTGGACCATCTGATACTAATTTTGTGACGCTTTGATACCATGGGCTTCTAGAAAAATGAACTATTCTTGATGGGTTTCAGTTGTTTAATTTCTTCATGCATGTCGACTAATTTTTCCGGATTTTGCTACAACTCTCTGTCGCTTCCGAAAGTTGTTTTGTTCGGTCGGCAAGTTAGAGTGAGCCTCCGTTCTCTCAACCCATTGTATCTCTCCCTTTGTGCTTTTTCTGGAGATTGCACAGTTTATTGAGTCATTGTGTTGTACGCTGTCATCGCACAGGCAGCATTCAGGCTGTTGCGCCCATGATCTCATGTTATCCGTAATTATTTATAGCTATACTTTCTTTTTAGCTCTTTGCAGTCGCGTGATAGTTTCCAGCCTAACCGGGTGTATTGAAAGTCTGTTGGAAGAACTTCAACCGGATTTTTCGACCGAAAACTTTGTTCCATTATTGTATTTTACCAGTTGATTCAAACCGTAATCTGAAATGATTAATTAAACAGCAGAAAGTTTATCAGAACTGTTATGAAGTCAGATTAAAATTTTTTCACTTGTTCACGAAGAATCAGCTCGAACATTTCATACAACTTATGTTGATGCACGTTGCTTGCCGGTGTGTGTGTGGACGTGTGGGAGCGTGTGTGCATTACGAGCTGCTATACACACGAGTGCTTGAATGTTTTCTCAAATTCTGAAATTGATCTTTCAGAGTGTATCCCAGACTAATGTGGTATCAACTTACAGCTCGCTCTCTCCACGCAGATATCAAACGAAAGAACTGGAGTTCTTCTTTTTGAATTATTATGAAACCAAAGTTTCATTAATTTGCCTAATTTTGATTTTCTTGCAGCCTTTTGGTTTTCATTAACGCTTGAGAATCAAACAAAGGGTAAATTCTTGGGTATGTTTTTTTTTCAATCGCGACAAGTATACAGTTGATCTATTGGTTAGTAAATTTTTATGTATAATCATGACATAACGACAACGAGTTTTTGTTTTAAAATATCAAATCCTTAAACTGTTTGGTTGGTTCAAATAATTTGACAACTTCAATATTTGGTCTTTAAATGACCAAGGCAGAACGAGTTTTTAAATAAAAACATTGTTTTGCCATATCTCAAACCTTTCGATGTATAAAATGTAAGTGATACGCTCGGTATGGTGGAAACAGAAAACCCAAGAATTGGTAATTACCTTTATTGTATTTTTATCATCAGTTTTTCAATTTTATTTGCTTTTTCCTTTATTGTTGCCTTAATAAATTTGCTGCCCATTTTTAAAGTAATTGTAAATGTCAAATTATGGCAATATTTAATTTTATTGACATTGGCACGGATGGTTATTACGTGGCTCTAAATGCCTCGAATGTACGGTATTTGACCTTTAATGGTCACCTAAAGTATCATAAAATAAACAAGTTAAGAAATTTAACAATAAATAACAAAATATCAAAAAATGCCAATTTTGCACCATATAAGTGCTAATAGCCACACTTGTGGGTGTGATGCGATAACGTTCGTTGGGTCCATGAGTAGCTTAGAGGTAACCCTAACCGTGTGCCATAACCTCGGGTTGCTCAGGTTTTCCCTTCCAAAAATCTGGGGGTGTACAAAATTTCGGTCCCAACTTGTACCAATTTTCAGTTTTGACCATTTTTGAGTTTTGACAAAATCTAAGTTTTTTCAGTTTCAATGGTTATATCTTGCTCTCTGATGGCTTTTGTAGCTGATTTGAAGTGGTGCCAACAGAAAAGCCGTTATCGTGTTGTATTTTTGCCGCTAAAGGTAATTTTTTTTGTCCATTAATCTTTCGTCGATCGATAAGTTTATCGCAGAAAGTTGTGCTTGGTATCACTGGAAAGCCCGTCAAGCGTAGAATGTGAAATTAATGACCGTATGCAAAATTTCGTCCATTTTAAGGAATTATCGAGGTTTAAAATTTTTGTGAATATTTCACTTTTCACACTAAATTTTTTCAAAAAAATTGTCAATTTTGCGCAGTTATGGTACTTTTTTTAGCGATTTTGAGGCTATTTTTTCTCTTGGTTTGTTGGAACGAAACAGATCCAGATGTGGATCTACATTTTTCGGTTTTCAGAGCCATTTTTTGCCGCAATTTGACTTCTGTTTCGGATTTTTTTCTCGTGACTTTCTGGCGAAGTATGCTAACTGCAATACGTTTGTTTTGTTGGTGAGTATATGCGGTTGTTTCAATTGGTATTTTGGCAAATAATGATTTTGTTCACCTTGAAACTAAAATTTGTCAATTTTGTTCTTTGTTGTTTTGTTACGGAGTCCAAACACCCGCAGTTCTCAATGAAGTTCTAATTAGCTCTAGTTCAACTGTAACGTGTTCATTTTAAAGTTTATGGAATTGATTACTTTCAAAATTATTTCTTTTGGTAAAAATGTAATAATTCTTTTAAGTTTTGGCTATGAGGCAGTTTTTAAGTTTTTTTCGGCAGTTTTGTCACAGTATGATTATTGAAAGGTCTCATTAATTTCAGTAGTTAAATTTAAAGATTTAGTTTTTAGCTTTAGTTCTTACCAATAGCTTTCATGATTGTACGCTAATTTTTTTTAAAATATCTGAATTTTAGCATTTTTTTTTCGTTTTTGTTGACTTTTCCTTCATTCTAATTTAGTAAAGTCTTCATGAGTCAAAATTCAGAAAAATCTGAATATAAAATTTGTTTCCTTTGATAGCTAATTGTCATTACAAATTGGACTCCTTTTAATTTCGTAAAAAATGGAAGAGTTTTTTAGTTGTTGTTGCACTCATTTGGTTCTTTGGTCAAATTTGGCTGTTTGAAATCGGTCTCATCTTTTTTTTTCTGATCGTTTACAATACCACCTGTTTCACTGCGGAAACCTAGTAGGAGATCAGGCAGATGTGCATTCGACAGCGAATCCTTAAAGAGTGATGACAAATGTGGGAAAACTTTTGACCATCAAAATTGCTTTGTCGACTCGTAAATTATTCTCGTTTATAAGCGGTTTTAAATGCTCCATACTCAGACGTGCCTGCTTGTTCTTTTTAGCTTTATTTCTGAAATTTCACTGAGATATTGGGTTTATTCATTATTAACACTAAAATTTTAAGAATTCGGAGCTTTTGGAAGGATTTTCTTAAATGTTCCAAAAGGTGGGTTTAAGTGATTTGATAACTAATATGTTAAAGTAGGCCTGTGGCATGCTCCAAGTTGATCCTGACGCTACTAACTCATAAATTAATTGATGATAATATAGCATGGGTGACCTCTATTTGAATTTACGATCTCAATTTGGATTTATGAATGAGTGCAGATGTCATTTTTTTTAAGAGCTGCGCTTATTTATGAAATCAATCGGAGTTTTTTTTTGATTTTTTGAAAATCTAATCAAAATTTAATGGAGTCTAGGAAATTAGAATAATAAGGTGAAAGACAACACACTTTGAAATTTATTTCGAAAACGGACTTCTGCATCTGATTTCTTGTTTTTTTTTTGGTAAAATTATTTATTTGCTCGACGATAACGTCTTTTTCATATTGACAAATTGCCTTAAATTTGATTTAATGTGAATCGTTCCATTTTTTATATTTCGTTGTAGTGAAAAAATTAACTAAACTGTTATTAACCCCGTTTTTTGCATACACGTCTGTACTGATTAAAGAAATTCTCGAAGTTTCATTTACACAATGTGAATTATTGATTGCAATAAAAGCTACTTATTTTGTCTTCATGGTGGTTTTATGTTGAAGTCTATATTGGTCTGTGAACGAGTACTGTTTTTCTTGACTTTGACGCTGCGTGTTTTCATTTAACAACTTCTCTTTTGTTTGTTTGTTTTGCATTGTCACTAATTCCTAATACTAAGAGGTTTCGTTGATGTTCTAACGTAAACGAACAGGGTCTGAGAAACTTCAGTGTCCTTTTTTAACGTTAATGGTATTGATTGATCTGCAACTCTTTGTTCAAATATAAATAGTAAGTTTTAGTTTTTAATTCAAATATTTTTTCATTAGGTTTGTAAGAGTAATGAAAACTCTGACTTATAGCTGTAGTAACGTCTGCGATAACGTCTTTTTCATATTGACAAATTGCCTTAAATTTGATTTAATGTGAATCGTTCCATTTTTTATATTTCGTTGTAGTGAAAAAATTAACTTTGCATGCACGTCTGTACTGATTAAAGAAATTATCGAAGTTTCATTTACACAATGTGAATTATTGATTGCAATAAAAGCTTTTTATTTTGTCTTCATGGTGGTTTTATGTTGAAGTCTATATTGGTCTGTGAACGAGTACTGTTTTTCTTGACTTTGACGCTGCGTGTTTTCATTTAACAACTTGTCTTTTGTTTGTTTGTTTTGCATTGTCACTAATTCCTAATACTAAGAGGTTTCGTTGATGTTCTAACGTAAACGAACAGGGTCTGAGAAACTTCAGTGTCCTTTTTTAACGTTAATGGTATTGATTGATCTGCAACTCTTTGTTCAAATATAAATAGTAAGTTTTAGTTTTTAATTCAAATATTTTTTCATTAGGTTTGTAAGAGTAATGAAAACTCTGACTTATAGCTGTAGTAACGTCTGCGATAACGTCTTTTTCATATTGACAAATTGCCTTAAATTTGATTTAATATGAATCGTTCCATTTTTTATATTTCGTTGTAGTGAAAAAATTAACTTTGCATACACGTCTGTACTGATTAAAGAAATTATCGAAGTTTCATTTACACAATGTGAATTATTGATTGCAATAAAAGCTTTTTATTTTGTCTTCATGGTGGTTTTATGTTGAAGTCTATATTGGTCTGTGAACGAGTACTGTTTTTCTTGACTTTGACGCTGCGTGTTTTCATTTAACAACTTGTCTTTTGTTTGTTTGTTTTGCATTGTCACTAATTCCTAATACTAAGAGGTTTCTTTGATGTTCTAACGTAAACGAACAAGGTCTGAGAAACTTCAGTGTCCTTTTTTAACGTTAATGGTATTGATTGTTCTGTAACTCTTTGTTCAAATATAAATGGTAAATTTTAGTTTTTAATTCAAATATTTTTTCATTAGGTTTGTAAGAGTAATGAAAAATCTGACTTATAGCTGTAGTTGCATAGAAGCAGCTTGTGCATGGCTGGAGTTGATAGCTAATTGTTTCCATGAGTTTAAACTTTTTCAAAAATCATCTATAAAAGTCTTCATAGGTCAATAATGAGATAGCGTTTTGTTTCTCCGATAGCTTATCATCGATATAATTTTGATGCCATTTAATATGGTAAGAAAATTGGACCATTTTCCAGTTTTAACTACGTATGGTTTTCAATCATTTGATTTTTGTTTAGTTTTACTTGGCTTTCTGAGAAGGCGCTATTGAAACTTGTAAATGTGTCCGAATGACAATGAATTCTTTTTGATTTTTTATTCAAAAATGATAGCAGCTTTTGGAATTTTTTCCCCTCTATTTTGTTTTGTCGACTCGCAAAGTAATCTCATGAAAATGATGGTGGTCTAACTGATTGATGTTCAAATCTCTTGTTTTAATTGGTTCAAAGTGCTTGTTTTAATTGGTTTTGATTTTGATTTTTTGCATTTTGTGTTTATATTAATTGGTGACCAGTTTGTTAGAAAAATCGCAAACTTGACTAACCTAAGTCGTCACTTACAAATCTCCTTGTGATTAGATAACTTAGGTAACCTCTGCGTGACATTGATCAGATTTTGATTGCTCAATTTGAGTTAACAATTGAGTTCCGATATTATTTTTTTAATAAATTCTGCTCTCACTTTTATTTGTAATTTGAGAATGGAGTTTCAGTTTTTAAAGCGGTATAGATCTTCTTTTTTGTATTTAAGTTTTCGTTTTTTTTGGTGAAATTAGCCGTTCACTTGATAAATTGCAGTAGACTTTATTCGTCTGTCGTTTCTTTTTTGAGTGTTTATTCCAGTGAAACAAATAATCACCTCCTGGTTTCCGCCCTTTTTTGTATAAACGTGTTTCTTTTTTTAGAATCTATCAGAGTTTAAAAACAAAATATGAAGTAATTCTTGCACGGAAGTGTATCTCTTCAATGGGTAGACAGCAGAGACAAGATTTTGGATCATGGAGAACTTAAGGTGCCATCGCACATAGTGAGCCTCATTTTTTAAAGTGCAGAATCAAAAAAAGGAGCGAGGACTTAAGAATGCGAGAGATGAGTTGCACATAAATAAACGTTGATTGCAAACGTTTTCGAACTGGTTGTGGAAAACTCAAAAATTTTACTTCCAACAAGCAATAGATCTTTCATCTTGACATCCAGGTAGCTTCGTTATTTCTAATAGCCGCACAGCGGTAGCTGGGGCTATTATTTTCCTTCTCTCGATTTTTTTATTTCGTCGCGATTTTTGTAACGACGTCACAACATATGACGTCACAACCACTTCAAATCTGCTTTTTGTTCGTTCGTTCATGCAATTTCAACTGAATTGCGTGCGTGGCGTCATGTATCACTCTAAGTGGAGCGAGTTTTTTATTCATTCGCGTGATTAAATTTTGATCACACGTGACTTGCCTCACTCAAAAATGACTTCCTCACTTTGAAATTGACTTTTGTTTACTTTAATTCAAAGAGATAAGGTCAAATGAATGTGTCACTCTAAATGAAATTGTTCTTTAAGAGCCCTCATCGGGTTTCCATTTAGTCATAATTGTGCTTAATTCATCGTTCCAGTTTGTAGCTATTGGTATTGTCACTTTAACTTAATTAAATACATTAAATGCAAAGGTTTCTCCAAGGCCTTCCTAATTCAGTGATAAGATGCTTTGTATAGTCTGAAAATTGAATGTAGTAATAATATGCCACCAGATGTTCGAATGCTGACTCCTTTAATCTGGGACAACCTTTGCGGTGTTAATGTCTTGTGTCAAACAGTTGCTGTTCTTTGCACAAGAAAACGCAACAAGAAACTTTGTTAACAAGAAACTTTGTTACTAATACGGGGAACAAGTAGCGAAATGTGTGTAAATGTTGCATAAATTAGTTTTTTGTGTTTTTTTTGCTGAACATCAATTCAAATAATATATTTCTGAATGAAGTCTTAATTAAAATTTTAATTTTTTCACCCTGAAGTCGTCCCCCGGATTGAGTTTGGCTAAATCATTTTTAAATTGTTTTTTTGTTTGAAATTTGTGGATTTCTGCTAGGGGTAAGTAAATTCAGTCACTTAAGTTGTAGTTTAGGCTGCTAGGTAATGGGAGTGCTGTTCAGAATTCATGTATTGGCTTGTTTCATCATCAGAAATCCCTCGGAGAGTAGAATAGTTGCACAAAAGGTATTTCGACATTTGTTTTGTGGAGATGAAATGAGATTTTAAAGTTTTCTGTTTTTTTTCCCAAGAAATTTATGAAAAGAAATGTGGACTTATAGGAAAAAATCAGCGAAACGCTGATATTCCCAATTGTTTCATTTTCTAATCCAATCTTTAATTTCATACAAAGTGAAATATATGTAAAAAGCATTGCAGCAAAGTATGTTTTGTCAGTTGTTAAGGAATTTTGTTGTACAGTTAAGCAAATCTTAAATATCCAGGTTTTCCATAAAATAGGCCTAATATAAGATTGGGTGCAACGTGAGATTGGTTAGTCTTTGAAAATGACAGATTCTTCTTCGATGGCCGCTGAGGGTTAATGAATACTCGTTCAGTTTATTGACAATACGTTGAGAACCCTGTCAAACTGATTCATAAAACTCACTCAAGCTCAAGAAAATTATTGAAGTTTAAAAATTTCTGATGTTGATTTGTGATGTTCATTTTTATAAAGTTTTTAACTTTTGCTGTTGCTTGCCGGAGTGTAAACGGCCCGTAGCTGCTTGACCCCAAACTTTTCGTCTTGTCATTTAGTTCAAATTTATTCAGTTCACATTCATTATCACTTTAAAGATCATCGAGCGAGCGCATCACGAATGCAGACATCACGGAATTGAACGTGTTGGTGCACATATCCAAGAAACGTTCATCATAGTCGGAATTCGCGGAACTCTAGGCAGTTCGGTTAGTTAATGCTTCATCTGCACACGTTGGCGAACAGACAATGTTAGACCGAAGATGGGTGCTGTACCATCCTCTTGCTTTCCGGACTACTCTCAACTCAAGAGCAGTACATCTGCAAGTTTGTGAGGACCTCTCTTCTGACTGTTTGCTAATGGCTATTTGACTTTTCGTATCCAGAGGATACCTGATGTCATTGTTTCAGACAACGCGAAAAACTTTGTTGAAGCCAGCCAGGCAATGAAACACAGTTTTCAGCGAAACAACAAGCCAGAAAATGATTACTTACGTCTTCAGCTGTCACAACAGAACCCTCAACACCGCAGTTTGAGGATTTTTGGGAGGACTCATGAAATCAGCTGAACAAAGCATTGTTGTCTTCGGAAACCGCCGGCTATCTTTTTCAGTTTTCCATGCTGTTACAGCGGAGGAATAAAGAATCCAGAATTCACGCCCATTCTGGTAGCAATTTGATCGATTAAGCGCTCTTAACACCGAATCTTTTCCTGATGAGAAGACGACACTTGTGCCTCAAGCTTGTGACGAACAAGAACTTTCGGTCTTTAGCTAAGGATTCAAGGAGTCAGACCCTTTTGGACAATTATTGGTCATGCTTGTTCAAAAGAGATTGTGCCAGAGCTTAACAAGTGGAGAAAATGGCAGCAAGCCAATGAGCAGATAAAGAAACACCGTTGATCGGCTCTATCAAGATTTTACAACCAGAGGAATTTGGCCATTTGGTTGGATCGTCCAAGCGGATGTGAGTGGAGGTGAAGTGGCTTCAACATCAATACCAGTACTGGTATGGTGCAACGTCCCACATTGTGACGGTGTAAAGTTTTTGAAAACGACAGATTTTTCTTCCATGGCCGCGGAGGGTTAATGAATACTCATGCAGTTTATTGACAGTACGTTGAGAACCCTGTCAAACTGATTCATAAAATTCACTCAAGCTCAAACTTTTTGAAGCTTAAAATTTTCTGATGTCGATTTATGATGTTCATTTTTATAACGTTTTTAACTTTTGCTATTGCTTGCCGGAGGGTAAATGGCCCGTAGACGTTTAATCGAATACGTTTCTTGGTATGCACTCCAAATTTTTATAGTTCACATTAATCATCACCTTTAAATTCGTATCTCTAACTTGGATTTTACATGACTTTTGATTCCAAACTTTTTGTTCCGCTATCATAGTTGAGTTCATCGTGCCACAAATAACTTTGATGATAAATGCGGTTATAGACCAAATCTTTGTCAGCTGTTGTTTAACGGCCACGAAGGCTTATACCAAAAGACACACCACAATAAACTCTTGAAAATCAGTTCTCAAAGCAGATCAGACACTCCACACCGTCTGTCATCGCAATTATTTACTTCCGCTTCCGTTTTATCTGCAAAGTTTCAAAAGTTCCCAAAACTTTCATTGAATGAGCCATTTTTAAGAAGTGCCGTTCATTATTTAGAGAATTAAAACTTTGACCCAGAGTCACTTCAATGTTTTCCTGGTATCATTTTATTACATCTTTTCTGAAGGTGTTTTTGAAAGTATGGCATGTTTTCGTTTTGATGGCACTGAAAGTATGGCATTTTTCGTTTGGATATAATCGTCCATTGCTTAAAGTTTACTACGAGAGAGAAGGTTTAAGGGGTTACCTATTGACTCTTAGAAAGTCTTAAGTGGAAAATTTATTTTTTCAAGCGGTTACTGTTCTCATATTATGCATTAATTTCTATTGCGTGTCTTCGACAACGATAAAAAATTCTTTTGTGAAATTTTGAATTAGCTATCGTTAAATTGTTATGCGCGGACTGTCTAGTTATCGTTTTTAAAGTCACAAGATGTCGAAATAATATAATTTACTTTTTTGAAGTTGAAAAATTTGCTCTATTTGCTAGAGAATCAAGTAAATTTTGCAGTTTAGAGGGGTCTAAACATTTTGTGCAAACGCATATTACGGAGCCTCCTTGTTTTTGGCTTTGTTGAATGGGTTAATTTTATTCACACATGTCTTCGTCGGTTCCGAAAAGGGTTGTTGTATGTAAATAATGAGGTAGTTGAGGAGCGAATCAACAATTCGTTAATGAATTGAAATGTGATCGAATTATACTGCTTTGTGCGACTGAATGGGCTCTGATGTTGTTAAATCATCGTTTTTAACAGTTTCAAACTTATGGTCGCAAACATTCAATTTTTCAGGACAAGTTTATGCGTGGCGATGTTGGTCTGTCGATTCAGTGAACAGATACACACATGCTACTAATGACCTGTCGAATAAGAAAGTAGCAGAACCGACCCAGTTCAATACCTTTGCACAATCAGAATGACTGCTCAAATAGATGGCAATGTAACATTCGCTACACCTGCCAGTGAAGTGTTCAGGAATTCATCCCTGGGTTCTTCCGCACCGCCTGAACCTGGACGACCGGATCCCGATGGTCACCTAACGGAGCAAAGTTACTTCCAGCTTGTAATAGTTAACATTGTTCTTGGATTGTGGTTGATATATGCACTCTATTTCAATTCGCGCGTGTTTGGATTCATCATCAGTGCCATCATTTCGAGGACTACTAAAATGGACTTTGACCTTGGTTCCTTCTCATTGTCGGTGTTGTCTGGAAAAATCATGTTCAGGTATGTCTGATATTTTCGTATGCTGTTAATAATGAAAGGGCTTCAGCTTCATTTGTTCCTTTTCTTTGTCGATTTGAACTTTAAATTTACCGGCTACAGAATTCATTCTGTTAATTAAAGCCCAGCTGCCTGAAGGGAAAATCAAGTAGCATGGTAGCTAAACTGAGTTTCTAGAAGAGATGAAGTAGACAGGAAGCATTTTGGATTGAGTAAGTTTTCAATAGCGCACTTTCAATAGCTATTCATCATCACGCTATTCAAACAACTGTTTGAAATAGATCAAACAACGCGACATTATCCATGCATTGTAAGTCCCCAAATGTCTTAAAATTTTGCATTTCCCAGGATTAAGTTTTCTTTCTGGTAGAATGCATTTGCTTCTAACAAAATTGTGGTAAGGTGTCGCTTATAAGGTCTTATAAGGTGTCGCTTTAATGACTTGCATGATCATCAAAACATGCAGAAGGTGTTTAAACATGCATTTGAAAACTGCTGAGATTTAGGTCTCAATGTCATTCATTTCGAGACTTAAAGTCCACGAAGCTATTGCAGCTCTTTGGCAATCTGCCAGCTATGTTTTTTTCTTTGAAATTTTTGTTGCAATTTTCTGCGGCGTGAACCGTTTAATTTTTGGCATTTGAAAAATTATTATTAAATCCGAATTATGAATAAAAACTGCAGTTGCTATTCAATAGAGGTCAGCTACATTATTCGAAGGCTTTATTGTTTCTAAAGACATTAGTGTTTGAAATTGGATTTTAGAATAAGTAATTTGAAATCAGAATACCTTTTTGCTGTTTATCCTCTTTAAATATGTCTGAACATTCTATTCGACGTTATTGTCCTTCAATCTACCGACTCTGTTTATTATACTTCTTCAAATATTGAATCGTTTGAAAAACACACAGAAGCCATTCTTTCTCAAATAGACCTTCTAAGAAGTAGAACTTAAATTGAATCAGTCACAAAAGTTGGTAGTTGCATTAACTGTGCCGTTTTTCATGACATTGGGCGTTGGGTATGAGAAATTAGGCAACCTGTTTTTTTTCTGTTTTTACTCCAATTGGAAAATTCTGATGCCAAAGTTGCTATTGGGAGATTAACACGGTTAAAGTATATACATCCTAAAAGTATATACACTCTGATTGCGTTTTTGTTTTTCTCTAACTTTGTAAATCTGTGTTTGTCTGTTTGGTTGGCGTTTTTCAGTTCGTCTGGTGGCCAGGTACAGGAGTTGGAAGTCTTTCATTCAATTCCTTGGATTATATCAGGACTTGTCCTGCTTTGTTTGATCTTGATTGGAGTGCTTTCTTTTTAAGTTATGTTCAGACGTTTTAGCGATTGTTGAAGTCGCATTGAAGTAACGATTGTGGTGACGTCGAAACATGAAGTGGATCGAAAAACCAAGTAGTTTTGCAGAGTGAACTTTTTTTATCTAATTTAAAATTAGAGAGAACATGGTATTTGAACAAAAATTTGCTTTCCCACTAGTGTTTGTTCATTTGCTGCGATTTGACTTTGCTTGTTACTGTTCTTTGATTTTTTTTGGATTGTTTTTATATGGTTTTCTCCTACTCTCAGGACTTCTCTTGGTATGTTTTCCCCGTCGTCCAATAAAAATGTTTCTTTGACTTTGTTCACAGCTTTTTCAACATTTTGATTTAAATCTTTTTGACTTTCTAGACTAGTTTCACTATTCTATCATTCTGCTCAAAGTTCTTTTGAACACCATTGGCTCAGCAGAGCAATCTAAAATGAACAGAGACAGTACCGAAAAGCGAAATTTTAAATGGAAACTTGATAAACCCATAAATCCTAATTTCAGATGCCCGCTACTTGAACTTTTCCAAGTTTTAGTCACCATCTGTAATGTTTTTAGTATTGATACTAGCCCTTTATGTCTTCTATCCTCTCATTGTGTCTAACTCTAACATGAAATGAAAAAAATTAACTTAAAATTGTTTTTGTACAAAAGTCAATCTGTTCCATTTTTTCTGTTCTTTCAATCCCAATCGGGGTTATGGGCGATAATGGTGGCTATTTCCCGGCAATCTGCTGTTTATGTTATATAATTATGGCGGTAGTTGAGATTTATTTTGCTTTTTCAGCGGGAAAATTTGGTCTAATTGAAGACAAGAGCCCTAGTTCGGGCTCTACGACCTTGATAGAATTGAAAAGGATCAAAAACTTGAACTACACTGTTCCGTCTGTTTTCCCTTGTCTTCAGTCATCTTTTGTTGCTGTATGCGAAAGCGATTCATTATGTCGGTTACTCTCTGATTTTGTGGTTTTATTTCAGGGGCCTATACCTTGCGACCACTGACTTCTCAATCTCGATCTACGACGGAATTATTACCTTCAGATGGTGGAAAATGTTTGACATGGAGTATTACCAGGAAAAGGCGCCTCGTCTGGTCATGGACCTGACCACAGTGGACATACATGTGTACAACAGGGTCCAGCTCTACGAAGAGTTGGCACAGAGTTTTGCCAATACGAAGGCCAAGCAGACAAATGTTATTATTGAAAAACGGAGAACTGGGGTGAGTAGATCCAAAAATTGGGTTTGAAAGCCAATATGTTATGAAGATCGGGTTTGAAGCTTATCGGGCATCCAGCTTATTTGTTTTTAATAGCCGCGAAGCAATAGCGGCTATTATTGGGGACATCGTGGTTTTTTTACACTGCAAAGGATTTGGATTGTATTTGTGGTGTGCTGTCTTTTTTTTAGATATGTTCACGCTTTTTTCCGGTTTTTTCACGTCAGTGAGAAGTCAAATTAGAGTGGTAATTTTAGTAACGCTGAAGTACTAAAGGGAGCGAAAATTAGAGTTGGTTTAGGGCGCGAATTTTTTTTCACATGCGTCAATTTGACTTCTGTTTTCAGAGTTTCTCTTCCTTGAGTGCTTTCAGTATGATACATATGTTTTCTAATTGTGCCTAGTTGAAGTGGCGAGAATTCATCAAGGGGCAGCTGGAACTTTTTATGACATGAACACTTTTTGTCAAAAAACATAAAAGAATATCTGATTTAGACCTTTTTCAAAAATATTTTATGTTCTCTTATCACTTAGTATCGTCAATGACATGTCACAGTAGTTGATTATGAGGCGCAAAAGAGTATAATTAATTGTTAGAGTTAATAGCTTATACGTTTTCTTGACTTTAACACTACTTTTTTCAAAAATTTTAAGTTAATTTTTGAGTTTTGGTGGTATTTTTGTATTTTTGTCTTATCGTTTAATCTCATTAATAACAGGCCTCTTATTTTGCTGATTTTAGTTGGTTAAATTGTTTCTGTTCAAAGCGGATGCCTTCTATGACTTTGATATCAGTTGTTTTTAAGAAATATTATTGAATTTTTGAGTTTTTGTTGTTAACTTTGTTATTTTTGTTGTTAACTTTGTTAACGTTGTCATTGGTTTCTAGAAAAGCTTTTCTTTTTGTTTGAAATCTTTTCAATTCATAGCTTTCGCTTTTTTGAATATATGCTGACCGCTTTTTTAAAAAAAAAACTATTAGTATATTTTTTAGTTTTGCAAGTATTTATTGTGCTTATTTACTGTCTTATCACTTGACCTCATTAATGACAGGTTTCATCGGTTGATAATGAGAAACAACGGAATTTAATTAGTAGCATGAGTTCTTAGACGTTGTTTTTGATTGTGAACATGTCTTAAAAAATGAGCTGAGTCCCTTGCGGTAAAATTGCTTGATCTCAAGGGTGTCAAACTAATTGTTCTCATTGGACATCTAACAAGGCTTTTTTGTCTGGTCAAAGCCAAATCAATTCTTTGGATTGTAATTCAGGACTTGGCCTGCTATGGTTTTTAATTCGTCTCCGTCAATGATTTTTGCGACCATTGACTTTTTCAATTTCAGTGACTTTTAGTGCTTTGCGTCTCGTCATTTGCTCTTCTTTTAGATAAATTGCGTGAATTACCTCACTCCCAAAAAGCACTTTAATTTTTATGAACATTTACTAGTTTAAGATCAATAATGTTCATCTAATTAGTGCCAAACGTACATGCCCTAATTCTTGAGTATCAGAGTATGTGTCTCATAAAAAATTGACAGTTCGAATCCAACCCAAAAAGTCTAATGGTCTATTGAAGGACTGGTGGTCAATCTGTCTATCTCATTTCTTTAGTTGTTTCAATTCCATGGAAAGCCGCTAGCGTCTATCGCAGCTATTTTCCGGCAATCTGCCGGCTATGTTCAAAATATTTGTTCTAACATTACAATTACGTTGCTCGTTTTTTCTGCATCTGCTATTTTCTCTATATCTCTCTGTAATGGATACGTTAGTTTTCCATGACGTTTTTTATAGATCATAACTCGCTATGATTCTGCTGTTATAAGGGTGAGTCAACTTTGGCTTCTGAGCGACGAGGAATGCCATCATCTCAGCCTGGTAGTGCGACCTCAAGTCGGCCGCAAAACTATCACCAATCTAGAGGTCGAAAGCGCAACACCGGAGGCACAATGTCTTCTCGAAGCAGTGGAACTGATGTGAAGACTGCTGGTGACCAGATAATATCTGGATCACTTGTAGGCTCCAATTTAGATGACAAAGGCTCCACTGCTAGTAAAAGTGCGGGTGCGGCTTTAGACGTAGAAAGAGGAAGCCAGTACGTTAATTGTAGCATGAATTTTCAGTTATCATGAATACTCTCTGAAATGGAAATTATTAAGAAAAAATTGTCTGAAAGCTGTCCATTCTTTAGAAAGTCAGCAAATGCATTAAAAAAATTTGGTATAACCGTGATCCGCACAATTGGTTGTATCACTCCTATTCTCCTTTAGGAATTAGATTCTTGTAATTTGCCTAATCAAACCACTTATAGACGTTGCCTCAAAGTGCACTTGACGTTATAATGTACTCAACTGCCCCCAATAATTGTCTTTACATGAAACGGAGCTAATAAAGGGCTTATAAATTTTACAATTTGTTCAAACCTTCACATCAATGTTACCATTCTCCAAAATATCTTAGATATTAATTTTTCAGACGTTACAAGGGAAAGAGTAAGATCACAATTTTTTTGTTTTGTTCTAAATTATTGAAAGGTTGTTTAATGTTTCCAGAAACAATATTGGCATAATTGGGGATGCACCTAAACTGAAATGTTGCAAACGCTCAATCTTATTTAAACCTTTGACAAGATTTTGAAGTACCGTTTATGAGTGGTCTAATTGGCTTTTGCCTAATTTTCACAAATGGTTAGTTGAAACCTTTTGCTTAATGGCTACGAAAATTGCCTTCGCCCAATCGAGCTTTCGCCACGTTCAAAATTACAGTATTTATCATATGATTTCGCTGGAAGCCTATTCACGCTGAAATAGGAAGTGTGGTGAAAAAGCCAGTGGTTTTACGGCCGCTCGTCATTCTCCACTCATATTGTAGTGAGTATTCCCGTTCACGTGAATATTTTGGGCTCTCTCGTGGCTACTCTCACTCTCAAAATGACTTCTGATTATAAAAATGACCTTGCTTGCTTTAATGGGAGTTGATGTCAACTGAACATATCTCACTCTAACTTAACCTTATTTGATGGCTGTTTAGAAACAATACATAAGTCGCACAAATTTTACTATATTAGGGCGATTATTTTTTGTTGTTGATTATTTAGGTGTTTTTAATTGCTCTTGAACAAAGTTTAAATAAACCATTTATGGTAAACGTCTTTTTTTGGATCTTTTCCGTGAGTGGCCCCAGAGTAGCAGATTAGTGGGTGCATATTTTAATGCAAATTTTTCTTATGCAGATGTTCTGTACCAAAAATGTTTCGCAGCATCGCCAGGCGTTCGAGAGCAATTTGACCGGCGTTAGTCGGTTTATGTTATTTTCATTCTAATTTTGCGTCTATAGGTCTCCAAATTTATGGTATCTATTTTTAACAATTTGCCATCTATATTCTCAAGAGAAAGGAAGCTAAATTAATTATGCTATAATTATTGCGGGCCGCGACCATGTCACTGTATAGGAGACTATAAAACATTCGATTAAATCAAATCCCTCAGACTGTCGTAAGATAAAATAAGGCCGATTGAAAGAGTCGAATGTATTATTATCCCAAAGAGATAGTTTGTTGAGCCTGTTGGAATGCGAGTTAATGAGGACTTGGTCTGCAATTATCAACGAAGAAAAAATGAAACTAAATTACCCAAGCACGTAAGTAGTATTCATATAGCGCGCTAGGAAGGGGCTATCATGCCATGTGGATAATAGGGTATAAATCCCATGCATGATAATAGTGTATAGATTTGCATGGGGATATATGGAATGATCCTTAACCATGGAATAATAGGGTATACATGAGATAAACTTTGAGCGGGGAATTACATTTATAGCGTTTACCTGGTAGTGTTAGGCCATTCGAATTAAAATCAGTTTAATGCGTGGGATAATATGGTAAAGTTTTGCCATGGTAATAATAGGGCATAGCTTTGATTATCTTCATGCGAATAAAAGGGTTAAGAGTTGAATCTTGATTATATGCTTTAATATTGCATGATGATATTAGGGTGGATATTTGAATATGCGCAAGTCGATAATAGGGTGAGAATTTGATTTCGGATTGACGGATATATTATTGCATGGGATAATAGGGAATAGATTTGCCATGTGGATAGTAGGATGTATATTTGTATGTCTGCACGTTGATTTTAGGTTCAAAATTTGAATTGTAGGGTAAAGTAAAGCATGGGCACTATAGGGTATAGTTTTGTCGTGGTGATAATAGGTTATATGTATGGATATCTTCATGCGAAAAGTAGGGATAGGGTTTCTATTGATTTTGTTATCATGGGTATAATAGTGTATACTATTGCAAAAAAGATGTTAAGGTTTAGATTTGCATGGTGATAAAAGGGAATATAACCCTAAACACAGGACATTAGGGGGTTATCTCAATTAAACATGGGAAAATAGTGTTGCTATCTTACTCTTACAGGGGATAGTAGGTAGTGAGTTTATTGCATGGAGATTTTAGGGTATAGTTTTGACATGAGGATGAAAGGTTATAGATTTGAATATCTGCAAACGAGTAAAAGGGTGAAGATTTGAATAGGGATAATGGGGTATAGTATTCCATGGTAATTATAGGGTGTGCTTTTGCAATGGGGATAAGAGAACATAGATTTGACTATCTGCAATTGGGAAACAGGGCGAAAATTTTAAACGGAATCGTAGGGCTCAGTATTGTACGGGGGCATTAGGGTAGTTTTGTCGTGGAGAAAATAGTATAGGTTTGATTATCCGCAAGTAAGTAATTGAGCGAAAATTTAAATTGATATAGTAAGGCTAGATAGGGCGTGAGGACAATAGGTTATAGATTTAAATACATTCACATGACTAAAATAATAAAAATTTGAATTGGCATAGGAGTGTAGTGTTGCATCGAGATAATTTATTGTTTTTTTACTTAGGGATAATAAAGATTTTATTTGAATATCTGCTAACGTTTTATAGGGTGGAGATTTGAGCTAATATATTAGGTTAAGACTGCATGGAGGTTTTATGATACTGTTTTATCATTTGGATATCCGGGTATGGAAAGGAGTATCAGCAATTATGCCATAGGATTAAGATTGCAATCGGGATTATAGGGTTTTCAATTGATTGAGGATTGTAAGTTTTTAAGCCTCGTTCTTATAGTGGAGAGATTTCTAGATATGGAGGGCTAGTATGTGTATTTTACTGAATAGAACATTGCACTACAATTGATCCTTTCGGATCTGTTTACCCAAACTTGGACGGAGAGTGGTGTATAGTATCGAAGAAGGACTAAAAATCACACAATCATAGTTTTGGCTCCTCATTCTGGTTACCCAATGCGGTTGATCGAAAGCAATAATGATCTCTTGACTTGGTGTTCCAAAGAGACAGCACGGTAGTTGCAATCATGACTATCACTGAAGCTCTTATTGATAGTGTTGAGGAAAAAAAGCTGTTTCTTAACAAACTGAAGAAATTTCTACGAACGTACTGATCAGATCTGATGTTATACTTTTGTAAAGTATATCTGTATAATAAACTCACAAACTTGAACTTCTTTATTGCAAATAGTTAGAGTTTAGATTAGAACGTATCAAAGTTTGACAAATTTTCTGGGTAGACAACCAGTTCAAGCCCTAAAAGAATTCTTTCTTCAAATAAAATGTATTACTTTTTTAATTACCCAACCCATAATTATAAACGTTTTTCTCCCAGAATGTAACACTGCAAACGTTATTACCATGAAGAAGTTGAAAAATTTTAACGGCGAAACTAATCACTCAATTGTCGAGGAGACATTAAATCACATTCGAGTGTAAAGATTGTGTACCGTTGAAAAAATATAACACCATTTCCACATCAATTGAAATTCCATGAAAATTTCAGACCAGTTTTTCCTGTTGACTTCAAGTTACTGCTTGGTTTTATGAAGTTTACCTTTTTTGACTCAATGTTTTTTTTACTAAAGGAAAAGGAAAGAAAGCTTTCTTTTTTCCTGGTTGGTATGATTGGTTCAATCAATCTCGTTTATTACTGAAATTTGCAAATTCTGGTTTGTTTATATTCAATTCCGACACAAATAAGGCTAGATAGGGCGTGAGGACAATAGGTTATAGATTTAAATACATTCACATGACTAAAATAATAAAAATTTCAATTGGCATAGGAGTGTAGTGTTGCATCGAGATAATTTATTGTTTTTTTACTTAGGGATAATAAAAATTTTATTTGAATATCTGCTAACGTTTTTTAGGGTGGAGATTTGAGCTAATATATTAGGTTAAGACTGCACGGAGGTTTTATGATACTGTTTTATCATTTGGATATCCGGGTATGGAAAGGAGTATCAGCAATTATGCCATAGGATTAAGATTGCAATCGGGATTATAGGGTTTTCAATTGATTGACGATTGTAAGTTTTTAAGCCTCGTTCTTATAGTGGAGAGATTTCTAGATATGGAGGGCTAGTATGTGTATTTTACTGAATAGAACATTGCACTACAATTGATCCTTTCGGATCTGTTTACCCAAACTTGGACGGAGAGTGGTGTATAGTATCGAAGAAGGACTAAAAATCACACAATCATATTTTTGGCTCCTCATTCTGGTTACCCAATGCGGTTGATCGAAAGCAATAATGATCTCTTGACTTGGTGTTCCAAAGAGACAGCACGGTAGTTGCAATCATGACTATCACTGAAGCTCTTATTGATAGTGTTGAGGAAAAAAAGCTGTTTCTTAACAAACTGAAGAAATTTCTACGAACGTACTGATCAGATCTGATGTTATACTTTTGTAAAGTATATCTGTATAATAAACTCACAAACTTGAACTTCTTTATTGCAAATAGTTAGAGTTTAGATTAGAACGTATCAAAGTTTGACAAATTTTCTGGGTAGACAACCAGTTCAAGCCCTAAAAGAATTCTTTCTTCAAATAAAATGTATTACTTTTTTAATTACCCAACCCATAATTATAAACGTTTTTCTCCCAGAATGTAACACTGCAAACGTTATTACCATGAAGAAGTTGAAAAATTTTAACGGCGAAACTAATCACTCAATTGTCGAGGAGACATTAAATCACATTCGAGTGTAAAGATTGTGTACCGTTGAAAAAATATAACACCATTTCCACATCAATTGAAATTCCATGAAAATTTCAGACCAGTTTTTCCTGTTGACTTCAAGTTACTGCTTGGTTTTATGAAGTTTACCTTTTTTGACTCAATGTTTTTTTTACTAAAGGAAAAGGAAAGAAAGCTTTCTTTTTTCCTGGTTGGTATGATGGGTTCAATCAATCTCGTTTATTACTGAAATTTGCAAATTCTGGTTTGTTTATATTCAATTCCGACACAAATAAGGCTAGATAGGGCGTGAGGACAATAGGTTATAGATTTAAATACATTCACATGACTAAAATAATAAAAATTTGAATTGGCATAGGAGTGTAGTGTTGCATCGAGATAATTTATTGTTTTTTTTACTTAGGGATAATAAAGATTTTATTTGAATATCTGCTAACGTTTTATAGGGTGGAGATTTGAGCTAATATATTAGGTTAAGACTGCATGGAAGTTTTATGATACTGTTTTATCATTTGGATATCCGGGTATGGAAAGGAGTATCAGCAATTATGCCATAGGATTAAGATTGCAATCGGGATTATAGGGTTTTAAATTGATTGAGGATTGTAAGTTTTTAAGCCTCGTTCTTATAGTGGAGAGATTTCTAGATATGGAGGGCTAGTATGTGTATTTAACTGAATAGAACATTGCACTACAATTGATCCTTTCGGATCTGTTTACCCAAACTTGGACGGAGAGTGGTGTATAGTATCGAAGTAGGACTAAAAATCACACAATCATAGTTTTGGCTCCTCATTCTGGTTACCCAATGCGGTTAATCGAAAGCAATAATGATATCTTGACTTGGTGTTCCAAAGAGACAGCACGGTAGTTGCAATCATGACTATCACTGAAGCTCTTATTGATAGTGTTGAGGAAAAAAAGCTGTTTCTTAACAAACTGAAGAAATTTCTACGAACGTACTGATCAGATCTGATGTTATACTTTTGTAAAGTATATCTGTATAATAAACTCACAAACTTGAACTTCTTTATTGCAAATAGTTAGAGTTTAGATTAGAACGTATCAAAGTTTGACAAATTTTCTGGGTAGACAACCAGTTCAAGACCTAAAAGAATTCTTTCTTCAAATAAAATGTATTACTTTTTTAATTACCCAACCCATAATTATAAACGTTTTTCTCCCAGAATGTAACACTGCAAACGTTATTACCATGAAGAAGTTGAAAAATTTTAACGGCGAAACTAATCACTCAATTGTCGAGGAGACATTAAATCACATTCGAGTGTAAAGATTGTGTACCGTTGAAAAAATATAACACCATTTCCACATCAATTGAAATTCCATGAAAATTTCAGACCAGTTTTTCCTGTTGACTTCAAGTTACTGCTTGGTTTTATGAAGTTTACCTTTTTTGACTCAATGTTTTTTTACTAAAGGAAAAGCAAAGAAAGCTTTCTTTTTTCCTGGTTGGTATGATGGGTTCAATCAATCTCGTTTATTACTGAAATTTGCAAATTCTGGTTTGTTTATATTCAATTCCGACACAAATAAGGCTAGATAGGGCGTGAGGACAATAGGTTATAGATTTAAATACATTCACAAGACTAAAATAATAAAAATTTGAATTGGCATAGGAGTGTAGTGTTGCATCGAGATAATTTATTGTTTTTTTACTTAGGGATAATAAAGATTTTATTTGAATATCTGCTAACGTTTTAAAGGGTGGAGATTTGAGCTAATATATTAGGTTAGGTACTGCACGGAGGTTTTATGATACTGTTTTATCATTTGGATATCCGGGTATGGAAAGGAGGATCAGCAATTATGCCATAGGATTAAGATTGCAATCGGGATTATAGGGTTTTCAATTGATTGAGGATTGTAAGTTTTTAAGCCTCGTTCTTATAGTGGAGAGATTTCTAGATATGGAGGGCTAGTATGTGTATTTAACTGAATAGAACATTGCACTACAATTGATCCTTTCGGATCTGTTTACCCAAACTTGGACGGAGAGTGGTGTATAGTATCGAAGTAGGACTAAAAATCACACAATCATAGTTTTGGCTCCTCATTCTGGTTACCCAATGCGGTTAATCGAAAGCAATAATGATATCTTGACTTGGTGTTCCAAAGAGACAGCACGGTAGTTGCAATCATGACTATCACTGAAGCTCTTATTGATAGTGTTGAGGAAAAAAAGCTGTTTCTTAACAAACTGAAGAAATTTCTACGAACGTACTGATCAGATCTGATGTTATACTTTTGTAAAGTATATCTGTATAATAAAATCACAAACTCGAACTTCTTTATTGCAAATATTTAGAGTTTAGATTAGAACGTATCAAAGTTTGACAAATGTTCTGGGTAGACAACCAGTTCAAGCCCTTAAAGAATTCTTTCTTCAAATAAAATATATTACTTTTTTCATTACCCAACCCATAATTATAAACGTTTTTCTCCGAGAATGTAACACTGCAAACGTTATTACTATGAAGAAGTTGAAAAATTTTAACG
The DNA here is from genome assembly GCF_964194025.1 of Convolutriloba macropyga. Classification (NCBI taxonomy): domain Eukaryota; kingdom Metazoa; phylum Xenacoelomorpha; order Acoela; family Convolutidae; genus Convolutriloba; species Convolutriloba macropyga. The sequence goes on from NC_134469.1 coordinate 54,922,346, forward strand.
GCGAAACTAATCGCTCATTTGTCGAGGAGACATTAAATCACATTCGAGTGTAAAGATTGTGTACCGTTGAAAAAATGTAACACCATTTCCACATCAATTGAAATTCCATTCATTACATAATCGTACTAGGGAATAACAGGCGCAACAAACCAGGCTCTTCATTGAAAGCATATGTAAGATGATTTAATAGATATAGCAGCGAAGGTGGCGAATGAGAGTAAAAAAAACTTGATCTGTAGGGAGCTTTCTCAAAAACACGAGGAGAAATGAAGTTCTTTGTATGTCAACTATAAGAATTGGACGCCTATGGAAATTTCAGACCAGTTATTCCTGTTGACTTCAAGTTACTGCTTGGTTTTATGAAGTTTACCTTTTTTGACTCAATGTTTTTTTTACTAAAGGAAAAGGAAAGAAAGCTTTCTTTTTTCCTGGTTGGTATGATGGGTTCAATCAATCTCGTTTATTACTGAAATTTGCAAATTCTGGTTTGTTTATATTCAATTCCGACACAAATTTTCCTCGCAACAGCAAAAACAGTTTGTTGAAATTTGAAATTAATAAGGATCACTTGAACAGGAGCTGCGAAGATAAAACACCGTATTCGTAATCAGGGCGCTTACTGAAGCTCTTCATAATAGTGTTGAGGAGACGAAAAGCTTTGTTACTTATATGCAGAAATTTCTGCGAACGTACAAAACTTTTGTACAATCTTATGTAATAATATCGTAAAGTATATTGTTACAACACAAGAACTGCGTATTGCAAACAGTAACTCCTCTCTTGTTCCTCTCAGAACACAAAAGATGCTTAATTAGAACGTATTAAAGTTTGACAAAAACGTTCTTGTGAAGACAAACAGTTCGAGCCCAGAAACAATTGTATCTTCAAATAAAGCTGTTTTATTAAATCCATTATCAATCAACCCATAATAATAAAAGTTTTTCCCAAAAAAGCAACACTGCAAACGTTAATACCCTGAACAAGTTGAAACAGTTTTAACGGCAAAGCTATCGTTCAGTTGTCTAGGAGCCATTAGGCCGCATTCGAGTGTAAATTTTATATACAGTTGACACGCATTCAACATCATTTGACCTCATGAAGTACCGCATTCAACAGTTGGCACGCATTCAACACCATTTGACCTCAACATCATTTGACCTCAAGTAACTGCTTGATTTTATGAAGATTACCTTGTTTGACTCAATGTTTTATTTACAAAATGAAAAGGAAAGAGATTTTTTCCTGGTTGATATGACGGGTTGAATCAATCTCGTTTATTGCAAAAAATTGCAAATTGTGGTTTGTTTATGTTCAATTCCGACACAAATTGTACAACTGTTGTACAATCTGATGTTTTTTCATCGTAAAGTATTTTTTTACAACACTAACACTGTTTATTGCAAACAGTAACTCCTCTCTTGTTCCTCTCAGAACACAGAAGATGTTTAATTAGAACGTATTAAAGTTTGACAAAAACGTTCTTGTGAAGACAACCAGTTCGAGCCCAGAAACAATTGATCTTCAAATAAAGCTGTTTTATTAAATCCTTTATCAACCCATAAATATAAAAGTTTTTTCCCAAAAAAATCAACACTGCAAACGTTAATGCCCTGAAAAAGTTGAAACAGTTTGTGCGGCAAAGCTATCGTTCTGGTTTCCAGGGGACCCTAGGCCGCATTTGAGTGTAAAGATTATAGTTGAAAGATCATAAAGATTTTAAAGGTTTACAGTTGACAAGCATTCAACATCATTTGACGTCTATTAAAATGATATTACTCGCATACGCTTATCAGTTAGGAGCAAGCGCAAAAAATTTGGCTTTTCATTAAGTGAGTACATAAGATGATTTAGTAGATATAGCAACAAAGGTGGTGAATGAGAGTAAAAAATTTGGACTTTATAGAGACCTCTGAAAAAAACGAAAAGCGAAGTTCTTTGTGTCTTACCAAAAAGAATTGAAAATCCCGCTCAAGATTTAAGGCTTTAGTGGCGTCCTGAAGCAAAATTCTTTAGAAATACGTGTTTAAAACTTGGTTTACTAATATCATTGACATAAATTTTTATACAAAAAAATTAGGTATTCAATTTGTCCATGGAAACAAAATCTCTTTAAGTTAAATGGGTCGTTAAGCGAGCAAAGAAAGAATAGGTCCACCACATTTACACTTTTTATTTGAAAAACTAGCACTTCCATGTCATTGACTTAATTTACTTTTCTTTGTTTTCCTTTTGAATTACCAAAACAAATGACAGCCTCAAGAAACAGTTGTCATTTTTTTAAAAATTGCCTAAAGTTTACTAATTTTGATAAAACTAAATACAAATGAAATGTCATCGGTGAATAGTATATCATTATTTGTATTTCTCAAATTAAAAAATGATAGCAAATAGCCAAAAGATTAACAGTTCAGCCACTCTGAAAACATATTGTACCTATGGACAACCAAACGTTAGTAGGTCAACTTAGATCTCTTATCGTTCTCGTTGCATAGAAAAAGACCACAAGGAAAACAATTCGGCTGTGAAATACCCAAAACAGCAACATTTTCGTAAAAGTTTTTACAATTAAATAATTATTGGGGCGTTTTAGATAGTTTTCTCTTTCTGGACATGAATTGTTATGATATGCATTCTCTGGATATATATTCTTATGGAAAGTTGTTTGTATAAAAATTTAAACCTAATTATATTGTAACAACTGACTGCATTTGCTCAAAAATCAATTAGTTTTGGACCCTTAGAAAACCAGTGAGTTAACAAAAGTCAATTGTAAATCACTTTCTCTCCTTATTTACAAAAAATTACATAGGAATAGATGTATCAAACGTGATAACTAACACAAATTTACTTAAATGGTCATCATTTTGCTAACTTAGTGCACATATTAGTTATCACTACTCAGTCATACATTACTTTATGTCTATTAAGGTGTAACACTTCAAGAAAAATTTGTTCCGTTAATGAAAAAAGTTGTGTAAATTGAAATAAAATTGTTGGTAAATTGAGCTGTTTTGGTCTCTAAGGGTACATATAAGCATCCAAAAAAGTAATTTCAGTTCAATTTGACTTTTGTAATGTATAAAATGTGCCAAAAAATAATCAATTAATGTTTTTACTTATCAAAACTACCATCAAATGGAATTGGGGTCTAAAACATAAAAAAGTTAATCTCTTTTAATTAAAAAAATGCAGTTCATCTTTTTTCAATTTCACTTTCTTAAATCCTAGCGAATGTAACAGCTCTAAATAAGAATTTATCTCCTTTAGAAGCTGGAAAATTTATCAATGGTGAAACTAAAATAATTTTTCTTCGAAACTTGTCTTTTTTGTGAATAAACGTACATATGAATCATCATTGCTCGGTCAGTGGTACCTGACATACTATATTTAATGTACAATTCCTTCAGAGAAACTTGTTTCAATAGTGAAAATAATATTCTCAACAGTAACAACTAAAAAAATATCGTTCAAAAGGTCGGCCGTTCTGCTCTCGTACAGCAACCAAACTAAATCAAAGTTAACTTCACATCGTTTTTTATCTTAAATGCATTTCGTACAAGAATATTTTGCGAAAGAATTTCATATGTGACAACAAAAATATGCCTATTCGCTTTTAGTTAAACATAGCATAGGTGCGTTGCCAAAACAGGAAAACTTTTAAAACTTGTCACCTATGTTGAATAAAAATTGTTTTGGTGAGTCATCGCAAAATTGGTCCAATCTACTTGTCTAATGTACCTTCTGTCACGCAAAAGTAGAATCGAAAATGAAATTAAAAGTTGTTTCCTCATATATCAAATGTGAAAACTTTTACTAATTTACAATTTTTACAGTAAAAGCATTTGAGTAGAAGCAATCTCAATGGTGGAAAAATCTTTGTGTAGATATATTATTATTTATTTTTTATTAATTTTTTCAATAGTGATAATCACCACGAAATATACCGAATTCATCAAATTTTATCTCATAAATTATGAGCATCCAAATTTCAGTTCCACAAGGTTTTCCTTCATAATTGCGAGGTTAAAAGAAATGTATCTGACAGACAGTTTGCTTCTATTTTGACGGAGAAATTCGTCAAAAATGTAAGAACTTGAGCACACATTCTTAGAATTTGACCAGTTTTAGTTACAATTACTTATGAGTCCTCAAAAGTCTGCTATATATCTTTTTCTCTCTCCTAATGTACAAATGTTTTAGCTGAAACAAGTCATTGTTTTAATAGTGAAGCTAATCCAAGTCATTAAAAGTTTATCAATTTTGATCTCAATTGATTTTTAAAATATCTCGATTAGCACGAATGATACAGAAAATATCTTTAATAAAAATTTTTCAGAAATTTACCACAAGATAAATAAAATGCATAACTTTAAGAAAATATATGAAACATATTGCACAAAACGCCTGTTCATGAAATGCAACGATTGGTAAAATTACCAAATATTTTTTCCAGAAGCGTCAGTTTCCATTGCCATGTTGTAAATATGAGTGATTCTCGATCAGTTTTATATAACTTTTAATGAACTGTAAAATGGAACAAAATATTTGGGTGAAATCATTTCGAGTGATTACTTACAAAAAAAGGGCAAAATTGTATTGATTTTTGCTAGCAACAATGCTTATTTTTTTTCGAATGTTAGTTGTTCAACTTCTGTTTCTCCTATAATACAAGTTTCCAAGAAAGTAGCAAAGATTAAAATTTCTGAACTGCCAGAAATTTTTCCTAAAAATTTTGTTTTTCCTACTACTACAAGTGGCTACTACGAAAATCTTTTTTTGCTGGCTACTTTGCATGTTGAAAATGTCTTGTCTAATGTGACAACCGGAAAATTTATTTAAAAGCATTTTGAACACTACTGTTGTCTTTTCTTTTGAAGACCCGTTCAAAATCTACCCAGTTAAACCACTTTACAGCCTTTTTCTTCCGACTGAACTGGGTAGATCTTGAACTATTCTTCGAAAGAAAAGACACCAGTAGTGTTCAAAATGCTTCAAAATAAAGTTTCTGGTTGTCACATTAGACAAGACATTTTCAACATGCAAAGTAGCCAGCAAAAATGATTCGTAGTAGCCACTTGTAGTTATAGTAGTAGTAGTAGGAAAAACGAAATTTTTTAAGAAAAATTTCTGGCAGTTCAAAAATTTTAATCTTTGCTACTTTCTTGGAAACTTGTATTATAGGAGGAACAGAAGTTGAACAATTAACATTTGAAAAAAATAGGTGATAAGTTTAACAAATTTTTCCTGTTTTCGCAATGTAGCGTGGAATTAAGATTACGAACCTATGCTATGTTTAACTAAAGGCGAAAAGACTTTAAATTTTTGTTATTTGTCACATATGAAATTCTTTTGCAAAATATTCCTGTACGAAATGCTTTTAAGAGATATAAAACGATTCGAAGTTAACTTCGATTTAGTTTGGTTTTTGTACGAGAGCAGAACTGCCGACCTTTTGAACAATTTTTTTTATTTGTTACTGTTGAGAATATCATTTTCACTATTAAAACAAGTTTCTCTGAACAAATTGTACTTTTAAAGATAGTATGTCAGGTACCACTAACCTAGCAATGAAGATTCACATATACGTTTATTCATAAAGAAGACAAGTTTCAAAAAAATATTTTAGTTTCACCATTGATAAATTTTTCAGCTATATGAGATAACTTCTTATTTGAAGCTGTTACATTCGCTAGGATTTAAGAAAGTGAAATCGACAAAAGATGCACTACTTTTTTTTACTAAAAGAGATTTACTTTTTTATGTTTTAAACACTAATTCCATTTGAGGGTAGTTTTGATTAGTCAAACAACTTTAAATGATTATTTTTCGGTACATTTTAAACATTACAAAAGGCAAATTCAAACAAAATTACTTGGATTTCATTTCATTTTACACAACTTTTTTCATTAACGGAACAAATTTTTTTTGAAGTGTTCCACCTTAATAGAAGTAAAGTTATTTATGACTGAATAGTGATAACTAATATGGGACCAAAACTAATTGATTTTTGATAAACTGCACTCAGTTTTAACAAGTTATTTAGGTTTAAATTTTGATAGAAACAACTTTTCATACGAATATATATTCAGAGAATTCATATCATAAGATATTCACTTTCATTTTTTTTAAATCCTAGCGAATGCAACTGCTTTAAATAAGAATTTATCTCATTTAGAAGCTGGAAAATTTATCAATGGTGAAACTAAAATAATTTTTCTTCGAAACTTGTCTTTTTTGTGAATAAACGTACATGTCAATCATCATTGCTCGGTCAGTGGTACCTGACATACTATCTTTAATGTACAATTCCTTCAGAGAAAGTTGTTTCAATAGTGAAAATAATATTCTCAACAGTAACAACTAAAAAAATATTGTTCAAAAGGTCGGCCGTTCTGCTCTCGTACAGCAACCAAACTAAATCAAAGTTAACTTCACATCGTTTTTTATCTTAAATGCATTTCGTACAAGAATATTTTGCGAAAGAATTTCATATGTGACAACAAAAATATGCCTATTCGCTTTTAGCTAAACATAGCATAGGTGCGTTGCCAAAACAGGAAAACTTTTAAAACTTGTCACCTATGTTGAATAAAAATTGTTTTGGTGAGTCATCGCAAAATTGGTCCAATCTACTTGTCTAATGTACCTTCTGTCACGCAAAAGTAGAATCGAAAATGAAATTAAAAGTTGTTTCCTCATATATCAAATGTGAAAACTTTTACTAATTTACAATTTTTACAGTAAAAGCATTTGAGTAGAAGCAATCTCAATGGTGGAAAAATCTTTGTGTAGATATATTATTATTTATTTTTTATTAATTTTTTCAATAGTGGTAATCACCACGAAATATACCGAATTCATCAAATTTTATCTCATAAATTATGAGCATCCAATTTTCAGTTCCACAAGGTTTTCCTTCATAATTGCGAAGTTAAAAGAAATGTATCTGACAGACAGTTTGCTTCTATTTTGACGGAGAAATTCGTCAAAAATGTGAGAACTTGAGCACACATTCTTAGAATTTGACCAGTTTTAGTTACAATTACTTATGAGTCCTCAAAAGTCTGCTATATAGCTTTTTCTTTCTATTTTACAATTGTTTTAGCTGAATCAAGTCATTGTTTTAATAGTGAAGCTAATCGAAGTCATTAAAAGTTTATCAATTTTTATCTCAATTGATTTTTAAAATATCTCGATTAGCAAGAGTGATACAGAAAATATCTTAAATAAAAATTTTTCAGAAATTTACCTCAAAAATAATTAAATTGCATAACTTTAAGAAAATACATGAAAAATATTGCACAAAACGCCTGTTCATGAAATGCAACGATTGGTAAAATTACCAAATATTTTTTCCAGAAGCGTCAGTTTCCATTGCCGTGTTGTAAATAAGAGTGATTCTCGATCAGTTTTACATAACTTTTAATGAACTGTAAAATGGAACAAAATATTTGGGTGAAATCATTTCGAGTGATTACTTATAAAAAACGGGCAAAATTGTATTGATTTTTGCTAGCAACAATGCTTATTTTTTTTCGAATGTTAATTGTTCAACTTCTAAATTTTGTTTTTCCTACTACTACTACAAGTGGCTACTACGAAATTTTGTTTTTCCTACTACTACGAGTGGCTACTACGAAAATCATTTTTGCTGGATACTTTGCATGTTGAAAATGTCTTGTCTAATGTGACAACCGGAAAATTTATTTAAAAGCATTTTGAACACTACTGGTGTCTTTACTTTTGAAGAATCGTTCAAGATCTACCCAGTTAAACCACTTTACAGCCTTTTTCTTCCGACTGAACTGGGTAGATCTACCCAGTTCAGTCGGAAGAAAAAGGCTGTAAAGTGGCTTAGCTGGGTAGATTTTGAACGGGCCTTCAAAATAAAAGACAACAGTTACGTTCAAAATGCTTTTAAATAATTTTTCCGGTTGTCACATTAGACAAGACAAATTCAACATGCAAAGCAGCCAGCAAAATTGATTTACTTAGTAGGCATTTGTAGTCAAAAAAGGGAAAAGAAATTTTTTTGGCAGTTCTCAAAATTTTTTATACTTGCAATTTTCTTGGAAACTTGTATCATAAGAGAAACAAAAGTTGAACAATTAACATTTGAAAAAAAGCAAAAGCATTAATGTTAGCAAAAATCAATACAATTTTGTCCGTTTTCTGTAAGTAATTACCCATGAAAAGATTTCAATCTAATTTTTTGTTCAATTTTGCAGTTCATTAAAAGTTATATATAACTGATCGAGAATCACTCATATTTACAACATGGGAATGGAAACGGACGCTTCTGGATAAAGTGTTTGCTAAGTTTACCTATAGTTCCATTTCTTGAACAGTCCTTTTGTGCAATATTTTTTGTATGATTGAAAGTTATGCATTTTAATTATTTTTGTGGTAAATTTCTGAAGAATTTCACTGAAGAAGTTTTAACATATTTTTCTGTATCATTCGTTCTAAACGAGATATTTTGAAAATCAATTCCGATTAAATTTGATAAACTTTTTAATGACTTAGATTAATTTCACTATTAAAACAATGACTTGTTTTAATATTTTTCCGCTGAAACAATTGTACATTGGAAAGAACAACTGGTCAATTGCTAAGACTGTGTTCTCAAGTTCTCACTGTTTTGACAAATTTCGCCGTCAATATAGAGTCCAACTGTGTCAGAAATATTTCGTTTAACCTCGCAAATATGAAGGGAAAATTGATGTGGAATTGAAAATTGGATGCTCATAATTTATGAGATAAAATTTGATGAATTCGGTATACTTTGTGGTGATTATCGCTATTGAAAAAACTTAATAAATAATAATACATCTACATAAAGATTTGTATAATGATGTCTTTTTGGCCTATGCTAACTCACTCGTACTGTAATTTAGCCAATTTGTCTTAATTTTTGAACAACTATTTATTAGTTCCCACCATTGAAAATGCTTCTACTCAAACGATTTTACTGTAAAAATTGTAAAGTAGTAAAAGTTTTCACATTTTATATGAGGATTCATTGGTACTCTCAGACCAAATCTAGGAAACGATTAATATTTGGGAAGTTTTTTCAGTAAGGAAGCAGCTCTTTGTTTGAATTTCGATTCTACCTTTTGCGTGACAGAAGGTACAATAGAAAAGTAGATTGGACCAATTTCGCAATGAATCACCAAAACAATTTATATTAAACATAGGTGACAAGTTCAACAAATTTTTCCTGTTTTCGCAATGTAGCGTACTTTTAATTGTACTTTTAAATTGTACTTTTAAATTGTATTTTTAAAGATAGTATGTCAGGTACCGTTAACCGAGCAATGAAGATTAACATATACGTTTATTCACAAAGAAGACAAGTTTCAAAAAAAATATTTTAGTTTCACCATTGATAAATTTTTCAGCTTCTACATGAGATAACTTCTTATTTGAAGCTGTTACATTCGCTGGGATTTAAGAAAGTGAAGTCGACAAAAGATACACTACTTTTTTTTACTAAAAGAGATTTACTTTTTTATGTTTTAAACACTAATTCCATTTGAGGGTGGTTTTGATTAGTCAAACAACATTAAATGATTATTTTTTGGTACATTTTAAACATTACAAAAGGCAAATTCAAACAAAATTACTTTGTTGGATACCTATATATACCCTTAGAGACCAAAACAGCTCAATTTACCAACAATTTCATTTCAATTTACACAACTTTTTTCATTAACGGAACAAATTTTGAAGTGTTTCACCTTAATAGAAGTAAAGTAATGTATGACTGAATAGTGATAACTAATATGTGACCAAAACTAATTGATTTTTGAGCAACTGCACTCAGTTTTAACAAGTTAATTAGGTTTAAATTTTGATAGAAACAATTTTCCATAAGAATATATATTCAGAGAATTCATAACTAGCGGAAATTTGTACTATAATTTTTCTTTTAGGGGAAATTTGTACTATAATTTTTCAAAAATGATGAAATCGAAAACTATTTTGAATTGGCTTTAACTGAAATATTTTCTCATCAGGACAATTGTAGAACAAGTGAGATCAATTTTGAAGCTCTGTTTGTTTCTTTTTGCTATTGAAACGAATATTTTTTTAATTAGCAAGAATTTTTTTTAAATAAGGAAATACAAATAATGATATACTATTGACCACTGACATTTCATTTGTATTTAGTTTTATCAAAAGTAGTAAACTTTAGGCAATTTCAAAAAATTGACTTTCGAAACAACTGTATCTTGAGGCTGTAGTTTGTTTTGGTAAATCAAAAGGAAACCAAATAAAAGTAAATTATGTCAATGACTTGAAAGTGCTAGTTAATAAAAGTTAATAAAAAGTGTGAATGTGGTGGACCTATTCTTTCTTTGCTCGCTTAACGACCCATTTAACTAAAAGAGATTTTGTTTCCATGGACAAATTTAAAACCTAATTTTTTTGTATAAAATGTTATGTCAATGATATTGATAAACCAATTTTCAAACACGTCTTTTAATAAATTTTGTTTCAGGACGCCACTAAAGCCTTAAGTCGAGCGGGCTTTTCAATTCTTATTTCTAAGACACAAAGAACTTCGCTTTTTGTGTTTTTCAGAGGGCTCTATAAAGTTCAAACTTTTTTATTCTCAATCACCACCTCACCTTTGTTGCTATATCTACTAAATCATCTTATGTACTCACTTAATGAAAAGCCAAATTTTTTGCGCTTGCTCTTCATTGATAAGCGTATGTAAGGAATATAATTTTAATTGAGGTCAAATGATGTTGAATGCGTGTCAACTGTATATAATATTTACACTCGAATGCGGCCTAATGGCTCCTAGACAACTGAACGATAGCTTTGCCGTTAAAATTGTTTCAACTTGTTCAGGGTATTAACGTTTGCAGTGTTGCTTTTTTGGGAAAAACTTTTATTATTATGGGTTAATTGATAATGGATTTAATAAAACAGCTTTATTTGAAGATACAATTTTTTCTGGGCTCGAACTGTTTGTCTGCCAAGAAGGTTTCTGTCAAACTTTGATACGTTCTAATCAAATATTTTCTGTGTTCTGAGAGGAACAAGAGAGGAGTTACTGTTTGCAATAAGCAGTGCTTGTGTTGTAACAATATACTTTACGATATTATTACATAAGATTGTACAAAAGTATTGTACGTTCGCAGAAATATCTGCAGAAAATTGAAAAAAAAATTTTCGTCTCCTCAACACTATCATGAAGAGCTTCAGTGAGCGCCCTGATTACGAATACCGTGTTTTATTTTCGCAGCACCTGTTCGAGCGATCTTTTTTGCTTTCAAATTTCAACAAAAAACTGTTTTTGCTGTTGCGAGGAAAATTTGTGTCGGAATTGAATATAAACAAACCAGAGTTTGCAATTTTTCGTAATAAACGAGATTGATTGAACCCGTCATATCAACCAGGAAAAAAATCTCTTTCCTTTTCCTTTTATAAATAAAACATTGAGTCAAACAAGGTAATCTTCATAAAATCAAGCAGTTACTTGAAGTTACCAAGAAAAACTGGTCTGAAGTTTGCATCTGCGTCCAATTCTTATTGTTAACACACAAAGAACTTCATTTTTCCTCGTGTTTTTCAGAACGCCCCTGAAGTTCAAGTTTTTTTTACTCTGATTCGCCACCTTTTCTGCTTTATCTTTTCAATCATCCTACATATGCTTTCAATGAAGGAACTGGATTGTTGCGCCTGTTATTCACTGATACGATTATGCAATGAATGGAATTTCAATGATGTCGGAATGGTGCTACATGTTTGTCAACGCTATACAGTCTTCACACTCGATTGTGACTTACTGTCTCCTTGACAATTGAGTGAGTACTTTCTCCGTTCAAATTGTTCCAACTTCTTCATGGTTTTAACGTTTGCAGTGTTACATTTTCGGAGAAAAATGTTTATAATTATGGGTTGGGTAATGAAGAAAGTAATCCTATATTTTATTTGAAGAAAGAATTGTTTTTGGGCTGGAACTGGTTGTCTACCCAGAAAATTTTTCAAACTTTGGTACTTTCTAATCTAAACTCATACTATTTGCAATAAAGAAATTCGAGTTTGTGTTTTTATTGTACAGATATATTTTACGAAAATATAACATCAGATCTGATCAGTACCTTCTTAGAAATTTCTGCAGTTTGTTAAGAAACAGCTTTTTTCCTCAGCACTATCAATAAGAGCTTCAGTGATTGCAACTACCGTGGTGTCTCTTTGGAACACCAAGTCAAGAGATCATTTTTGCTTTCGAAACTAAATCAACAAACCAGTTTCTGCTATTGGTAAAAACTTTTTGTCGCTATTGTATAAAAAAATCAAGTTCGAACCGCTCAGGCACGTTTTTCCAGTCCTATATAAAGTTCCGTACTAAATAAGTTCGACTGAGACCGTTTTATCAATCAGGAAGGAAAGAATTCATAAAACCAAGCAGTAATTTGAAGTCACCATGAAACACTGGCCAAAAATTTCCATCGGCATCCAAGTTCTTATTAGGCAGAACCAGATTGGGTAACCAGATTGAGGCGCCAAAACTATGATCATTTGATTGTTGTTCCTACTTCGATACTATACATCCTTATCCGTTCAAATTTAGGTAAAAAAAGATCCCAAAGGATCAATTGTGTAATGTTCTATTGACCAAAATACACATACTAGACTAAGTCCGAGGCCTAAAAACTTAATCCTCAATCAATTGAATTCCCTACAATCCCTATTGCAATCTTAATTCTATGACATGTTTCCATGCCCGGATATCGAAATGACAAATTTGTACCATAAAACCTCCGTGCAGTACTTAACCTAATATTTTATTTCCACCCTATAAAACGTTTGCAGATATTCAAATCCATTCTTTATGATCCCTAAGTAAAAAAAACAAAAAATTATCCTCATGTAACATTATACCCTCCTATACAGATTCAAATTTTTATTGTTTTAATTGTGTGAATGTACTCAAATCTATAACCTATTGTCCTCATGCCCTATCGTACCTTATTATTCCGGTTTAAATTTTCACTCAATTACCTGCTGGCGGATATTCAAACCTATTCTCTTTTTCACGGCAAAACTGTACCCTAATGTCCACGTACAATACTGAGCCCTACGATTCCGTTTAAGATCTTCGCCCTCTTTCCCAATTGCAGATAGTCAAATCTATGTCCTCTTATCCCCATTGCATCCTTCAATTACCTTGGAATACTAGACCTCATTATCCCTATTCATATATTCAACCTTTTACTCGTTTACAGATATTCAAATCTATGTCCTCTTATCCCGATTGCAAAAACACCCTATAATTACCATGGAATACTACACCCGTTTGTCCCAATTGAAGCCTTTACACTTTTTCCCGTTTGCAGATATTCAAATCTATAAACTTTCATCCCCAAGTTAAAACTATACCATAAATTCTCCTTGCAATAAACCCACTGTAATTACAATGACAAGACCGTAGCAATTAGCTGCTGTACATTTAACTGCCATACCTACTATCCCCTGTTGAAGTTAGATAGCTCCCTTTTTTCCCATGTTTAATTGAGTTAACCCCTATTGTCCTATGTTTAGGGTTAAATTCCCTTTTACCCTTTTATCACCATGTCAATCTATGGCTTAACAGCTTGCCTGCAATAGTATACACCATTATACCCATCAATAATATACCCTACAATCCCGAATCGAATCTTCCTCTTATTATCAACTTGCGGATAACGGATAATCTAATCTATGCCCCAACATCTTCATGCAACAATATCCAATAGAAACCCTATCTCTACTTTTCGCATGAAGATATTCATACATCTTATTATCACTACGATAAAACTATACCCTATAGTGCGCATGCTTTACTTTATCCTACAACTCCTACAATTCACATCTTGTAGACATCAAATATACATCCTACTATCGGCATGGCAAATCTGTTCCCTATTATCCCCATGCAATAATATATCCGTCAATCCGAAATCAAATTCTTACCTTATTATCCACTTGCGCATATTCAAATATCTACCCTATTATCATGATGCAATGTTAAACCATACTATCGAGATTCAAATCTTAACCCTTTTACTGGCATGAAGATATTCAAATCTATGCCCTAATATCACCATGGCAAAACTTTACTTTATTTTCCCAGGCAATAAATGGATTCGAATGGCCTAAATTTCTAGGTAGCGGCTATGCATGTAGTTCCCCGCTCAAAGTTTATCGCATGTATACCCTATTATCCCATGGTTAAGGATCATTCCATATTATCCCCATGCAAATCTATACCCTATTATCATGCATCGGATTTTTACTCTATTGTCCCCATGGCATGATAACCCCTTTTCTTAGTGCGCTATATGAATACTACCCACATAACATCTGGTACCCACATAACATCTGTGTATCATCTGTGTATCATACGTAGCATAACATCTGTGTATTACTCTAACTTATTGGCATTTAGCTTGTTTCTAATTTTTCTCCGCTCTGATACCATCAAAAGTGAGGTAATGGCTAATGGTTGGCACGAATTTTAGAAAACATGCTGAATTTCTGAAAGATTTCATCAGACCTAGATCCATCTAACAGAAACTAGAAGTACCTAATTTGAATAGTTTTGTGAAACTTTGCCCTGATAATGTTTGGTCGTGATAACTTGTTCGGTTCATATGTAATATTTATATTAAATGCGATGCACGGATCGCTGAGACATTGCTAAATTATTTAGTTGGTATAGCCGACTAGCTTTCGTTTTTTAAACGCTTCCTTACCCTCGTGATGCAAGCGAGGGTAGGTATCATGCACTGTAGGTATCAATTTGCTACTTGTTAGCTGAAATATTTGTCGGCCAAATGACTGGGCACGAGGTTAGTGCCGCCATTTTTTGGGCAGCTACAAACATCGGAGCTATGGGTTTTTGTCAATAAACAAATAAGTGTACACGATTTTTTTCGAATTCCTGAGTTTGCCAAAATTTTTGTTGGTAAAAAATTGTTCGATTGTGATAGCTTCAGAAATTGGAGGCAATACGAATTATTGATTTTTTTCAAATAAATCGGCAATTCATCTTGTTTTTTTTTGTTTTGCAACCATATTGATTTCAATTATACACAAAATCATGGTGAGGGCATTTTTCTGAAGAGAAATATATTTAATGCTGACAACAAAAAATTAGTTGTCGCATTATTTTCTTTTGCCAATGACGACCCAACTAAAAACATAAATCAATCTTTAACAGAATTTTTTGAAAGCTGCGTCTAGATTTTGTTATTTCTAACCGGGTAGCCATTGCGTGAACGCTTATTGGGTTCAGCGTGGTTTTACGAAGAAAATCCAAGTTTTGTTTTTAATCCACTTTTATGTTTCAATTTTATGAACGGAATGCGAGTTATGGATGCGGATCATCCATCGATCCATCGTTTTTCGCATGGTCCTTAAATTTCATTTTGATGTCTGTTGTTTTATGCAATTTTTCGCTTGATTGAGTTTTTGTCTAATCTATTTGACTTTTAGTAATCTGATAATCTGAAATGGGTTAAATTGTTGAAGCTCGTTTTCATGAATTCTGTGGTGCATCACTCTTAGAGCTTGAATAGGCTCGAAGTCTACCTTTTATTGAAGCTCTATTTGATTGTGACAATTATTAATTTTCGGGCTTGTTTGACACCATTTGTGCGCATGAATTGATACTAAATACTATATGAGGATTTGGGTAATGTGTACAATAATCTTTGGGCGTGCATGAATTACCTGGGCAAAAATAACTTCTGCACCCACTTTTTGGGTGTGAGTGAGTGGGGGGGGGGGGGGGGGGGGGGTGAGACGGTCAGTGTGAATCATGTTGACTCTTTTTGGTTTCAATCTATTGCAGCTTTTTATGCATTTCTCTCTCGCCAGTTCTGTTATTCCCTGAAGTCATCAAGCCATTAATTCTGCAAGACCTGCAAGATCAAGTATCTTTGCATATGGTAGTTTCATAAATGAGGTTGTGAGAAATTGTTTACTATGAATGTATGAGATTCTTTTTTGTCCTGTGGCTTAATAGCTTTTTTTGGGGTTTTCTAATCTGAAAAGCTATTAAGGCAAGGGCAAAATAATCAAACATGTTTTTATAAAAAAAGGGAAAAATTAATTAAATTAAATTATTAAAAATCAATTAATTCAATATTTAAAGTACAGCAAATGTTTTTTTGATTCCTCATTTTTATGAGTAGAAAAATCGAATTCGAAAATTTTTCTTGGCGCTTAATTTACGTTCTTTTCAAATCAGTTTAATTTTTCTTTGAATATTCAACTTTTTACTGCTACTCGGAATTGATCGCGCAGTTTCTTCCATTTTTTGATATGAATATTTCTGCAATCAATGATGTAGGAAATTGCGTCGGTTTCAATTTTAACTGCTTATCACATTAGTTATTCTGAGCTTATAGGTGGTTCGCCATAAGTTGATTTCATAAGTTTCCGATGTTCCAAATGCATCAAGATTGTAGGACACTTCCTTCCGAAAAGAGTAGTTGAACCGAATTTGTTTTCGATGTCATATTCTAAAATGGCGATATATTTGGGGTTCCTGTAGGTGAATTTTTGTGAGTTTGCGCCATGGATACCACAATGGTTGAATGAAATTTTGTTCAAAAATTTTGAACTATTTTTAAACGCATTTAGACTTTCTTGTAGGAAATGGAACTCTGCTCATAGATTAGTTGAAATTTGGATATATTGTAAAAATTGTAATTCCATGGTGAATTATCGTTTTTGTTTTTGCAATAAGTAAATTAAAATTATAACAATGCGGTTAAATATACTTTCAACAAAACAATACAATAATTTCAAATCATTCAAGCACAAATTTAAAATCATCAAATTTGTTTTAAAAAATCAGATTAATAAAATCTTCGGATTGTTTTCCTACTCAAAATAAAAACTTTTAAAAGCTCCGAAGTTACTATTCAAAAGTATTTTTCATGCCTTTTTCCTATGTTCTTCTGTGAAATAAAAGTTTGAATCCGTTGACAACTTTTCGTTAAAAATGGTTTTACAACGCTTGTCGATGCGCTGTTTGTGGTGTCTTGATAACTCTCAAGCACGTCTAGGAGATGGTTTCTGGAGCATATGTAGTTCAATAAATTGTTAATTCTGTTGTTGTAGACCTTACTTCCTTTATGTGTATAAAAAGCATATTTTGTACCACTTGGGAGCATTAAAATGTTCCGTATCGTAGTTTTTTTGTTATCTAATTGTTGCGATCATGCATTTAGATCATCCCACTTAGTGAGGGAGCTACTACATGCTCAACTGGGTTTTTGTGAAGTCAATTTTAGCCCATAGATATATTTTTGTAGTTGTGAGTGGTATCATTAGAATGCCCTAAAGCGTAGAATTTGAAATTTGAAAGTACTTTCATATTTCGTCTTTTATGGTCAGATATAAGTTTTTTAAGTTTTTATGAATACAGGGTAATTTTTAATTGCTCTCAAACGAAGTTTGTAGCAATTATTATAGTCCTGTTGGTCTTTCTTTTATTATGCGATTTTTCGCTCGACCGATTTTTTGTCTGACCTATTTGACTTTTCGTCCTTGAAAATGGGATAAACAGGTAGCGCCCAGCGGGCATTAAATTCTCTTAGAGCCGTTCAGCTCACTAGTCTCAAAGTATGTGATTGACAAAGACTGTTTTGGAGACTTATATTTATGGTGTGAAGGGCGGTAGTTAGAGGTTGACCCCCATACCGACCGCACAGCAACCCCACCATGCATCCTCCCCCTCTTCGCGCACCTCATACCCCGTTCAATTATGATAAAGCTAGCCTCATTAAACCGTAGCTATCTATTGGCGAAGCCAACTGCTCGCCGGTATTTTGCGAGCAATTAGTCGGTTATGTTCTCTGTTTTTATCTACTTTTTTAACTTTTTGCTCCAACAATGTCCCATTTTGATAAAACAGACAGAAATGTGTCCAATTGCAATAATAATTTAAATTGTTTTTTGATGAGACAGGGTTATTGGATCTTTTGGTTCGCTATTATTGCAAAATTTTGTGCCGTTTTTCTGATAATTTATCTTTTTAGAAACCAGCACCGAATCATGAACTGCCCTAAAACGTGTTCAAACAATGTGCTCAATTTATTTTTTTTTTGGGGGGGGGGTTAGTTGATTATATACAATCTATCTTAACTCTTTGAAACGTCAGTTTTGACAGTTTTTTGCTAATTTAAGTTGATTTATGGAACTTTTGTACCTTTCTCTATAATCCAAAAATTTGGGTTACTATCGATGCTGTCTTTTTTAACAAGATCTGTTCACGTTTTTATTGAAATCAGAGATTAAGTCCGAGTTGGAATTTTACTCGCACTGCAGCGGTAAAGGAAGCAAAAAGTGAGTTCTAAAGCTCAAATATTTCAAACTTTATCTGAAGTGGAGCAATAGATTGGTTTATAAACAAAATTTATGGTTTTTAGAGTTTTTTGACGTAGGGCAGTCTAACTGCTGTTTTGATTTTATCTGCTTCCGAAGAATCGATCAATGGCCAAATACTGATTTTGTGACTTCAACGGTGTGTTTTTTGTAAATGTCTGCAAATTTATGAGTTTTGCCAATATTTGTTGTGGATTTTGTCTTACCACAGTGTCTCAAAATTAGCATTTCTACTTGAATATTTTTCTGACGTTCCCTTTGCTTATGAGAACGTATGTAATATTTTCAGTTAATGGCTTATGGTTATTATGGCTTTGACTTTATGGTTTAGCTTTATTTGTTAATCTTTTTCAGTCTTATCTTTGTTCTCGTTGCTGAGAGGTATCATTGTTTTTTAAAGAGGCGTAATTTACACAAAAGGACTTCAGTTCATAGTTGAAGGTTTATTCATTTTTTCTTGAAAATTAAAGAATTGTTGAGAATAGCCTTTATTGGTCGTTTTTGTGAAGTTATCATTCAATCTCTTTTTTGCCACTTCATGCCTGCTTGATGGCAAAGCGGAATTGAGTAGCTTTAGCGGTTTTAGTTTTCTTTTAATGGTTTGTCGACTTTCATACTGTTTATTATCGAAAAATTGTGAATTGTTAATAGCCTTGATTTTTGGTTTTTTCTTGTCTAAAAATACAAGTTTGAATCTCAGTAATAAAAAGAGATTTCATCTGCTATGTGATGCAGCATTTTCAAATCAGTTATTATTTCATTTTGCGATTGTTTTTTTACTGGTAATTTATTTTCGAACATCAAGTGATTTTCTGAACATGCCTTTATTTGTTTTTGTTCGTTTAAGTTGTTGGTTTTTTTTTCACTTCGCTTAAGTTGGGTTTGGAAACAGAATCCATTGCTCTTTAGCATTGAATATTAATGTTGATTGCGTTTTCATTTAAATTTGACAATTTTTTTCAATAACCTTTAGAGTTTTCACAATATTTTGTTTTCATGGCTTCATATTGCAACGTTTCTCATCAAAAGTAGTGTGCGATTTTCGTCGTGATCCCTATTGGGAACTTTGTCAACATGATATGATTAGTTATTATAAGCTTAACAGTACTAATTTTCAATACAACAAATTTTCTGTATTTAGTCTTTTGAGTTTGCGTATGTAGGTTCCTAAGCTTTGTTTGCAGTTAACAGCTCTTGTTGCCGTAAATATGTTGGTATTCAAGTCATTATTTTTTCCTGGGCCTTTTGAGTTGTGAGTGAGGACCTGTCAAACTATTTTTTCTCTTCTTTCGTCGTCTTCCTTGATGTGTGTCTCAATCATCCGACCACGAGGCATGAAATAAAGGAGCCAGTGTTTTCGGTGATATCTATTACTCATTAGTTTATTTTGTGAATTGATACTAAATTCTATATGAGAATTCTTGTGAAGTGCACGACAAGTTGTTTGAGCGGACATGGATTACCTGAGCAATAAGACTTCTGCACCCGTTTTCAGATCTAAATGGAGACTTTTCATGGTGCGTTTTTCTGTGATTGTATTTCGGTCTCGCAGAATGACAGGTTTCAGTTTGAATTATATTAGACGTCATTAGGCCTCTTTTGTGGGATTTGTCAACTCGCTTAGTGCTCCCCGTCTATAGCAAATGTCTTACTATCCGACCATTTGCTTTCTAACAATTTGTTTTTGTGAATCTTGCTCTTCCGTTTTTCATATGCTTTTATGTTTATTAGTCTTTTGTTCGCGTATTGAAAATAAAATAACGCTGCTTTTTAACAATGAATGGTTTGAAGGCGCTATGGATTTTGATATATTTGATAGTTTTAAAAACACTAGTTTTCATTTGTTGCTTCTTCGCGTATGTGGGTTCACATTTGCTTTGTTTTTATTTTTGCGCAATAAAAGACTGCTCTTACCATTAAAGTGCTTGCATTTTAATGATTGGTCAGTTCAGTTTTGTGGGTTGCGTTGGATGAATTGGATTTTTTTTTTGCCGCAATTGTGTGTTTACAATTGTTTTTTTTTTCATTTCTTGTTCTCAAGCCAAATTGTTGGTCCTGTTAAATTGTTTTCCGTGCTACTGAAATTAAACCCGCCTGCTCATATTTGAGAATTCATCAAGCATCATTGAGAATCGATTACTTTGTTTTATTAATAGCCGCACAGCGATAGCTGGGGCTATTATTGGCCTTCTCTTGGTTTTTTTACAATTCAAAGAATTTGAATTGTATTGGGGCGGTACTTGAATTGTATTTTCTTTTTTAAGATCTGTTCACACATTTTCATGATTTTGGAAGTCAAATTGGAGTAGTGATTTTGGTCACGCCGAAACAGGAATTGGAGCGGAAAAGCGAGTGGTTTTGCGGCGTGAAATTTTTTTCGCTCTAAATTTAAAGTAGAGTGAGAAAACGGTGTTTGAACAAAAATTCGGTTTCTCGCTAGTGGTTTTTTGTTCACACGCGGCAATTTCACTTTGATTTTTACTGTTTTTTTCAATTTTTTGGAGCGGATTTTTTTTCTAAATGGTTTTTCCAATCCATTCATAGTCCGTTTTAGGTCTAGTTTTTTTTTAGTCAATGAAAATTCTTTGAATTTTACGTCAGGACTTGTCCTGCTATGTTTTTTTTATTTCGTCGTCATGATTTTTGTTACGACCATATGACGTCACAGCCACTTTTTGTTCATTCGTTCATGCAATTTCAACTGCATTGCATGTGTGACGTCATTTTTCGCTCTTAGTGGAGCGAATTTTTGTTCATGAGCGTGATTAAATTTTTGGTCTCACTCTCAAAAATGACTGCCTCAATTTGAAATTGACTTTTATTTACTTTAATTCAAAGAGATAAGGTCAAATGGGTGTGTGTCACTCTAAATGAAGGTTATTTGAGATCAGCTAATAGAGGCAGCAATAACTTATACAGATTTTTAATCAAAATATAACAGATCAGCCTTCAATGAAAAGACGAATTTTTTTGGTCTGTCTTAATGTTTTTTTAGACTGCCGATCTACAAACCTATTGCGGCTATTTTCTGGCAATCTGCCAGCTATGTTATTAAATTTTTCCTGTCTCTAATTTTTTGCGGACAATGAGCTAAGAGTGTGAATGAGCGGAGTTGGAACATTATCCGAGCGCTCATTAGTAAGACTCCTTGATTGCTCTGAAGACTCGTTTCTTTTATAATGTCTGCCTTCTTGAAGCAAATAAAATGTGACACGAAATACACTATCGTCTATTATATTTCCCAGCCTTTTTTTGCTTAAATGACGGAAAAGTTATTCGAAACTCGTTTCTGTAGCTTCATTGCCTGAAAAATTTGAAAACATTGAAAAACATTTTTGACGGATAAACTAGAGAGTCCATAGAAGAAAATTTCCCGATTAATTGATATGTATATGTTCTTCTGAATCTTGTCACTTTGAGAAGCCTATCAATTGCAATATTTTGAGGTTGAAAAAAGTAAACTCTTAGACTCTTGTCGTTCAGAGTGGTCGAAATATTTGAACCGGGTTAAAATGTGCAAGCGCACATTACCAAGCGTCCTTGTACAATAATAAGTTCTTATTTTTAAAAACATTGCTGTCAAGAGTTTAGTTTTACGGTCAATCTTTTAAATCGACAGTTTTCATCAGTGGAAAGCTATACTGAGTACTGTACTGAAATGTTCAAATCTATCAGTTTTTGGAAGTGTACGCTGGTTTTGTTTCAGTGGTGTCGACTCTGGCTCTAATTCGGCAAGTGGCAGAGAACCTCCGGAACCCGCAGCTGTTAGAGTTTGGAATGCGTTTAAGGATCTCCTGGCTATTATCCAAGTCAAAGCCAGTCCTGTAAGGCAATTCTTCTCAGTGGATATTTCTATAAAGCGTTGCAAATATATATTTGATGATGACAATTTTATTGCTAATTAAATTTAAGCGGATCAAATATTGAGATCCCGACTACACTAATTAACTGATAATCAATAAAAATAGTTGAAATGGCGTTTAGCATTTGAGCTAGCTTGTAGTCCCACTTGATCTTTGAGTTAGTACGAAACAGTCTGGAAAAAGCAGTCTTAAGAGCTCGAATTTTGAAGAACTGATTCAGATATTTATTAATAGCCGCGAAGTGATAGCGGCAATTATCGGGGAAATACAATTTTTTTGTACAATCCAAGAATTCGATTGCATTGGTGCTCTGTCTTTTTGCAAGATCTTTTCACATAATTTCACTGACTTTGATCTTTCAAAACCGGATAACAGGTACGGTCCAGCAGTGGGCATTAAGTTTTATTAGAACCCCTAAGGTAGTTTTAGTAATCTTTTATGTGCTTAGAGTGCTGAAGCTGCTACATAGGCCTAAATTCAAGGTTAAGAGGTCATTTGAGCCCAAAATGGGGCAATTTTTCACGTTTTTTTGTTGTTTTTCGAGTTTTGTTTTTTGATTAGTCTAATTGACGTTTGTCAAAGTTGATAAAGGTCTTTTGCAAAATCTAATTACTTGTAGTGGCCATTTTGTGAATTGGTTCGGAATTATATTTTGGTAATGAAAACATCTTCACGAAAAATGATGCTAATTTTTGCAAGTTTTTTTAAAAATTTGTTGTCATATTTTGAGTTTCTAAGACTCAGGGGCCTTAAAACCCCGTCGGGGGTTTGAAAATAGCTGCTGCCAGAAAACCTCCTGTTGGGACTGATAATAGGTTTCTGCATAGTTTTTGGTGGCAAAGAAGTTGTTTTCAACATTTTATTAACGCGAATTTCAGCAATTTTTTGATAAAGTATGCATTTTTTTCAAGTTTTCGAAAATGTTTGTCTTTTGTTTAGTTTTCTTGTCCCAGTAGTATGGTAACCTCCTCTAAAGTTTGCTAGTATGTTACTGCATAGTTGATATGAGCAATGTAATGATATTCATCTTTTTAATATCACCAATTTTTGTATTTTTTTTAAATTTAAGTTTTTTCAATTTCTTTCAATTTTTTTCTCAATTAGCCTCTGGAGACAATGAACTTGTTCTGAAAAAACTGTTATCCAAAATTTTAACAACGTTTCATTAAAATTTGCAATTGTTTTCAAGTTTTCTGTAATTTTAGTCATTTTCAAAGTTTATTAATCGTAATGGGCCTATAAAACTTCTTTTGGTCTTGCATATAGGTTATTGGACAGGTTTCAGAAAAAACAATGAGTTTTGAACTTTTAATATTGCGAAATTCAGAAACTTTCTTTAAATTTTCTTTTTTCTATTTGTCATGTTTCTAGTTTTTCTGTTTTTATTAGCCATTAAAGTTCATTCATGGCTTGTGCTTGGGATGGTAGGTATATTTATGTGGATCAAATTTATCAAATTTGGCCTTCAGGGTAAAAATGCCTTAAGAGTTACAGCAACAATTTTATTCTTGTTCAGTTTGTTTCATTTTTGTTTCTCAACTTTTGATATTGTTTTTCTTTTTCGTTGGCCTCAAGAGTTATAAAAGCCTCAAGAGTTATATCAATGATTATATTCTTGTTTAGTTTGTTTCATTTTTGTTTCTGAACTTTTGATATTGTTTTTCTTTTTGGTTGGTGGCGTATAACTGATTTGCTTCTCAGGTAAAGTAGTTCTAAAATATTCATTTATTTCGTTGGATTGTATTTAACGACTTGTCCTGCTATGTTTTTTAATTTGTCGTGTACATCGATGATTCTTGCGACGACTGACTTTTCAATTTCAGTGACTTCTACTACTTTGCAGTTAAAATTTGTGTGCGTGACGTCATTTAATCTGCTTTTAGATCAGTTGCGTGACTTACCGTACTCCCAAAAAGACCTTTAATTTTTATGAACGTTTACTAGTTAAAGATCAATAGTGTGCATCTAAGTAGTGCCAAACGTATATGCCCGAAAAACGAGTCTTGAGTTTTGATTTCAAGTAATAATTTTGAAAAAGCTCTATTATTTCCGTCTGTGTCGCGTAAAAAATGACAGGCCGAGTCTAACCCAAAAATCCATTGGTCTATTAAAGGACTGGTGGTCAATCTGTCTGTCTTTTTACTTCAGTTGTTTCAATTCCATGGAAGGCCACAAGCGTCTATTGCGGCTATTTTTAGGCAATCTGGCAGTCATGTTGGAAAACCGCTAGGAATTAATGTTTTTTACTGGAACAATTTAAAATTGGATAAAATTTGGGAAAGATAGCATGGAGACTCCTTTTCATCGTTAATTCATAATAAATATCGTTATTAACTGAATCTTTATTGAAAGTTGATTGCTGATGTTTTTGGGTAAAAAGTAATGTTCTTAACATCCTGCGTCATCTCAGCAGGCTCATGTAGCGCTCCTGTTTTTTGCAACTCAAAAAATTTGAATCGTGTTAGGGCTTTTTATTGGAATTTTGTTTGCGTCTTTGAAACATGAATTAAAATGCTTAGAATTTTAACCTGTGTTTAAGTCGAATTGATGAAACGTGAATAAATGAGAGAAGAGTGTGGTTTTCTTTTGATGTCAATTGTTAGAGAGAGTGAATGAGTGAGAGAGTGAGTGAGAAAAATAGGTGTGATAAAATTTTGCTAAGCATGCGATTTTTTGTTCACTTGCGGCTTTTTAAAAGCAGTATTTAATAGCCGCCGTCAGTTTTTCGACGGCTATTTTTTTAGGTACTCTTCTTTTTACAATTGAAAAGTTTTGAAATGTATTGGGTCACTGTCGCTCGAAGAGTCGCCATTGTTCTTTTTTCAAGTGCTCTCGAACAAAGTTTGTAGGAATTATTGTATACGTGTCTCTTTAATGAAAATTTTTGCTGAACCGTTATTGCGCTTTTGTCCGAGGACCTTCTTTCAATCTGAGTTTTGAAGTGTCATTTTGACGCTTCATGTCTTGAATTTTGCGTGATCTAATGTGCTCGCATTCTGAAATCAAATCTGTCGCTAAAACAAACGCTATTGTAAGATCGGTAATTTCAAAGCCCTGATAGCCGACCGGTTAATGCTTAACGCGAGCAAGCCTGAGGTCTTTGCAGTGAGAAAAGTTTCTCCTAATGAGCGTGAAAATTGGTCTCCATACCATTTGATTTTGATATTTACGTAAAAACGAAAGCATTTATCGAGATGTTTTTACAAGGCGGAAAAAATCGGGAGACTCTGGCAGCTGAAATTTTGTCTCTCATTCTCTTTCCTAACTATAGCCTGACTAATGCGATCCTCTTCGCTTTGAAAATGGGCAGATTTCGATGAAGATAACGAAATGTTGCAAATATGGGCTTGCTCGGCTTCGTATCGTGGCCCTTAAAAAGGGGGGGGGTTCATTTTGTTGAACATGAGTCTTTGGAAGAAAATTTTGGATCGTGTCAGTTTTTTTCCTCTTCCTTTTTTTTTGCAATTTTTCATGCTCTCAAAGCAGTTTTTGTGCGTTTATACATGCCTTGTTGTAATTAATTCGTTGGGCTATAACAGTTATTTTTGTTCATCGCGTATTAATTTTTGATCAGAAATGAGTTTTCTCACTTTCAAAATCCTTTTATTTTCTTTAGTTGGTGGACTTATGTCACCTTTAGTTGGTGGACTTATGTCACGGGAGCACAATGCGCTGCAACGAGATCCTGCTGTAAGCCTAGGTATTTAAAAAAATTTTGCTTGATATAAACTGTCGGATAACCCCCAATTTTCAATTATAGAGGCATTTGTTTTTGAATCCTGCAAAAATTTTTGGATTTTTTAATCTACAAACCAATCGCTTTCTGACAATCTGCCTGTTTTGTATGTAGTATTGGCCAGCACTTTCGTGTGCATGTGCAATTTTTAAAAATAAAACATCGAGAATTTGTATTGATGTGGAGATACCAAAACAGAGAACATGAATATGAATGTTTTACTTATCTGTTAATGAGAAATAATTTAGTTAGCAGGTTGACACGGCTTCCTCTTATCGCTTCCTCTGAGTACCAAAATTAAATTAATTACATAGTTATTTGCTAATCAGTTTGAAAAGGAATTTTCAGAAAGTTTGTTGTCGATGTGGCATCTCTTTTTGCGCAAATATAACAGTAACATAATTTAAATTTAACATCTGTATGACAACTGTTTCGGTAAAACGTTAGTTTTTATTCTGATTCTAATCAAGCAACTCTTGTTGTAACTTTTCACGGTGACAGTGGTTCAATTTTATGATTAATCGGATCTGCCATTTGAGCACTATTCACTCCTGTAGAAGATCCCAGAGCTGATTGAAGGAAGTTCAGTTCGGGGTTACCGGTGCCAGATGGCCAGAAATGGGTTCTGTAGTTTGACATATTAATTGGCTGCAGAGTGTTTTGAAAATGGGAACCAATCATTTGTTGGGCAGTCGCTGAAACCCCTTGGCTAAAAAGAGGCGCAAACATGGAATTTGGTACTTGTGCCATTTGACCGAGGCTTGAGTTCAGTATGGTGTTGAAGGTGCTTTCGAATTGAGCCTTTTGTGCATCGTTGAAGTTTGTTTCTTCGAATTTAAAGTCAACCGTTGATGCCACCTGGTTCATCTCGCGTTGTGCATGCGCTAAGTTTTTTGGCATTTCTGAGGAGACCGATGGCATGTTATCGAACAGCGTAATTTGATTTTGTGCTGTAGGGTTAGATGTGCATGTCTGAAAACTGTTTGACATTTGATTGGCAATAGTTGCAGTTGACGACTGAGATTTGGCCGTTTTACTTCTCTTAGCTGCTGGGTATCGGATCTCCTTTCGACCTTGAAATCCGATTTCTTTCAGGACTTGCCTACACATCATAAACAGCTCGTCGCGGCGAACAAGAAATGACTTTTCTAATAGACAAATCTGCGCAGCTGCCTCGTTAATCGCCGATTCATGCGGCGATAATTTGCGGCCAGATTTGCGTTTCGAATCAAATCGACCATAAATAGCCGAGTGTTTACGAAATACTGTCTCTCGTCCGTTATCCGACTCGTTTATCTGCATTGCAGCATTTATTTCTTTGAACAGTTTCTTGTTTATTTTGTTGGCCAAATTAGCATATATTTTCTCATCGCTCTCTTGTCGATGTTTTCTTGCCTCCTGGTCTGCCTCGACTAATTTTCTTGCAGTTTCTTTGATCTGGGACAATTCCTCTTCAGTTAGCTTAAACAAAAACATTGCATTCACACCACCAGTAATGATCCAGCTCGTTCTTGAAACCAACTCATTATTCGTTTACATTTCAATTGATGATCAATTGCTCTCAAATGAATTTTGAAGCAAATATTTTTTTAGTCGCGTGTGTCTTATTTAATGCAAGTTTCTTGTTTGATCTGTGGTTTCAGTTTACTAATCAAGTGGTTGCAGTTTACTAATCAATCAAAATCAAACGAACAGCGTGTCGAACAGCGGGTCGCATTTTTCACTTTAATCCTAATTTTGACCTATACAAGAGAGCTCTAATTACATCATTTGAAGGCGCGTAAGTGGCATATGTATCGAGCCTCATTCTCTAATCTTAGGAAAGTGTCAATTAACCAAAATACATTTCTTCAATTGAATTATTTATGTATTGACTTGGATTAGTTCTTACCGATAACATTTTCTATGAATGGCTGTTTGACTGCACAATATTGCTTCATATTAGTCTTTCTTGTAGTTACGACAATTATAACACGCTGTAATATAACATAGCAATCTTATTGAAAACTTCATTTTTTAAATAAACTCCGGATCATTTTTGAAGTTAAATGCTAACGTTAAATTCGTTTCTCGACTTCTTGAAATTGAAATTCCGTTAATTTAAGCATACAGATTTCAAATATTTGTTATACAACTACAGCAATGCATATATAAAATTCGCTTCAAGATGTACTGTTAATATCCATTTTTGGAACATCGGCTACTGTTTTGATCCTTATCGTAATATAGATTTGTTCGATTTCAAATCGGCCTATCTTTTTTGAGTTTTCAGTCTGTCAATAGTAGCGTCTTTTTGTGCGTTTCATTTCTAGAGCTATTTGTTGTACCCTGAGCTTTATTAGTTTTTTATAATGAAGACCATTGTAGCTGTAGTCTGTGATAATCAGGCCACTCTAACGCAAAATTTGTATTTTAATTTTTGGCCGATGGACTGAATTAACTGAAAATGAGTGAATTTAGTGAAAATTTGCCAGTGTTGCAATGCCTAGCTATGCAGCTGCTGATTTTTTAGATTTTTATTTTTACTCATGGACAAAGTCTTAAACGTCAAGTGCAGTAAAGTAAAAAAAAATTGTTAAAACAACTTTGTTACATATTATTAATTGCTCTCGAACGAAGTTTGAAGCAATTATGGTACGTGTTGGTCTTTATGCAAAATTTTTGCTTGACCAATTTGACTTTTCGAGTGACTTTTGGGCCCTTGACTTTTCGTTTTGCTTAATTTGAATTTCTCTCTGACAGACATTTAAACAGCTGATCTCAAGCGCCGGCAGTTTACCACTAAAAGTCAAATTAAAAGAAATTGCACCGAAATTGGTGTCTTTTTTCACTTCATTAGTGTTTATAATGATATATAATAACCCCTAATGACGTCATTTGAAGCCCCCTTAGCGACTGACTTTAGCCCCCCCCCCCCCCCCCCCCCTGCGGCATAATGATTACTACGTTGACTCTACTTGAATAAATAAGTTTAATTGTTGAGTTCCTTTTTATGAAGATAATATTAAGGATAATTTATCAATATTATGATGTTTTATATCGAATAGGCAAGCTAAACAATTTAATCATGTTACTTGTTATCATGGTTCTCGTCCGTCAAAAATGCGGTTAATCAATCGTTCTGAGAATTTAATCATCAGGATTAACATTTAATATATTAACTGATTTTGGTCATATTTATTTACAACTGGCAATGCTACGTCTGGATTTTCTGCGTAAGTACTACGCTTTATTTATTTTTTAGCAGTTCATGTAAGAATCAGAGGAAATATTTCCGGAAAAAGGCAAATGTAAAATTCCTATTTTAACTTTTATATTTGTCAGTGTGCAGATGGCCGCATTTATTAGCATATTGCTTGCATTTCATTCACTGACAATTATTTTTTTTTGAATTATTAAGCACACCAAGAATATTGTTTTTCATGTGAAAAGCATGCGGACTCTGACGATGAAAGGAAAATCATCTTACCTTCCGTAATGTTCGCAATTTACCATCCAAAAATATCGCAGACCAAAAAGTACATTTTGAGTGGCGGGGGATAAGGAAGAAACGGAAAATTATATGTTACAATCACGACGTGCTCAGTACAACCAAATACAGATTTTTTTTCTGCTGGTGCCCCTTAAATGTTCTTGGCTCTTTTCGTCAGTCAGATAATTGATCTCAGTCAGAGTCAGAGAGCAATTTTTAGTTGTGTGCGTGTGTGTCTTTTGATGTGAATTTTTGTTTGAACTGAAATACGCTAATACTGATTCAGGATGAGGTATTGTGATAGGCTATAGGTACAATAGACTCGAGTCTTTCCTCGTGTGTCGTTTGAGGGCAATTCCGCTGACGGTAGTCGGTTATGTTATCTGGTCGTTCAAGAATAATAGTATAACGATGTTATGCTCAGCAAAAGTACTAGAAAAACTAGAGGTACTAGACTGTATTAAGGTGATCGAAAAGTGATGCACGATGTGATAAGCTTCGTAGAGTGTACAGCTATGATCAATTTTTTGTCTGTTTTTTTACCTCTAAAATCCTTACCTCTAAAAATTTAAAACACTAAATGATGGAAAATTTGTCGAAATGGCAGCATGCATACAGTCTGCAGCCAATAAATACGAAAAACAATAATTAATTGTTTCGGGTTAATCCTTACATTATATTCAAGTTGGTTTTCTAATACAGCAATTAATTTCAATTTCAAAACTTTGTTGTTATTATATTTTGTAATTGTACATTGTTTGTATATATATTTGTATGTGTAAATAGTATTGAAGGCCATTCATATATATAAACGGGGGTTGCAAAATTGTATGGGCGGGCAACAATAACGGAAAAGGTCCTAAAAACGAAAAATTGATGGTTTCCGACTTCGTCTGTTTATTTCAAATTTGCCTGTTTATAGCTATTCAAGTGTTAGATGAAAATTAAAATTTTCCACTAATTGCTAACCGTGAAAGAACGATGGGTAACTGAAATGCTATCGAGGCAGTTAAGTGGTCACTTACCATGTATTCGCTGTCTGACGTAATGCTGAGTGGTGATGACATGGCGTCTGACCCGTCACTGCTGGCCTCTTCGTTCCCTGTCACCACAAACACTCCATCGTTCTGTTGCTCTACGTCGACCGAGAGTGCCCGCTTCAGATACTTGCATCGCTTGCTCTTCGATGGCTTTATCATCTCATCTTCTTTGCCTATGAATGGAGCTAAACTACCTGTTGTCACACCACCTGCCATCTGTAGCATAGGTGGTGAATGGTGATCAATCATTGATATTGATGAGCTGTCCTCGGAAAGTGTGGGCGAGGGAAAGGATTCTGTTGCTCGGATCAAATCGCTGTAAGAGTGGGTGGCGCTGCTTATGCTTAAATCGAATGGCGCACTGCTTGAGTTATGATGATTCATGCTCAAATTTAGAACGTGTCCCATGCTGCTATTGCAGTTGCCGTCGACGGCTGAAGTCAAGGTTTCGCTGCAGCTGTTTAAACTACAAGGTTGCGCCGAAACCTTGCTAACAACATTTCCCACCTTCTGCTCTATACTATAATCAGAGAATTTGTAATGATAGTCGGCAACTATCGCCGGGTTTGTTACCCATTCTTGTAAGGTTTTCTGTAGTCGTAATACATGCAGTGGTTTGCGTGACATCCCAACCAGGGACACGATTTCCAAAAATTCTTCCTTTCCAGCCTCACAAAGTTGCTGCACGTCATCGCCACCTTGAGATACGAAAATATGAAAGTAGTCAAGAAGGTTGGCTTTCTTCAATACAGCATACAATTGCGTTTCCCCATTACTTTTAGGCTCTATTTTAGGAGGTTCGCTATCTATCTTCATTTTATCTTGAAGAGTAATTTCGGTTTGAGTTTGTTTCTCATACTTTTGAACGTCTTGATTAGAACATACTGGTTTGTCCTCCAAAACGCTAATAGCTGTGTCCTCCATAATTTTGACACACTACGGAAAACTTTTGTTAAATATACTGTTGTGCTATTGATTTTGCAGCTGGTTTGCGCTGCAGTAATTTGCGAAGCAAGATAATGAATTTGAAGTGATTAACCCAATTGTTTGTTCAAGTTTGCACTACACACGAGACAGATTTAGCAGAAGAAGTGTGAACTAACGGAAGTTGAAACTTGTTTTGTGCGGTATGCTCAATTGGAGTGCGTGCGTCACGGAGTGTTTTAAAGCGAGATGTCTGAAAGTTTATTGGTGGTGGGGGTGTGAACAATTTTTCACACTTGCTGTAGACAACTCAAAATAAAAAACGCGTTCTAAGCCGAAACATCTTCTAGTCGAATGATGCTCCAAAATGCTCATAAAAATTAATTTCTCGTTCAAAAGGATATTTTTTATACATTAAACATAATTTATACCGTTTGCTTTGTTTGGTGCGACGGCTGTTGACATTTTCATGGTAAGATGAAATGCAAAATATCCGGAAATGAATCAATTCTTTTGGTGTCTGAACTAAGTCGACTGTGTAAGCGGTATTGTTAATTGACAGTGTGTTGTAATTACGATTGATGAGAGGTCGGCTTGAAATTTAGCTTTGTTTTCGAAAGTTTTCGTCAAGTGTGACTGGCGTGCTCTGTCAAAACTACAGCTTAACAGATACACAGAAAAGGTGCCAATAACATTTAAAAGACTACATAACGATTGCTTCGATGGCAACAATAACAATAAGAAAAAATGTATTTACCACGTTGACGTTTTCAAACAATAATATATTTTTGCACATAAATGTTGGGGAAAGCAAAGCAATTTTAGAGGAGTGATCACTTAATTTTTGAGGAAAGGTCGAAAATGAAAATGGCAAAATGTGTGTACATTAAAATGGGAGCTGGGGAGGATAGGAAATAATCTTTGCGCAGAGTTGAACAGTGAGTGTAGCAACCATAACTAGCAGAATCGGTGCGCCGTATTGCGTCGTTCCACTCTCAATTTTATATCTCCCAACGCATTCCAATTCCCCTCTGTGCCCCAGCGTTGCCCCTCTCTCGTTCCCGAGGAAAGTCACTCCCATGAGAGTAGTTGGGAAACAGTTGCAGCAGAGACCCCTTTCCCCCTTCGACCACGATCCGCGCCTCCCCCGGGGAATTGCAGAAGTGCATAATTGGTTTGCACTACCGCATTCTCTCTCTCTCTCTCTCTCTCTCTCTCTCTCTCTGTCTCTCTCTCTCCTACTTCCCTAATTTAAGGAATCCATTCTCATTTTTTCTTCCCTATCTGTCTTTTTTTTTACTAATATGCAGTCAAAGAGGAGGCATGTAATTGAGGAATATGAAGTTCACTATAATAACTCACAAGCTGAAAGTGTATCGTGTACTTTATCATGTACTGCTGAATTTGCAAATTGGGTACTCACAGCGTGTATACTAGCATTAACCCGTTTCCCCCTCAACTTCTCAGCTAAGAAGACAGTATCTACAGTTCTTAGATACTAATGATTGAACAGTTTAAAAAGTGATATTTCTAGGCTCTGTTCTGTATTTATTGCAAAAAAACAACAATCGGAAATTTCGAACGCAATGAAAGGTATGACCTAAAGCATAAAACGGTGTCTGTGTTATGTGAGTACGACCATGTTTTTTATGTAATCTTTTCGGTTTGCAATTACACGAAGATACCATGTTCGAAATCTGACGAATTATCTGAAGCATTTTTTTTTATCGTAGTTGACCTACAAGAGTTGTCACTAAATTAGATTTTCTTCAGTTCGGCAGCCTTCAGATATTAGCATGCTAAATAACTGATCAGTGGATAGTCATGATTAAATAACTAAAATTAAACCAGTTTTGGTGATTCATTCACTAAGTTTTTTTTCGGTTGGAAGTCGGGAAACAAATGTCTTTCATTCCATTTGTTGTTCTTTTCAGGTGAGGATCACATTCGGAAATGAACTTCTGGACTACTCTTTGGTTCTCTTCAGTAAAGACAGTGACATCAAGTACACATCGCAGACTTGGAACCATGGATCGTCCCCAGCAGGTAATCCAATGTTTTCATCTATTTTTTGCTCAAAGTGAAAATCCAAAAGGCCAATCAATCGCGGGCAGCGCAAGACTGGCCTATTGTGTCTCAGGAGTTTTTTTAAATGGCCCAATATTGACATTGACGCTCAAAAGTTTATTTTTTTGTAGCTAGCATTTAGTCATCCTACATTCGTCAAATTGTTGAATATATTCGTTACCTTGTTACCATGAGTTGTTTTAGGTGGCGGTGGCTCCCCCCAGCCATCCACAGCAAATGATAATGAGATTGTGGGAGGAGTCGTGACTTCATGCCACAAGGTCCAAGTCACCCTAAGGAGCGAGACAAAGCTCTCCATGGTGCCCAAGCAGAGCTTGTACGAATCAGAGGTCAACAAGGCAGCTGCCCCAACCACCATTGGCAACTTCAAAAGTTACTTGAATACACAAAAGTATGTTCCTCTGGTAAAAGTCAAATTGCTGCGGTAGAAGTTTGGTTAACAGGGGCCATTAGATTCGTTTTTTAATAGCCGCCTCAGCTTCTCAGCCGGCTACTATAGCGCTCCTTTTTTGCAATTCAAAGAATTTGAATTGTATTGGGGCGCTGTCTTTTTATTATGACTCGAAGAGGAGTGTTGGAGAAGTCCTTTTTTTAAATCCATCTTACTGCAGTGAATTGTGAAGCCGGCAATGAAACATGTGAAAAAATTTGGAGTGATTTTGGTGCTGAACAAAAGCGAAAAGAGAGTGTTTTTGTTCATATCGCTGTTTTCTAGAGAGCGAGAAATTGAGGTGTGAAAAAAAAATTCTGTAAGCGAGCGAAATTTTTTGTTCACGTGCGGCATTTTAAAGAAGTTTTTTCCCATTTTTTTTGGTTAAGATGTTTAATATGATTTTGTATTAATTTTTGGCTGGTTTTGGAAGTGGTTTGAAGGTTTCGGGAAATTCATACGAATTTTATGCTAATTCGGAGGTTTTTCACGTATTTTGCTGGTTTTCGGGTTAATTTTTTGCGTTCGTTTGACGATTGTTTTGTTTTACTGGCTCAAATGGGTATTGGAAAGACCCTTCTACTTGATCAATTTTTAGATAACAATTGGTTACCATTTTGTGGATATGAACCATTTTTTTGTTGAGAAATTTGACAAAAAAATGGCGAGAATTGGAACGATTTTTCTTGATTTTTTTGAAGTTTTTCGTTTTTGTTTCTGTTTTTTAGACAAGTTTCTTAGCCTATTATGACCTGCCTGTCGTTTTGCGAGCATCTGGATGCCCTATTGGCTGAAAACCTTTTTTCTTTGGATTTATGTGCTTTTGTAATATTAAAAAATTTATTTATTTTTTCCATTTTTTAGTGCAAGTTGTTTGTAAGAGCCTTTTTTCTTAATTTTGCTTCAAGTATTTTTGACAAATCACATAGGTAGTTTTAGTAAGTATTAGTTGTTTTGATTAAAAAAAATTGGCAGAGTTAGTTATTTGGGATCTCAATTTATGTCTCAAGAATTTGATCAAATTTCTTTTATCAGATTCTAACAGATTGATTATCTTGTTTTTACTTTTTTTACTTTATAGTTTTGTTTCCACTTCTTTATGGTTGGATTTCCACTTCGTGTTGTTTCCGGAATTCTTCCGGCTATGTTTTTTTAAAGATCTGGTCACACATTTTGATGATTTTTGAAGTCAAATCGTAGTAGCTATTTTGTTCACGCCGAAACAGGAAGTGCAGCGAAAAAGCGAGTGGTTTTGCAGCGTGAATTTTTTTGCTCTAATTTTAAAGTAGAGTGAGAAAACTGTTTGAAAAAAATTCGCTTTCTCGTTAGTGGTTTTTTGTTCCCATGTGGCAATTTCACCTTGATTTTTACTGTTTTTTTTTCGATTTTCTGGATTGGTTTTTTTCTAAATGGTTTTGCCAATCCATTCGTAGTCTGTTCAAGGTCTAATTTTCTGTTTAGTCAATGGATTGTACGTCAAGACTTGTCCTGCTTGGTTTTTTTACTTAGTCGGATAAAAAATTTTCGCTTCACCTCATTTTGCCGCCTTTTCGACATTTGCGTGAAATCTTTTTGACTTCTGTTGGTTAATTTCACTCTTCTCTCTTTCTGCTAAAAGTGTTTTTAGACAACAGTTGCTCAGCAAAGCAATTCAAAAAGAACAGAGTCAGTATTAAAAAAACGAAATTAGAAATAGTAACGTGATAAACCCGTAAAGCCCGATCTGAGATGCTTGTTACTCGAACTTTGTTCTCAGTTACAATCTCTTTTGCTTATTGGTATTGATACTAGCCCATGTGTGGTCTCACTGCAAAACAGGAGAGTGTTCAGCTCCAAAATAGTTTGCACTTTAAATTTTTTTTGTATAAAAATCTTTTTTTTTTCACTAGTTTTTTTTCTCTTCTTTCAATCTCAATCTTGGTTATGGGATTCAACGGCGGCTGTTTTCCGGCAATCTGCCGGATATGTTTTAAATTTTGTGTTGGTTTTCGTTCGAACCGAGTTCACTCGTATCGGATTATTTTGGCAGACAAGTATTGTGGCATTAAATTTTTAGAAGTGCAGAGTAATGGGCCAGCTAATTAGCTGCTGATAGTGCTGCTAGTGGCAATGTCTGGCTTAGTATGCTGTATTGGGAACCTCCGAGGAGTTGTTTAGTACTACTGTGGTTTCAGGCCACCTGAAACCTGCATTCTGGTCCAATCCGGAGACCGAGTTGAAGTAGGAATGAAATGGGAAATGCCGTACAAGATTCCTCTAGCTTCTGACTCAAACTATAACGAACTGCAGGAGGATGACCACAACAACCACTTGCCAGCCATACCGCAGCGAACTGTTGATATTACTTTCACGGGACATTCAAGGTATTATACGAACCAATATGAATTATACGAACCAATATGAATTTGAGACCTTATAATCTGTTTTCACGACTCGAAGGTTTCGGTAAAGCGTCTTTCTTATCGATAATTTTGTTAGAATGAATTTGAAACCGGAAATGCTGCACCTGAAAAAATGTTGTTGGATGAATTTGCTAGGGAAAAATTGAAGAGCTAAGACAAAGAGAGTGGGCATCTAAAAAATACCGTCAAATAATTTTTGCTAAGCGAGATTTTTTGTGCTGGTGCGGCATTTCAAAGTAGTTTTTTAAAATCAACATTTTAAGTAGTCCGATTAGTCTACAGTATGAACTTTTGTTTTTAATTTCAATGAAAATTTGAACCAATTGTTTCAGTCTTGAGTGTCTTTCGTTTGCAAAATGTATGCTGGGTCGCTTCCACTTTTAGAGTGACTTTTCGTCCTTCACTTAAGTAGTCGGGATCAAATTTACTTTTTCATTCGAAGTTTTGCGCGGCTGAACTTTTTCACTTTAAGTCAACAGTGCTCTGCACTCTGGAAGCCATACTCTGCAACCAATCAAATGCTACATAAACCGCAATTCGAGCTCTTTAAGCATTAGCTTTACTCAAAACGTTTGATTTGCACTGAGGCGTGAAAAGGCTATTATTCACCTTCAGTCACTCCTTACTAGAGAAGCAAAATCAAGTTGGTGGATACGGCTGCACCGGCAGTTTGTATGTACCAGTTTTTAGTGTTCATACTTGTGAATACTGTGGACATCCAAACCAGAAAGTAAATGCCTTTTCCCGTCAAACCGTTACAGATTGATCTTACCAATCTCAGTGTTCACCTTAGTTTATACATTTCAACAACTTGATTTAATCGTGATAGTCATTCTAGAACAAACTTAAATTGGGCATTGATGAACTCTTTGATACCGGCCCCCGTAGTATGGAACAAAACACAATCTGGGAAACTACGGCAGGGAAACGTCTCTGCCAGTAACTTAAGAGTGCCCCTCCAATAGGACTGCAACTGCTGCTCACTAACAATAGATTCATAAGGTCCACCATGATCCAGGTGATTCATGAAAAGAAGTATCAAACTTTGGTCAACAAGGTAGTTGTCATTCCAGTGGAAACAATATTTGTCTTAATAAAAAAATATTTGACGATGTCTGTAAAATTGATCGTTTCCGTACCGTCTCTCCTCTTGATCGAAGATAACATGTCAGAAAGAGTTGCAGGACTCTGTTGCAAGTCCTTTTCTAGTCACGTTGTTCTTCAGTGGAGATCAAAAATGTGCTGAACTGAAAATGGTCACAAGATGAATCTTACTCAGTTCCATGAGAGCTTTTGGGCAAAAATGTAGTATTCAAATAGCCGTTAGTAGTTCAATTACATGGAAAAAATCAGGTGGCTGTTTTCCGTTTAAAATCTCTAATTGGAAAAAGAAACACTTGACACTATGCGTACCTGGACAACGGGAGTTGTCAAAGTCTGCTGATGAAAAATCCCGAATAAGAAATGGAGATTTTTAGGAACACAGTCGTTAAAATGCCCATCAGTGGGTTGCAGTCAACTAAAAACAGACTGTGCTCTTGTATCTGTAAAAATAAAGCTATAAGAGATTTAGAAGACACCAGATCTTTTGAACGATAGGTTAGCTGTACGAGATCTCAACATTACACTTGACAAAACTAATTAACTGAATAAATTTTGTATTAAGTTTGGTCATCTAAAACTCATCACGTTGCCAGATCGAATGTCCCTAAGCATTCCTGTATTATTATAGTGAAATAGTTAAGACGCCGTTGGCTATTACGTCACCCTTTTGTGGGGCTCCTGCTGGCTAAACCAGCATCATGGTAGATGAACGAAATCCAGTGTTTAAAAGCTCAGTTTATTTCTCCTCTTTATTTGGATAGTAAATTTTGTATCAAAATTTGACAGTTAAGGAACTAGTGCATCGCATCAGGAAAAAACTGTCCCTTTCTGGTGAAAGAGATTGCAAAGTTAGGAAGAAACAGATGGTTGGCTGATAAATATTTGCAACTGCTGAAGGCTATGCTTTCTAAGAAACCCTTTTTGAGTTGAAATTATAATCTCTGCAGCAGCACAGGAGGCAAAAACGGACTTGTTAAAATTAATCCTCGAACTGACAACACACAGTCGGACTCGTATCTTTCTCATCATCCTGTCCTGAAAGAAAATAAAACCGAAAAATTTAAAGGTTAACCAATATATCAAGCGTTCTTCAAGGACAATAAAAAATTATAATTTATTGAAAGAACCTGAAGTACCTTGTAACCTTGTTGGTGTTGTTCAACGTTTCAAAGAAAACGTTGAGCTTTCTGTCGACATTAAGCAGATGTGTATGCAATTTGAAGTTGCTCCATCGGAACGGTCTTGTCTTTTTTCCTTGAGAGATCATAACGATAAAATACAAGATTACAAGTACAAAGTAGCTTCATCTCAGTGCTTGGCATCTTATGCTTAACTTTGCTTAACTAAAGTTACTAAGAAACTTTTTCCGAATACAGTTTAATAACAAACAGTTTTCCCATATTGTGCAAAAGTTACTAAGAAACGGTTTCCGAATACAGGTTAGTGAGGAACAGGTTTCCCATATTGTGGAAGGCAATATCTAGGTGGAAGAACTAATGAAGAGGGACTGAAAGAGTACTCTTGCTCTGGAAATTTTAACCTCACCAAGTTGAAATCAACTTCAGCTAAACTTTATCAAAAATGTATATAAAGACCAGCTTTTGAATACAAACGACAAGTCACATCAGAGCCACAAGTTTATCGGATTGACATGGATTTCAGCAATGGAGACCTATGTGGTTGCGATGACTTTGTTTAAGAAATTTCCGTTTGCCCAATTATGATAACAACGAAAACCGCTACGGTTTTTGGCATTTTTTCTGAAACCTCGTGATTTTGTAGGAGCAATCATTTTGCGAGTGCGAAATGCTTTTGAAGCCGCGCGAAATCGTTGCCCAAAGTGGTCACCATTGAAATTTAAGGAATATACCAATTACGAAATACCAGATTTCTTTGATATTTCAATCGCTCGCAGTTTGTTCGAGAATAAGCTGGTTACAAAAACGGCATTCCTTGCTTTCACAGGGGGCCCTCCCAGGAGCTCTGAATCTTTTGGAATTAGTACATCGATTAAATTTTACAAGTTAAGTTCATCATGGGGGATACCCCATGTGTCGCCTATCAAAAGAATGGCAATCCTCATTCTTGAGTTAAAAACTGCTGTCTATACACCTCAGCGAGCAGTTTTTTGAAGAAGAGCACGATATCCTAATAAATGAATTCGGTTTCTTGCCCGAAAATTGAACTGTTTTCTATTGGCTATCAACAACAGAGATACTTAATTGAATATCAGCATAAACTCCGTTAGCATAGATAGTTGATTTAATAACAGTATCCGATCAGATATAAGTAGCTCTGGAAATTCCTCTGCCGATGGCTCAAGAGGCTTTGAATTGAAACAGTTGAATTTCGGTTCTCGATAGCTTAGTGGTCCATTCTTTCTAATGTCCATAAACGGTAAATAGTAATCAAAATAGTTGTGACATGTTGCAGGCACAGCACTTGGGTGTCCTCAGTTCAATGGTCGCATACAGATGTTTATTGCTCGAACGCTCCACAGTCACTCTTTATTAGCCCATCAGTGTTGCTCTACGTCAAAATTTTTTTTGCGCAATTTTGTCTGTGCATAAAGACAATGAGGTACTTGCATCAAGTGGTCTGATGCACCCAATGCTTTTGTTATCTAAACAATGAACTTGGAGCCAGTGTTCGGTTGTTTGAGGCAATGGTCTGGGAATTTGAACGCTATTCTTTGGCTTTAGATTGAGTAGATCCATTCGTTCATCTCATTTTAAAATACGGTTCCGTAAGTAATCGTTCTGGTGTTGAAGAAACATGTTTCTTTTTCATGGAATGCTATTAAATTGCAAAATGCCATGAACCAAAACATTCGTTGTTAAAGATTTTCGTCAAAGCATTCGTTGTTAAAGATAAGCTTATTAAATTAAGCCACCTAAATGTCAGACCTGACAGATGAATGTTTAACTGCTCGAAAAGAGTTCGCTTTTGCAACAATGGGTCTGGAGTGTATGGGTCCTTTTCCTATAAAACAGTGAGGTGGGTGCGCCATTCGTTTTTTTCTTCTGTTTACATGCCTAGTGATAAGAACAATTCGTTTAGAAATTTCATGACTCTGTCAGTTCTACAAACTAGATCTTTTTTTGATAATGGGAAATCTTTCGTATGCTCTTGTTCCAAAAATTAGAAAAAATCGTGTAGAGGTTCTCAAAAAATTGCTTGATCTCGAGACTAATAAGAGGATTCTATTAATCCCAATCATTTCCTTTGAATTTATGTTTTATCAATTTCCCCCCTGGAGTTTTTCAGCCAGGAAAAAATATGAGCTATATCATGGACAAGAACGCAGAATTTAGCGGAACTTTTCCGGAAGCGATTTATTAATTCATCTTATTAATCTGCAAAAACGCTTCAATTGAAATAAAATTAACTCGAACGCTAAAATTGACGACCTCGTATGGGTGTTGCAAGATTTTATCCCTCGAAGTCTCTTGCACCTAGCAAAAGGTAATTGACATGTACCTTGGGTCGGATAAAGTTTTTCGCTCACTCAAAGTCAAAACGGCAAACGCTTTTATTGCGTTGGTTCATTGCTTGAAGGGCGGTTGTTAGTCTTAGAGATTTGACCCCCCAACCCCCCCCCCCCCCCCCACACACACACACACACACCCAGTCCAATCACCCCTAGTGCTAACATCCCTGAGCCCCAGCTGGCGGCTACCGAAACCAATCACTATTTTTTTAAGTGTTGGTTATTTACGCTTTAGCCCCTAACGTTTGAACTCTTTAGTATATGGCAACA
This sequence comes from Convolutriloba macropyga, assembly GCF_964194025.1. Taxonomy (NCBI): domain Eukaryota; kingdom Metazoa; phylum Xenacoelomorpha; order Acoela; family Convolutidae; genus Convolutriloba; species Convolutriloba macropyga. Next base: position 54,963,564 of record NC_134469.1, read on the forward strand.
AAATCTTCGGAAACGCCTATTTTTAGTTATTCTTTTTTGCGCAAAACAAGTTCATTTGTTTACTTGCCGAACCACTTATTCCTCACAACTCCTTGTCTCCAATTTAATTGTGGGCTTCTAAGCTTCCAAATTTCTATGCTTCTATGCAGCAAGGGCTCGTCTCAACGGATCTGGGTCATTCTTGGCAATCCTGCAAATGGCTCTGGTGATATCTTTAACAATGAAGCCCACGTGATTATTTTTATTATAGGCGCTGTTTTGGCACGATCTTATTCCAACACATATACGGAAAGTAGGGCAAGCGGCTTGTCATAGCAGGAATCATATAAGCAGAAATCATCAGCTGTCGATTGTATGCGAAAATGGGAAAATTATATAATTCGAATTTGACTAATCTATCATAAACAATCTTTATCAATTTAAACTATCAAATTAGTTTTCCAAGAGTCAAAGTAACATTTTGTGTTATCCCTGTATCCTCTCATTAAAAAAGGAGTGTGTCTAACTACGAAATCCAATCAAAGTAATTCGCACTTAAAAATATTTTCTGTACAATAAATTTATTTTCATTTTTAAAAATCCCAATGGGGGTTGTGGGAATCAACGGCGGCTTTTTCGGACAATCTTGGAATGCAGGAATTTACGTTTAGCCAAACTTATTTGCCCTGCTCGACGAGTCACATTTTGAACTTTAATTATTTTTAGGTTGAGTTACTCACCAATGATAGACAAAAAACGGGCGCAGCTTCAGAAGTATTTCTTTCCACAAACATACGAGCTAAGAGTGCCCACTCCATCTCCACAGCCTGGTGGAATGCAGGAACCGCTTGAATTGTGCGTCAATGTTAAGTTTGCGGACAGTTTGGTTGATTTCAAGTTTCGAGACAAGGAAGCGCCTCAAGATTCGGTGAGCATCCCTTCAGAAGCTAAGATTGTTGTTATGACGCAGCTAAGAAAGTCAATGTTGAGCAAAATGGTTTTTGTGGTCGGTTTTTATCGACAACCGCCGGGCCGTCAAAGCGTATTGGCAGTTCTCTCAGGACATACTGCGGAAAATTTGCAATAATAAATTTTTAACACCGATTTATTTTAGGAGATGCATGTGTTCAAAATGAAGACGGACGCGATGAGTGTGAAGTACAAAATGCCTTTGACAATTGGCCCGACTGGCTACAAGAACCAATGCAGTGTTCAACTGAAGCAGTGTCGAGTGAATTCAGACATCTCCGAGTTCCCCTCATTCATCCGAGGCGAAGTCATCGAGGTAAAATTGGAAGCTGATATACCACTGTTTTGGAATTACCCACAACACTGGAAGTTTGACATTTCCGGACGCCGAATTTCCGTGTTCTACATTCAGTTGCTCAAGCAATCTTTCGCCAGTATAATAAACGACTTTGGATCTCGCGATAAACCTGATTTGCTTAAGTTTATTCCTGTTCGATATAAGTGCAATTTGGATTTCGACAAGGTTGAAGCTGTGATCCCTGTTCATCAGTCAAATTGGGTGACTAATGCACGATCGCACAGCAAGAATAAAAAGAACAAAGAAACACAAGCAGGTCCAGACATTAACGAAGATTTGCTCAACTCAAATGCGTTCAAGTTCATAAATGCGCAGAAGGTTTCAGGTTGTATGGATTTTAACTATTTGGATTTTCTTCCTGCAATGCTCAATAATAAATTCGTTTTCGAAGCAACCAACTTAGACGTTGCACTTCATCTGCCGGATAGTTTTCCTTCAAAACACATCCTGAAAAGTCTGGCCATGTCGATGAAGGACCTGACTGGTTTTGACTCCAGGTTTAAAACGACAGGATCTCCCGGTCTCGATGCGGAGCTGAGTTCAGGTGATGGCGCAGGAGGTCCCTTGTCTTCCTCTGGCATTAATCGAATGTTCGAGCGGTTCCACACGTTTCCGTCTTCAGACGCTGTGGAATTCATACAATGTGGAAGTCTCACAATAACAATTGACCATCGCTATCATCCAATTTACTATACAGAAAATGGCAATGTTAGTGGATACAATTTGGCTTTACCTAAGCGCACCCCGAAATTTAACTCAAGGAAGTTGAAAAATATGGATCAGACGTCAATCAGTTCTAACCCACTAGATTCGATTGCAGTGACCCAGCCCCGTTTTATGAACTTCATTGATCCGGACGTAATGGAAATTGGTGTGACATTTGATCAAGTTGTTGGAATTGGCTATGGTGTAGCTGTAAAACATTTGCATGCTTTTATAATGAATATATTCGGAGCAGTTCCTCTTAAGCAGTTTGAAAAGAAGTCGACTGACAAGCATCAGGGTTCAAAGAAGAGGCCCACTCAGAGTGCCCAGAATCAATTGACACCTGTAGCTGGAAGTCAGCTCGGCCAGCAGGGGAAAGTGATTATGGATGAAGATTCTCAGGTTAGTCTTTTAAGTTATCGATAAAATTTGATGTTCATGTCAACCCCTGCGAACAGAACCGAAAAGTCAGAAATCGTTTTTGCCACTCAGCTAATTAGTTCCAAATTATCTAACGCCTCTGATTTTTACCCGAGACAGGTAGGTCATACCAGATACATAATTTTTGTCTGTCAAAATTATCGGCTGCGCTTTTTAGCCTCCTCAAGCAAAGCAACACGGTAATGAACAGAACCTCAAATTCTACGCTACGAATCGGCCCATGAATGTCTCGGTTTCGATTCCGGTCACCAATATTTGTGTCTATGTTCCTGAATACTTGCGGATAAATGAATCGTGTCCTGTCATTCGCACTGACTTGGTACTTCTCGAAATCTCAAGTTCATTCAAAGAGTTCAGGTTTCAACTTATAGCGGCACCCATAACTGTTGTTCTCCCCAAAAGTGACAGTAACTTTGACAATTCTGCAGCATTCAGTGAAAGTCATCAAAGAAGTCGAAAGAACTTTCGAACACCTCGTAGAGGGGAACAGTTTGACATAAGGCACGAAAATTTCAAGGGTCCTACTGAGCTGAATCGACTAACCCTGGCAGGACTTCAATTACGCCTACAAGGATTCTCAAACGTTTTGGAAACTAAGGACAAAAGCGTATCTATTGAGTATGCCTGGTTGACTGAAGTGAAAGTGTTGCCTCTGCGAGGCAAAATTACAGTTTCGCAACTCCTAGACTTGGCAAATGTTGTCAATGGCTTTGTCTTTCTACTGACTGACCCTTCCTGCCAACTACAATCTGGTCCTGTTGATGTTGGGTAAGAACAAGCTCCTTTATCATGTTTGTGGATACTTTCTTTTGGAAGATGTTTGGACCATCGCTATTTCTGTTTTCCAGCTACTGTATGCACTGTCAAAGGCGCAATGAATGCACACACAAGCAAAGCATGGACAATGCACAGGCAGCGGCTGCAGGCAGAGAAGGAAGCAAGCCCCAATCTGTGACTATAAATATTCCCGATAGATCTGACAAAATGAACGCTAATAACGGAAATGAAGATAGCTGGTGTGTGAATAGCGAAGACTTGAAATACCGGATGGTGAGAATCCATGTGGACAAGTTGGACCTCAACATTGTGGAGCAGGATCTCATTTCTAACATAAATGTAAGACGCAAAATAGTACAATGTTAACGTTTATAGCTTCGAAGCTCTAAGCTGAGCGGAGCTATACTGCGGTGCTCTTGGATTTTTTTTACAATTCAAAGAATTTGAATTGTATTGGCCGCTGTCCTTTTAAAGATTCGTCTTTTTAGTGATCGGTATGTCAATCGGTATTTGCTGAAGAGTTGAGAGAAGAGACAGTGGTTTTTGGTTCACCTCGCTTATTTGAGAGAGAGAGAGAGAGCGAGAAAAGTAGGTGTGAAAAAACCTTCACTGAGCGAGCAAAATTTTTTGATCACGTGCGGCTTTCTGAAAGCCATTTTTAGTTTTAAGTCCAAATTCTGCAGTTAAAGGTGTTTTGCTCAATTATCTAAACTGGTAGTATCTTCCTTTTCTGTTATTGTTTCAAAATATTTTGTGTAATCAAGTGGATAATGCATCAGTTTACTGAGGATGGTCAGTTAGTTTTCATTTCCAAGTCGTCTCCAGAATTCTTCCGGCTATTTTTTTTGGGGTCTGTTAACATATTTTCATGATTTTTGAAGACAAATTCAGGTGATTTTTTGGTCACACCGAAACAGAAAGTGGAGCCAAAAGCAAGTGTTTTTTGGCCTGAGTTGTTGTTCCGTTTTTAAAGTAGAGTTGGAAAATGGTTTTTGAACAAAAATTCGCTTTCTCGCTTCTGGTTTTTTGTTCAGATGCGGCATTTTGACGTTTACGTTTGACTATTTTCAAGTTTTGTATTTATATAACTGTTTAATAGCCGCACAGCGATAGCTGGGGCTATTATTGGCCTTCTCTCGATTTTTTTTATTTCGTCGCGATTTTTGTAACGACCATATGACGTCACAACCACTTCAAATCTGCTTTTTGTTCATTCGTTCATGCAATTTCAACTGAAGTGCGTGTGTGACGTCATTTTTCGCTCTTAGTGGAGCGAGTTTTTTGTTCATTCGCGTGATTAATTTTTTGGTCACACTTGACTTACTTCACTCTCAAAAATGAGTTCCTCACTTTGAAATTGACTTTTATTTACTTCAATTCAAAGAGATAAGGTCAAATGGGTGTGTTTCACTCTTAAATGAAGGTTATTTGAGAGCAGCTAATAGAGGCTGCAAAATCTTTTACAGATTTTTAATCAAAATATAACATATCAGCCTTCAATGAAAAGACGAAGTTTTTTGGTCTGTCTTTTTTACTGTTTTTTGAGACGGCAGATCTACGAAGCTATTGCCCCTGTTTTCTGGCGATCTGCCAGCTATGTTTCTGTATTCTACGGCGCGCCAGTCTATTTTGCAGCTATTCCGACAGTCTGCCGGCTATTTTTTTAATTGCTCTCAAACGAAGTTCCGAGCAATTATATTAGTCTTGTGTGCTTTCTTATGCAATTTTTTGGCTGGCTCGATTTGATTTTTGTCCCCTTTTTAGTCCTCAAAAACGGGATAAACAGGTAACGCCCGGATGTCATTAAAGTCTCTTGAGACTTTTACTACGACTGGACTCTTTGTATCCGATTCTTCAAAACTGTCTTGGAGACCTAAATTCACCGCGTGAAGGTGGTATCTTCTAGTATGACCACCTCCCCTCCTCCTTCAACCACCCAATCCACTCCGAATGTGGATTGAGTGGGTTCCACTCGCAACCCAGCGCTCTCAATCATCGCCCGTGCAACCCCACTAGGTTTGAGAGCAATTCGTCTGAGAGAAGTTCGCTCGACCACCTCCCCTCCTCCCTAAATAAGCGTATGGAGGCCAGCGCTTATTCTTCGTCAACAAAAGTTTTACAATTTAGACAAGAGTTTTTTTCAATTTTCAGTAGTGGCGATGATGGGATAGGATAGTTAGTGGTTCTGGTACACAAAAACTAAAATTAGTAGAAAATGCTCCTCTTTGAACATTACTGCACATTTCACTTGGAAGTAAATAAAAAGTAACGTAAACGACTAACGTCGAGCGAACTGCTCTCAGACGAATTGCTCTCAAACCTAGTGGGGTTGCACGGGCGATGATTGAGTGCGCTGGGTTACGGGTGGAACACACTCAATCCACATTCGGAGTGGATTGGGTGGGTGAAGGAGGAGGGGAAGAGCTCGCTCGACCACCTCCCCTCCTCCTTCACCCACCCAATCCACTCCGAATGTGGATTGAGTGGGTTCCACCCGTAATCCAGTGCACTCAATCATCGCCCGTGCGTCCCCACTAAGTTTGAGAGCAATTCGTCTGAGAGCAGTTTGCTCGACGTTAGTCGCTTATGTTACTTTTTATTTACTTCCAAGTGAAATGTGCAGCAATGCGCAAAGAGGAGCATTTTCTACTAATGTTTGTTTTTGTGTACCAGAACCACTAACTGTCCTATCCCATCATCGCCACCACTGAAAACTGAAAAAAACTCTTGTCTAAATTGTAAAACTTTTGTTGACGAAGAATAAGCGCTGGCCTCGATACGCTTATTTAAGCTTCCTCTTGCTACTAGTTTGAAAACAGTTTGCCAACATTAATTGGTTGTGTTTTACTTCGCTTTACCTATTGATCACGTTTTTCGTTTTACGTAAGTCACGACATTCACGTTTAACTCTTGACGTGCATAATTCATTGTTTCAACTGTATAGATTTTAGCATCTTTGAATCATTGGATTATGTAATGCAGTGAATGCTGTCAAGGTCAAAAGATCAAAATCAAAAGAATCTGGATAAAACGATAAAGCCCTGTCATTATGTTTTAGTGCATTTGGTTATCAAAGTTCAATGGAGCGTTTACTAGCTGGTATTAATATTAAGATCAATAAATTTCAGTTTAGAAGCTGATTTAAGTAAACTTTAGAATCAACTGAAACTGCACACCAATTTAGAACTTTATTGACCTATATGTCAATTTCGGTCTCTTCTTTATTTTCTGTTTCAATCTCGGTGTCTTTCATCGGTCCTTTACCCGCTATGATTTCTGTGCACAATTTAAGTAGGTGAGTTTAAGAACCGAAAAGTATTTTAGTTGATCTGTTTTTTTCTATGGTTTTCTTTTTTTTTAATAAAAATTAGTGAGCGAGCGAAAAAGCGGAAGCTCAGGGAGTGAATGAAGTTTGAGAAATTTATTCTGTTAATGCGTTCTTTTTAAGCAGGGCGAGAAATGAGGCTTCGGAAAAAATTTGCCATGAGCATTTTTTTCGGTTAATGTGCGGGCATCTTCTGAGCGTTTTTTGGTTTAAAATTTTTTGCTTATTGAAAAGTGTTTTGAAGACTGAATTGGTGCTATTGATTTTGTTATGCTAGCGTCAGGAACCACCCTCCCTCCGTTGCCCCCCGCCCACTGTTGCCCCCTGTCGGCGGTCGTTTGAGAGCAATTCGCCTCGGTTGTGGTTACGTTAGTCGGTTATGGTTTTTTTCTTTGTTTTTTTTTCGGTTCTTTTGAAGGTCAAGTCTATTTTCGGGCATTCGGTCGGCTATGTTCTTTATTTTTCTGGGCAAGATGAGTTTGCTTGCTGCGCTTTCCTTCATCTAATCTGGCAGTGCGTTTCAGATATACCCTGTCAAGGTCAGCTGGTGCAACCTGCACACTGTCGATTCCGCCATTGGCGGCACCTTCCACGTTGAGAAGGTAGCTATTCGGCATTTTGTCACTAGTTCTGATCTTCGTTACTCAACTGGATTCAAAACCTGGGTCGAATCTGGAGGCATCAAGTTTGGACCTGTGTTTACCGATGCTTCTAAAGCTGTAACCAATTCCGTCAAAAGCAAGCAGCAACAAGAATTCTTGACAAAAATTGATACGTCACGAAAACTGTTTTTCCTACAAAGCAGATCCGGTGATTCCAATACTTACAGGAAGTTCCCTATTGGTAAATGTGGTTGCCGTGGTAACTGCGCATTTTTTGGGACGACCCTTCTGGAGACCCTTCACTACGATGCATTGAGCATTTATGACATGAGAGAAAAGGCGCCAAATATTGCAGACGATTTTACAGGTACAGTTTGTCCTTGCTGCTACGTTATATACGCATTTCGTTATTCATTACACCCATAGCTATTGCTCCAGATACTATTATTGCGCTTCAGTCCATTTTGATTACATTTTAAAATCAAAGCGAGAGCACAGTACACCTAATTGAAAAGCTCCGAAACCTATTTGTGGAAGGGGTGACTATAACTGAACGGAGCTGAGCGAAGTGTTTGGATTGTATTGATGTACTGCCTTTTTTATGAATTCGAAGAGTTTTGGTGAAGCGTCTTTTTTATGGCTGCGAAGCTATATTGCTGCGCTTTTATTTTTTTTGTCTGATGCTCTTTTTCGTTTTACATTTTGTTCTAGAACATTGTGTCGCTTCACATTTTAGTCACTTTTCACGCTTTATTTTTGCTTTTCGCGTGACTTAAATTGCTAGCATTCAGAAATTATGTCTGTTGCTAAAGCAAAATTGATTGTAAGAGGTCCTGGTAGCCTAGTGGTTAATGCATGCCGGGGGTTGGGTTTCGAACCTCTGCGTTTTGCACCCCAAAAATGTTCTCAGCCTCTTCGAATAAAAGTTGGCTGCGATTACTTTGTCCATTTATTTTCTGTATCTGTTTATCTGTATTTTACTGAACGCAATTCTATTTCGCAGCTATTCCGGCAGTCTGCTGGCTCTGTTAATCGATAACTTTGTGGAGAGTATTTAGAGCAGGGTGTAAAAGTCGGTGCTGCACTTAAAAATTATCTGTTTAATAGCCGCGTCCTCAATTCCAGGCGGCTATTATAGCGCTCCAAAATTTTTTACAATTCAAAGAATTTGAATTGTATTGGGGCGCTGAGTTTTTTTTAAGATGTGCTCACACATTTTTCAATGACTTTGATCTTTCAAAACGGGATAAACAGGTAAAAACCCAGCGGGCATTAAGTTTCATTAGAGGCCCAAAGTGGATGCTAGTAGTCTTTCAAGTGCTTATAGTGATGCAACTGCTGGGATGGCCTCAATTTAAGGTTAAACGGTCATTTTTAGGTGTTTTTGGACTCAATATTGTGTAATTTTTCATGTTTTTTGTGATTTTTTTTGTTTGATTAGTCTTAGGTTGAAGTTTTTAAAAATTGATGAAGGCCTTTTGCGAGACAAAATTACTCGTTTTGACCTTTTTATGAGGTAAAAATGTTTGTCATTTTTTGAGTTTTTCCAGCTTCAGGGGCCCAGGGAATCTCCTTTGAGGTTTGATAATAGGGCACTGTATAGTTTCTAGTAACAATGGATTGATTTTCAACATTGTAATGTCTCGAATTTTAGCTTTTTTTTTATAAAATCTGCAATTTTTTTAAGGTTTCTTAATTTTTGTCAATTTTTGATACTTGTCCATTTTCAAGTCCCAGGAAACCTATTCCATGGTCTGAAAAAATTTCCGCATGCTTGTTAGCTTTAATGGATTTGTTTGCAATAATTTAACGTTTTGAATTTTCAAAATTTTCTAATAAAATTTGCAATTTTCAAGTTTTTTTCAAAACATTTGATTTTTGTTCAGTTTTTCTTGCCTAACTAACCAGATAACCTAATGCAGGGTTCGATAGTATGTTATTAAACAGTTGCTAGGGAGGAATTGAATGGCTTTCAACATCTTAAAAGAACGAATTTTTTTGAAATTTGAAATTTTATTATGAAAATTATTGCCTATCGACCTTTGAACCAATTAATTTTTTAAGGCTTAGAATTGGGTTACTGGATAGCCTCTAGAGACACAGAAATGATTCTTAAGATAAGAATATCACAATTTTCAGCATCATTTCATTAAAAAATGCAATTGATTTTACTTTTTTTAAAAAATTTTGTGTCATTTTCGAGTTAATCGATCTTCAAGGGCCAATGAATGTTTTCAGGCCTTGCAGATATAATGCTGCAGCAATTTCAGAAACAAAATTCAGTTTTTTTAGCATTTTTTGAAATACGTATATTTAAGGGGATCATGTTTTGCCTTAGGGTTGAAAACTTCCAAGTTTTAGCAATTTTTATGTTTTTGTTTAGTTTGTTTGATTGTTTGTTTCTCATTTTTTTGAGATGATTTTGATTGTGTTTTGACTGCCATTGTTCAATTGATTTGCTGGTCAGGTAGAGTACTTCTAAGTTATTCATTCATTTCTTTGAATTGTATTTCAGGACTTGTCCTGCTATGTTTTTTTACTTCGTCTAACAGATTTTTGTTTCTTCTTACCCTGACTTCTTGGAATTGACTTTCTCAATGACTTACCTCACTACCAAAATAATTTCTGAACTCACTTATGGAACTCTATATTTTTGTGAACATTTACTTGTTAAAGGTCAATAGTCTGCATCTAAGTAGTGCCAAACATATATGCCCTAATTCTTGATTATTAGTCTTGAGTGTTTGATTTTGAATATTAATTTTGGGGTCTTCCCGTTTGTGCCCCCAGTACGTTATGCGTCCCACCCCCTCCCCCAGTTACGGAGCACGTGCCATTACATAGTAAGTCGTTATATAAAAAATATTGCACGTGCCTCTGAGGGGTGCAAATAATATGCGCCCACTAAGCTGAGGGGGCACAAACGGAAGAGATCCTAATTTTGAAAAGCCCTATTGGGGCTTTCTCTTTATAGAGCTTATGTGTCTCTTAAAAATGACAGTCCAGAGCTAACCCAAAAAGTCTAGTGGTCATTTAAAGGACTGGTGGTCGATCTGTCTATCTAATCTCTTTAGTTGTTTCAATTCATGGAAGGCCCCAAGCGTCTATCGCGGCTATTTTCCGGCAAGCTGCCGGCTATGTTTAGGTCAAATAGCCAAGCGATTTCAAAAGCAGAGAGAAAAGAGTGACTTCCTGATCAGGTCGCAATTTTGAAAGAGTTAGAAGAGTAGGTGGAAAAAATTTTCGCTGCGGGAGCTAAATATTTTGATCACTTGTGGCTTTTTCGGAGCAGTTTTTTTGCACTTTTCTTTTTATACTTTAGGAGTAAAGTGGTTTTTTGATACCATATTAACAAGTAAGTGTTTGTTTTGACCATCCTAATCAGATATTAGAGTTTTCTATGAAATTTTGAGCTCTTTTAGTGATTTCGCCGTTTGGATGCTTTTTTAGTTGTTTTTCGTATTCCTCTTTTTAATGTTTTTAGTGTTGGTGGCAGTTTTTTGGTTGACATTAGTATTCATGTTGTCTTTCGTGGCTTTTTAATTCTGTTGTTATCATTTTAAAATTTGCTATAGCTGAATAAAGCTGGCTAATTTTGGACAATGTTTTGCTAAATGTTTCTTTTTTAAATTTTTTTGCCGCCTCTGTTTTTTCGCTGGTAGGGCTATTTTTAGTAAGTGAGATCAGTTAGTGGTTTGATGACACTGGATTTCATAAATTAGTTGGATAAATTCTGCATTTTTTGTAGATTTTACATCTCTCATAACCTATGTGTTTTCCAGTGCATTTGTGTGTCGTGTGGGTTTTTATAGTATAAGCAGAAACTGTGTCTTAAAGTGCGTTGAGAACATCTGTTAACACCGTGCATTTTTAGAGAAAATTATTCAAAGTTTTAGAGAATATTATTTAAAGGTTTTTAGACTCCATTATTTTCTTTTTGCGCATTTTTTCTTCAGGCTATGTATTTTTACTTGCTCTTGAACGAAGTTCATAGCAATTATTGTAATCGTTTGTGTCTTTTTTATGCAAATTTTTCGCTTGACAATTTTGCGCCTTTCTTCTAGAACATTCTTTGACTTCTTAGCAGACTTTTTCACGCTTTGTTCTTCATCTTTGATTGATCTCTTTTGCTCCGAAGTGAAGCGTGTTGCTAATATAAAATCGGTTGCAGAATCGCAGATGCAAGTGATTCGTAGCGCAGTGGTTAGTGCTTGTGGTTGTGGATCGGGAGGTCAATGGTTCGAAGTCCGGCCGGGGAAAGGCTTTTTGCACCCATAAAGAAAAATTGATCTAGGCTCCGGCCCCTGAATTAAAATGCCTCGCATGTTCAAGAGTAATTCTTCCGACATTTGTCGGTTTATGTTTAAGATTTTTTCGTTTTTTTTGGACTTTTCACTTCCGAGGTCGACTTGAGAGGTCATATTAGCGTGATGATTCAAGTCACGTTGAAATTGTGAACTGAGAGACAAGGCAAATCTTGATTCATGATTTTCCAAATTCCTCTAAAGTGGAGTGAGATGTTGGTATTTGAACTATGTTTCTCAAAGCAATTTTTTTAATCACGGAAATGTGACTGCTGTTTTATGCGGAAATTTGACTGCTGTTTTTACTGTTTCTCTTCTTGGTTGCTACTGTAATTATACCTATGAGTTCTAATTGCTCCTGTTTGCATTTTGTTGAACTCTTCGACGGGCATATATTCCTCTTTTAACTTTAACTTTATTTTTTCTCATAAAATATTATTGAAAATCGTTTTTGCCTTCTATTTTTTCTGTTGTCTTATGACATAATATCATTAATGACTTTTTCATTGGTTGATAATGAGGCACAATTCAACCTAATTTAATTTTTGGCTCATGGCTTTTTGGCTATGGTGTGAATTTATTGGCTAATGGCTTTCATGAACTTGACGCTATTTGTTCTCAAAAGTTAATAAGATATTGAATTGTACTGTTTGTTGTCTCACCCTGTAATCTCATTAATGGAAGGTGTGTTATCTGTAGCTCAGGATCTTTTAATTAGTCGACCTAATTGTCCCAGTTCAAAGTTATTGCTCCTGATAATTTTGACGCTGTAGGTTTCCAAAAACTAGCGCAATTTTAGTCCATTTTTGGCTCCAAATTTGTGCTAGCGTTTTCATTGACTGAGATATCGTTTGTGTTCGAAATGTTTAAGTGATTTGAAGAATCTTATCTCATTTTGTAGTTCTATTTTTCAGCCATTGGATTTGGTTAAAGATATCTTATGACTGCCTAAGTTTTGCGATATGCTATTGTTAACGATTTCTGCTTTCTTTCGTAGTTTTACGACACCGGCTTTCAATTCTCTTCTTATTTTTTGTCAATTTCTTTAGTTTTTGCCTTTTTTGCTTTCTCTGTCATTAATTCACACCAGGTTATTAATTGCTCTCAAACGAAGTTTGTATCAAATATATTAGTCCAGTCGGTCTTTTTTATGCGATTTTTCGCTTGACCGATTTTTCGCTTGACCGATATTTCGTCTGACGCATTTGACTTTTCGTCCTCAAAAACTGGATAAACAGGTAGTGCCCAGCGGGCATTAAGTGCTATTAGAGTCTTTCAGCTCTGTTTCAATTCAAACTGTTTTGGAGACTTATAGTGTGAAGGGCGGTTCTTAGAGGTTGAAGACACCCCTCACTGTTGACCGACCCCACTATTGCACCAACACCCCCCCCAACGCACTGATGTGCCCACCCCCATCGCCCGACTGTTGCAAACTCCCTCCCCATCAGCCCCCAATGCCCCCCGCCCCTGGCTACGTTCGAACAACCGATCGCTAAAAACACGCTATTTTATACTAATTTTCACATATTTAACCTTTTTGAAATTTTTTGTCACTTTTTGAGTTCTTTCAGCCCTAGGTTTCACGAAAACTAATTTAAGGTTTTGTAATTGGTTACGGCATAGTTTCTAGTGGTAGTGGAATGGTTTCAACATTTAAACATAACGAATTTTAGCATTTTTTTGACAAAACGTGAATTTTGTTTCAATTTTTTGACATTTATTGTTCATTATTCAGGTCTTTCCAGACGCAGGGGCCAGAAAACGTCCGTAGGGGTTTGATAACAAGTTAATGAAAAAGTTCTATTTGCCATGGAATAGCTTTCAACTTTTTGAAATGACAAATATTAGCGATTTTTTTTATAAAAGGTTTTTATACAAGGTTTTTGAAAGTGTTTGTCGGTTTTTTGGTTTTTAGCCTCAAGAGCTACATAACATTCTCTACGGGTTGATTATAAGTTACTGCATAGATTCTAAATGTCATGGACTGTGTTTAATGCCCACAATTTTTGAAAAATATTAGCAATTTTCACAATTTTTTTTAAATCTTTTTGAATTTTTATATCATTTTCCCGGCACCAGGGTCCTAGGGACAGCCTCCAAGGTTTGATGACAGGCTGTAGCTGTGTTTTAGCAGCTAATGGAATGGTTATTAATATTTTAATGACTCCCGCTTTAGCATTTTTCGTGATAAAATTTAGTTTTTCAAATTTTTTTTGGAAAGTTATTATCATATTCCATGTTAATGGATCTTTATGAGCCAGTGAAACTATTTAAAGCTTGAAATAGGTATAATGGATAGTTTCTTGAGACAATGAAATGGTTTTGAAGATAATAATATCGTGAATTTTACCAAAATTTTGTTAAAATTTGCAATTATTTTCAAATTTTTCAATATTTTTTGTCAGTTTAACTATCATTACTGGCCAACGAAGTTTTTAAAGTCTTGCAGATGGGTTACTTGACATAGAGAAAAATTAGAGACTAGGAGAGAAAAAATAGGTTTGAAAATTTCCACTGCAAAATCTGGAAGCTTTTCTTTTAAATTTTGCAATTTTTGCAAATTTTTTAAATATCAGTTTTCTATTTGATTTGTTTACTAACAAAGCTAGAAAACTAAAAGTTGAAGAGCCGAATCAAGCTAGCGCTAGCTTCAATAAAACTTGGCTAGATACTGACAAAGCCAACCGCTCGCCGGGGCCAGAAAACGTCCTTAAGTGTTTGATAATAAGTTACTGAAAGAATTTTATTTGCCGTGGAATAGCTTTCAGTTTTTTAATATGACAAATTTATCAGTTTTTTTGATAAAACTTGCAATCTTTTCAGGTTTTTGTTGGTTTTTAGGTTTATCCAGCCTCAAGACTCGAGAAACCTCCTCAAGGGTTCAAAAGTAATTACTGTATAATTTCTAAATGTAATGAAATGTTTTTCCAGATTTCAAAACCACGAATTTCAGCATTTTTTTTACAAAACTTTTTGCAAATTTTTGAATTTATTTTCAGTTTATTATCGTTTTTGTCAGTTTATTTGTCATTATTGTCATTTATTTACGTTTTTCAGCCGAACAGAAAGGCTTCGATAGGTTTTGATAATGAGTTACTGAAAAACGTTTGTTGGCCATGGATAAGTTACAACTTTTATCACAATCTTTAGCAGTTTTTTTTGCAACTTCTAATTTTTTTCAAGTTTTTTGAATTTTTTTGTCATGTTCTTGTTTTCTCCAAACTCAACAGCCAGTTAACCACATAACCTCCTCTAGAGTTTGAGCTTAGGTTACTGAATAGCTTCTATAAGTAATGGAAGGGTTTTCAAGATTTTAAGATTAGCAATTTTTAAAATTATTTGCATGTTCAAGTTTTTTTAAATCTTTGACGTTGTTATCATTCTTTCCGGCACCAGGGTCCTAGGGACCTCCAAGGCTTCATGAAAAGTTGTGGCATAGTTTCTAGATTCATGGAATTGTTATCAATATTTAAATGACTCCAGCTTTAGCACTTTTTTGATAAATTTAAATTTTTATAATTTTCAAATAATTATTATCACATTTCAAAATTATGGATGTTTTTGAGCCAGTAAAACTAATTAAAGCTTGAACTAGTGATACTGGATAGTCTCTTGAGACAATGGAATGGTTTTGGAGATTTTAATATGTTGAATTTAAGCAAGATTTTGTTAAAATTTGCAATTGGTTTCAAATTTTGAATATTTCTGTCCTCTTCTGAGTTTAACGATCATTACTGGCCAACGAAGCTTTTCCAGTCTTACAGATGTCCTACTTGACATAACTCCGCATGCAAAAATTTGTTTCATTTTCATTGCAAAATCTGGAAGCTTTTTTAAAAAAAGTTTTGCAAATTTATAAAATATCAGCTTTTTATTTGGTTTATTTACTAACAAGGCTAGAAAACTAAAATTTGAGTCGAGTCAAGTTAAAGCTAGCCTCAAATAACCTTGGCTCGCTATTGACGAAAACCAACTGCTCACCGGTCGTTTGAGAGCAATTTGCCCGACGTTAGTCGGTTATGTTTATATTGTTTGCTAATTCGAACTTTACGTATAGTCAGTGATTTCATGTAGTATTTTCCAATTGCTCTTGAAAGAAGTTCATAGCATTTATTGTAAACATGTGTTTCTTTTTATGCAAAATTTTCGCTAGACAGTTTTGTCTTTTCGAGTGACTTTTACGCCCTTGACTTTTTGCGTTTCGCGTGATCTAAAGTTCTCTCAATCACAATTTCCAGCAGCTAAACTCAATTGGCGGCAATTTAATAATAAAAGTCAAAAGAAAAGTGCATCAAAACTGGTGCCATTTTTCATTTTAATTTTTAGGAGTGGTATATGTTAACCTCTAATGTGGTTTTATTTGAAGCCCTTTATTGAACTTCTTAGTCCCATTTAAGCCCCCCCCCGACTGAAGTAGGCTGCAATTGATTAGAGCTCACACTAGTCGTTCGAGAGCAATTCTTCCGACGTTTAGGCGGTTATGTTTGATTAATTCTATAATTTATTTATTATTATTTTATTTTTATTAATCTTCTATTGCTTTTAATTTTTTTTAAAACAGTTTTTCGCATATAAGGTCATGGGCTTTGTTGACTGTCTTAGTTTGTTGTTGTAAAAATGTCAATTTTGAGATCCTTATTTTGTATATCTTGTCCTGCTATGTTTTTGTTACGTCATCTCACGCTCGTTTTTCTCGTTGAAACATCATGCGCAAAAGCTGAAGAAGATTGTTAGGGTCTAATGATCACCATGTGAACGGGGGAAAAGTCACTTTACACTACTGAATAGCTGTTGGGATTTTTTCGTTTATGCTCGCTATCCATTTTTCGCTCGACCGATTTTTTGTCTGACCAACCTGACTTTTCGTCCTCAAAAACGGGATAATTCCAACCCCCCGAACCCCGTCCAACCTCCTCCAACTCCTACTCCGCTGACGGGTTAATTGAGATCTATTCGGCTAGCGTTAGTCGGGTATATTTTGAGATTTCAATGTCTTGATCGTATGTGACTACCTGCTTAAAAATGACTACTCTTGAAACTGTTTCTCACGAAATTTTTCAAGTCTTGCAGATGGGTTACTTGACATAGAGAAAAAATAGAGACTAGGAGAGAAAAAATAGTTTTGAAATTTTCCACTGCAAAATTTGGAAGCTTTTCTTTTAAATTTTGCAATATTTGCAAATTTTTTAAATATCAGTTTTCTATTTGATTTGTTTACTAACAAAGCTAGAAAACTAAAAGTTGAAGAGTCGAATCAAGCTAGCGCTAGCTTCAATAAAACTTGGCTAGATACTGACAAAGCCAACCGCTCGCCGGGGCCAGAAAACGTCCTTAAGTGTTTGATAATAAGTTACTGAAAGAATTTTATTTGCCGTGGAATAGCTTTCAGTTTTTTAATATGACAAATTTTATCAGTTTTTTTGATAAAACTTGCAATCTTTTCAGGTTTTTGTTGGTTTTTAGGTTTATCCAGCCTCAAGACTCGAGAAACCTCCTCAAGGGTTCAAAAGTAATTACTGTATAATTTCTAAATGTAATGAAATGTTTTTCCAGATTTCAACACCACGAATTTCAGCATTTTTTTTCAAAACTTTTTGCAAATTTTTGAATTTATTTTCAGTTTATTATCGCTTTTGTCAGTTTATTTGTCATTATTGTCATTTATTTACGTTTTTCAGCCTAACAGAAAGGCTTCGATAGGTTTTGATAATGAGTTACTGAAAAACGTTTGTTGGCCATGGATAAGTTACAACTTTTATCACAATCTTTAGCAGTTTTTTTTTGCAACTTCTAATTTTTTTTCAAGTTTTTTGAATTTTTTTGTCATGTTCTTGTTTTCTCCAAACTCAACAGCCAGTTAACCACATAACCTCCTCTAGAGTTTGAGCTTAGGTTACTGAATAGCTTCTATAAGTAATGGAAGGGTTTTCAAGATTTTAAGATTAGCAATTTTTAAAATTATTTGCATGTTCAAGTTTTTTAAATCTTTGACGTTGTTACCATTCTTTCCGGCACCAGGGTCCTAGGGACCTCCAAGGCTTCATGAAAAGTTGTGGCATAGTTTCTAGATTCATGGAATTGTTATCAATATTTAAATGACTCCAGCTTTAGCACTTTTTTGATGAATTTAAATTTTTATAATTTTCAAATAATTATTATCACATTCCAAGTTTATGGATGTTTTTGAGCCAGTAAAACTAATTATAGCTTGAACTAGTGATACTGGATAGTCTCTTGAGACAATGGAATGGTTTTGAAGATTTTAATATGTTGAATTTAAGCAAGATTTTGTTAAAATTTGCAATTGGTTTCAAATTTTGAATATTTCTGTCCTCTTCTGAGTTTAACGATCATTACTGGCCAACGAGGCTTTTCAAGTCTTACAGATGTCCTACTTGACATAACTCCACATGCAAAAATTTGTTTTGAACATTCTCATTGCAAAATCTGGAAGCTTTTTAAAAAAAATTTTTTGCAAATTTATAAAATATCAGCTTTTTATTTGATTTATTTACTAACAAGGCTAGAAAACTAAAATTTGCTGAGTCGAGTCAAGTTAAAGCTAGCCTCAAAAACCTTGGCTCGCTATTGACGAAAACCAACTGCTCACCGGTCGTTTGAGAGCAATTTGCCCGACGTTAGTCGGTTATGTTTATATTGTTTGCTAATTCGAACTTTACGTATAGTCAGTGATTTCATGTAGTATTTTCCAATGCTCTTGAAAGAAGTTCATAGCATTTATTGTAAACATGTGTTTCTTTTTATGCAAAATTTTCGCTAGAAAGTTTTGTCTTTTCGAGTGACTTTTACGCCCTTGACTTTTTGCGTTTCGCGTGATCTAAAATTCTCTCAATCACAATTTCCAGCAGCTAAACTCAATTGGCGGCAATTTAACAATAAAAGTCAAAAGAAAAGTGCACCAAAACTGGTGCCATTTTTCATTTTAATTTTTAGGAGTGGTATATGTTAACCTCTAATGTGGTTTTATTTGAAGCCCTTTATTGAACTTCTTAGTCCCGTTTAAGCCCCCCCCCCCCCCGACTGAAGTAGGCTGCAATTGATTAGAGCTCCCACTAGTCGTTCGAGAGCAATTCTTCCGACGTTTAGGCGGTTATGTTTGATTAATTCTATAATTTTTTTATTATTATTTTATTTTTATTAATCTTCTATTGCTTTTAATTTTTTTTAAAACAGTTTTTCGCATATAAGGTCATGGGCTTTGTTGACTGTCTTAGTTTGTTGTTGTAAAAATGTCAATTTTGAGATCCTTATTTTGTATATCTTGTCCTGCTATGTTTCTTTTGTTACGTCATCTCACGCTCGTTTTTCTCGTTGAAACATCATGCGCAAAAGCTGAAGAAGATTGTTAGGGTCTAATGATCACCATGTGAACGGGGGAAAAGTCACTTTACACTACTGAATAGCTGTTGGGATCTTTTCGTTTATGCTCGCTATCCATTTTTCGCTCGACCGATTTTTTGTCTGACCAACCTGTTTTTTCGTCCTCAAAAACGGGATAATTCCAACCCCCCGAACCCCGTCCAACCTCCTCCAACTCCTACTCCGCTGACGGGTTAATTGAGATCTATTCGGCTAGCGTTAGTCGGGTATATTTTGAGATTTCAATGTCTTGATCGTATGTGACTACCTGCTTAAAAAGGACTACTCTTGAAACTGTTTCTTCTACCAATTGAATAGGAGCATCTGGAGTTCTCATATTTAACTTTATTATTGCTGCGAAGTTGACTTCTGATTTCATCTTTATTTATAGTGTTAGGTTAACTTCTACTTGCTTTATTGTTCAGATTTCATGCGTTGTTTTAGTATTAAAGTCTTCGAAAGTGAAAGAAACGAGTTACACATTTACTATGCAATAGCGGATGCTTTTATTAATCGCGCGTTCTTTTCAATTCAAAAATTTGAATTGTGTTGGGGCGCGGCTTTTTTTGCATCGAACAGGAGTATTGGGATAATTCAAGTTTCTTGTCTATAAAGCATTTATATGTTGTACTATAGATTGTGAAAAGTTAAAATTTTTCTGTGATTTTACAATTTTTGTTCTGATCAATCAAGCTCCTTTTGTGTTTTGCTGAAAAATAGTTTTTATTAATAGCCGCCGTCAGCCTCTCGAACAGCTATTATTTAGGTGCTCTCTTTTTTTTACAATTCAAACATTTTCACGATTTCTGAAGTGTAATTGGAGTAATGATTTTGGTCACGCCGAAACAAGAAGTGGTGCGAAAAAAAGAAAAAGTTTTTTTAAATCTTTGACGTTTTTATCATTCTTTCCGGCACCAGGGTCCTAGGGACCTCCAAGGCTTCATAAAAAGTTGTGGCATAGTTTCTAGATTCATGGAATTGTTATCAATATTTTAATGACTCCAGCTTTAGCACTTTTTTGATAAATTTAAATTTTTATAATTTTCAAATAATTATTATCACATTCCAAGTTTATGGATGTTTTTGAGCCAGTAAAACTAATTATAGTTTGAACTAGTGATACTGGATAGTCTCTTGAGACAATGGAATGGTTTTGAAGATTTTAATATGTTGAATTTAAGCAAGATTTTGTTAAAATTTGCAATTGGTTTCAAATTTTTTTTGAATATTTCTGTCCTCTTCTGAGTTTAACGATCATTACTGGCCAACGAAGCTTTTCAAGTCTTACAGATGTCCTACTTGACATAACTCCACATGCAAAAATTTGTTTTGAACATTTTCATTGCAAAATCTGGAAGCTTTTTTTAAAAAAAGTTTTGCAAATTTATAAAATATCTGTTTTTTATTTGATTTATTTACTAACAAGGCTAGAAAACTAAAATTTGCTGAGTCGAGTCAAGTTAAAGCTAGCCTCAAAAAACCTTGGCTCGCTATTGACGAAAACCAACTGCTCACCGGTCGTTTGAGAGCAATTTGCCCGACGTTAGTCGGTTATGTTTATATTGTTTGCTAATTCGAACTTTACGTATAGTCAGTGATTTCATGTAGTATTTTCCAATTGCTCTTGAAAGAAGTTCATAGCATTTATTGTAAACATGTGTTTCTTTTTATGCAAAATTTTCTCTAGACAGTTTTGTCTTTTCGAGTGACTTTTACGCCCTTGACTTTTTGCGTTTCGCGTGATCTAAAATTCTCTCAATCACAATTTCCAGCAGCTAAACTCAATTGGCGGCAATTTAACAATAAAAGTCAAAAGAAAAGTGCACCAAAACTGGTGCCATTTTTCATTTTAATTTTTAGGAGTGGTATATGTTAACCTCTAATGTGGTTTTATTTGAAGCCCTTTATTGAACTTCTTAGTCCCGTTTAAGCCCCCCCCCCCGACTGAAGTAGGCTGCAATTGATTAGAGCTCCCACTAGTCGTTCGAGAGCAATTCTTCCGACGTTTAGGCGGTTATGTTTGATTAATTCTATAATTTTTTTATTATTATTTTATTTTTATTAATCTTCTATTGCTTTTAATTTTTTTTAAAACAGTTTTTCGCATATAAGGTCATGGGCTTTGTTGACTGTCTTAGTTTGTTGTTGTAAAAATGTCAATTTTGAGATCCTTATTTTGTATATCTTGTCCTGCTATGTTTCTTTTGTTACGTCATCTCACGCTCGTTTTTCTCGTTGAAACATCATGCGCAAAAGCTGAAGAAGATTGTTAGGGTCTAATGATCACCATGTGAACGGGGGAAAAGTCACTTTACACTACTGAATAGCTGTTGGGATCTTTTCGTTTATGCTCGCTATCCATTTTTCGCTCGACCGATTTTTTGTCTGACCAACCTGACTTTTCGTCCTCAAAAACGGGATAATTCCAACCCCCCGAACCCCGTCCAACCTCCTCCAACTCCTACTCCGCTGACGGGTTAATTGAGATCTATTCGGCTAGCGTTAGTCGGGTATATTTTGAGATTTCAATGTCTTGATCGTATGTGACTACCTGCTTAAAAATGACTACTCTTGAAACTGTTTCTTCTACCAATTGAATAGGAGCATCTGGAATTCTCATATTTAACTTTATTATTGCTGCGAGGTTGACTTCTGATTTCCACTTTATTTATAGTGTTAGGTTAACTTCTACTTGCTTTATTGTTCAGATTTCATGCGTTGTTTTAGTATTAAAGTCTTCGAAAGTGAAAGAAACGAGTTACACATTTACTATGCAATAGCGGATGCTTTTATTAATCGCGCGTTCTTTTCAATTCAAAAGTTTGAATTGTGTTGGGGCGCGGCTTTTTTTTGCATCGAACAGGAGTATTGGGATAATTCAAGTTTCTTGTCTATAAAGCATTTATATGTTGTACAATAGATTGTGAAAAGTTAAAATTTTTCTGTGATTTTACGATTTTTGTTCTGATCAATCAAGCTATTTTTGTGTTTTGCTGAAAAATAGTTTTTATTAATAGCCGCCGTCAGCCTCTCGAACTGCTATTATTTAGGTGCTCTCTTTTTTTTACAATTCAAACATTTTCACGATTTCTGAAGTGTAATTGGAGTAATGATTTTGGTCACGCCGAAACAAGAAGTGGTGCGAAAAAAAGAAAAAGTTTTTTTAAATCTTTGACGTTTTTATCATTCTTTCCGGCACCAGGGTCCTAGGGACCTCCAAGGCTTCATGAAAAGTTGTGGCATAGTTTCTAGATTCATGGAATTGTTATCAATTTTTAAATGACTCCAGCTTTAGCACTTTTTTGATAAATTTAAATTTTTATAATTTTCAAATAATTATTATCACATTTCAAAATTATGGATGTTTTTGAGCCAGTAAAACTAATTAAAGCTTGAACTAGTGATACTGGATAGTCTCTTGAGACAATGGAATGGTTTTGAAGATTTTAATATGTTGAATTTAAGCAAGATTTTGTTAAAATTTGCAATTGGTTTCAAATTTTTTTTGAATATTTCTGTCCTCTTCTGAGTTTAACGCTCATTACTGGCCAACGAAGCTTTTCAAGTCTTGCAGATGTCCTACTTGACATAACTCCACATGCAAAAACTTGTTTTGAACATTTTCATTGCAAAATCTGGAAGCTTTTTTAAAAAAAATTTTTGCAAATTTATAAAATATCAGTTTTTTATTTGATTTATTTACTAACAAGGCTAGAAAACTAAAATCTGCTGAGTCGAGTCAAGTTAAAGCTAGCCTCAAAAAACCTTGGCTCGCTATTGACGAAACCAACTGCTCACCGGTCGTTTGAGAGCAATTTGCCCGACGTTAAACGGTTATGTTTATATTGTTTGCTAATTCGAACTTTACGTATAGTCAGTGATTTCAAGTAGTATTTTCCAATTGCTCTTGAAAGAAGTTCATAGCATTTATTGTAAACATGTGTTTCTTTTTATGCAAAATTTTCGCTGGACAGTTTTGTCTTTTCGAGTGACTTTTACGCCCTTGACTTCTTGCGTTTCGCGTGATCTAAAATTCTCTCAATCACAATTTCCAGCAGCTGAACTCAATTGGCGGCAATTTAACAATAAAAGTCAAATGAAAAGTGCACCAAAACTGGTGCCATTTTTCATTTTAATTTTTAGTAGTGGTATATGTTAACCTCTAATGTGGTTATTTGAAGCCCTTTATTGAACTTCTTAGTCCCATTTAAGCCCCCCCCCCCCCCGACTGAAGTAGGCTTCAATTGATTAGAGCTCCCTCTAGTCGTTCGAGAGCAATTCTTCCGACGTTTAGGCGGTTATGTTTGATTAATTCTATATTTTTTTAATTATTATTTTATTTTTAATCTTCTATTGCTTTTAATTTTTTTAAAACAGTTTTTCGCATATAAGGTCATGGGCTTTGTTGACTGTCTTAGTTTGTTGTTGTAAAAATGTCAATTTTGAGATCCTTATTTTGTATATCTTGTCCTGCTATGTTTCTTTTGTTACGTCATCTCACGCTCGTTTTTCTCGTTGAAACATCATGCGCAAAAGCTGAAGAAGATTGTTAGGGTCTAATGATCACCATCTGAACGGGGGAAAAGTCACTTTACACTACTGAATAGCTGTTGGGTTCTTTTCGTTTATGCTCGCTATCCATTTTTCGCTCGACCGATTTTTTGTCTGACCAACCTGACTTTTCGTCCTCAAAAACGGGATAATTCCAACCCCCCGAACCCCGTCCAACCTCCTCCAACTCCTACTCCGCTGACGGGTTAATTGAGATCTATTCGGCTAGCGTTAGTCGGGTATATTTTGAGATTTCAATGTCTTGATTGTATGTGACTACCTGCTTAAAAATGACTACTCTTGAAACTGTTTCTTCTACCAATTGAATAGGAGCATCTGGAATTCTCATATTTAACTTTATTATTGCTGCGAGGTTGACTTCTGATTTCCACTTTATTTATAGTGTTAGGTTAACTTCTACTTGCTTTATTGTTCAGATTTCATGCGTTGTTTTAGTATTAAAGTCTTCGAAAGTGAAAGAAACGAGTTACACATTTACTATGCAATAGCGGATGCTTTTATTAATCGCGCGTTCTTTTCAATTCAAAAATTTGAATTGTGTTGGGGCGCGGCTTTTTTTGCATCGAACAGGAGTATTGGGATAATTCAAGTTTCTTGTCTATAAAGCATTTATATGTTGTACTATAGATTGTGAAAAGTTAAAATTTTTCTGTGATTTTACAATTTTTGTTCTGATCAATCAAGCTATTTTTGTGTTTTGCTGAAAAATAGTTTTTATTAATAGCCGCCGTCAGCCTCTCGAACAGCTATTATTTAGGTGCTCTCTTTTTTTACAATTCAAACATTTTCACGATTTCTGAAGTGTAATTGGAGTAATGATTTTGGTCACGCCGAAACAAGAAGTGGTGCGAAAAAGCGAGTGGTTTTGCGACGTTTTGTTCACATGGCAGTTTCATTTTGATTTTAACTGTTATTTTCTGGATCGGATTTTTCCCAATTCATTCATAATCAGTTCTAGGTCTAGTTTTCTGTTTAGTCAATGAAAATTCTGAATTGTACGTCAGGACTTGTCCTGCTGTTTTTTTACTTCGTAGGAGGAAAATTTTCGCCTTACCTCATTTTGCCGTCTTTTCAACATTTTGTGTGAAATCTTTTTGTTTTCTGTAGGCTAGTTTTACTCTTCTCTCATTCTGCTAAAAGTGTTTTTAGACAACGGTTGCTCAGCAAAGCAATTCAAAATGAACAGAGTCAGTATAAAAAAAAACGAAAAAACAGTATGAAAAAAACAGTATAAAAATACTGTATGGTAATTACTGTTTTTTTCGATTTTGTGGAGCGAAATTTTTCTAAATGGTTTTTTCAATTCGTTCATAGTTCATTCTAGGTCTCTTTTTTTTGTTTAGTCAGTGAAAATTCTTTGAATTGTTTGTCAAGACTTGTCCTGCTATGCTTTTTAATTCGCTTTACCTTTTGATCACGTTTTTCGTTGTACATAAGTCAAGATTTTCACGTTACCTCACTCACTGACATACTTCAACTGAATGGATTCCAAATTCTTTCACGCATTGAATTACGCAATGTAGTGAATACCGTCAATGTCAAAAGAGCAATATCAAAATTAAGTGAACCGATAAAGCCTGGTCGTTAAGCCATGGTGCATTAGGTTACCAATGTTCATTAGAGCGATTGCTAGCGGATATTCGTATTAAGCTTAATACCCTTCAGTTTAGAAGCTGAAGTAAGTATAGGTATATAATCCAATCGAAACTGCGCACTGATATAGAATAATTTTTGAAACTGAGGAAAAAAAAATTGTCAATTTCTATCTCGTTTTTCTTTTTCTGTTTCAATGCTGATTTGCGTCTAGCGCGTCAGGGGCGGCTATTTTCTGGCAATGTGCTGGCCATGTTTGCTATTGCTGGTTTCTGCTAGATATTGTTGTTTGTAGCATTAAAATAAGTTATATATTTTCGGTTGAATTGACTTCTGATTTTCCGTTTAAGATTTGTCTTCAAATTAGTTTTTCGCGAGAACAAATTTTTAAACAAAAATGGTATCTACAGTGGTTTTGTAGCCGTTTCTACCTGGAAAACAAATTACAGGAGTACTTTTTTGGTTAACATAAGTAGAAATTAATAGTATAATCAAAAAGATTTCTTTTTAACTAATAATTGGGTTTTGTTGATTTCCATGCAACAGACTAGGTGCCAGTTTATTATTCAAAATATTTTTTTTTGTAGATCATTAGTAGATTTTTTATTGGATTATTAGATTATTAGTAGTTGCCCTCATTGTCTCAGCAGGCTATGATAGTAGCCCTATTCTTGTTTTTTACTTAGTCGAATAAGTATTTACCGTACAAAAAAAACTTTTGAACTTTTCGCGTGAAATTTGTTGTACGCGACTTTTCTAGGCTTGTTTTTTCGTCGCTGTTTCTGGTCAAAGTGCTTTTAAACAGCAGTTACTCAGCAAAGCAATCTAAATTGAAGGAAGGCGTAAAAACGAAATCAGGAATAGAACTAGATTAACCCTCAAAGCCAAATATTTAATGCAAGCCACCTCAGCCTTGTTTTTTTTAGTCGTAGTTACCATCTCTAGGGCTTTTTGGTATTATTACTAGCCCCCTGTATCCCCTCATTGAGAAACAGGAGAATGTCTAACAACGGAATGAAATAGAAGAGGTTTGCACTTTAAAAAAATATTTTTGTGCAAAAATCAATTTTCATTTTCTGTTCTTTCAATCCCAATCGGGGTTATGGGAGTGCATGACTGCTATTTTCTGGCAATCTGCATGTTTTGTCAGGTATGTTTTTTTTCTAAAATTTCCCGCATTTTTCATCTGTGCGCGGTGAAGGAAATTTAATTGAGTTCTTTTTTGGTGTCATTGATTTGCTGATTATTTTGTAAGTTGCTGCTGTCAGACCCCTACTTCGATTTCTTTTCGGAATCTTTCCTGTTACATTTTTAAAGATCTGTATACGCATGTTGATGATTTCAAAGTGAAATTGAAGTGATTTTGGTTCGGCGAAAATTGGAACTGGAGATAAGGATTGAGTGGCGCCGTCGTTTCGTAAAATATTAGGCGGCGAATTTTAAGCTTAATCAAGGTTTTTTATTCATGAATGAGTTCCCTCGCCCTTTAAATGACTTTTTTAACAGTAAAATTTGGCTGCATAAGGTTACTCTAATTTTTTTTTTCAAGTTCTATTAATGACTGCTTTACATTGAAAGCTATTTTCTACTCGCAACGTTAAAAATAGCGGAAGGTGTTCTCTGCATAAAATTGCTTTTTGTTCTTTTGAATGGCTCTGCGTCTTGATTGATTATGTTGTTTTAATATTGTCCAATTAATTTGAGCTTCAGAACAAAGCTGTGTTGATATTAATTGTTGTGTAGCCTCAATTTTCTGAAGATTTTCAAAAAGTAATCCTGATTTTTTGGTTCTTATTTCTCCCCTCCTTTTTCATTTTTAGTTGGCTATTATATTTGTAGCAATTATATTAGTCCTGTCGATCTTTTATGCGATTTTTCGCTTAACCGATTTTTCGCTTGACCGATATTTCGTCTGACGCATTTGACTTTTCGTCCTCAAAAACGGGATAAACAGGTAGCGCCCCTTAACGGGCATTAAGTGCTCTTAGAGCCTATCAGCTCTGTTTCAGCTCAAACTGTTGTTGAGACTTATACCTATCGTGTGAAGGGCGGTTCTTAGAGGTTGAAGATCCGCCCACCCACTGTTGACCCCCCGCTATTGCCCCCCACCGCGCTGTTGCTCCCACTTCACTGTTGCCCCCACATCAGCCCCCAGTGCACCCCCCTCCCTCCTGGCTAGCTGCTGACGAAAAACCGCTCGCTAAAAACCCGCAAAATTATACTAATTTTTTCAAGCTTTTTGAAAATTTTTGTCGGTTTTCAAGTTTTATCAGCCCTAGGTGTCAGGGAACCTCCTAAATGGTGTGATATTGATTACTGCATAGTTTCTAGTGGTAATGGAGTTGTTTCAACTTTTTAACATCACGAATTTTAACATTTTTTCTGACAAAATTGCAATTTTTTTCAAGTTTTTTGACTTTTTTTTTCAATATTTACGTCTTTCCAGACGCAGGAGCCAGAAAAACTCCTTAAGGTTAGATAATAAGTCAATGAAAAATTTTTATTTGCCATGGAATGATTTTCAACTTTTTAATATCACAAATTTTTTGCAATTTTTTGATAAATTTTGCATTTTTTTTTGAAAAATTTTATCGTCTTTAAGGTTTCTCTAGTCTCAAAAACCAAGGAACCTGTTCCTGGGTTTGACATTAGGTTACTGTATAGTTTTTAGATGTAATGGAATGTTTTTCAAGATTTTAATATCACGAATTTAAGCAATTTTTTAAAAAATGGTAGCAATTTTTTCAAGTTTTTGAATCTTTTTGATTTTGATTTTTTCCGACATCAGAGGCCCAGGGACCTCCTCCAAGATTTAATAATAAGCTATTGCATCGACTGAGGTTTCTTCCCTCCTTTTTATTGTTCACATTTTATCTCTATCACTCCCTCTATCTCTCTTGCTCTCTTTCCTAACTTTTTTGTTGATGCCTCTCTTCAGCTGCTATTATCCTTATTAGTTATCCGTATTATCCTGATTAACGCTGAATTATAGTAGAAATGCTTTATCATAAATGACTTAACTAGCAATTTTTAAGAAATCATTGATAATTGCTCTCAAACGCAGTTTGTAGCAAATATATTAATCCTGTTTTCTTAGGCAATTTTTCGTCTGGCCCATCTGACTTTTCGTCCTCAGAAACGGATCAAGAGGTAGCGCCAAGTGGTCATTAGGTTCATTTAGAGCCTTTCAGTTCAATGGTCTCAAGGTATGCGATTCACAGAAACTGTTTTGGAGACATACTTATGGTGTGAAGGGCTGTTCCCCCCTCCTCCCTCGCTGCGGTGCACCCCCCCATTGCGCTCATCTCACGCCTCTTTAATTGAGCTAAAGCTAGCGGTTGGCTAGCTACTGACGAAGCCAACCGCTGGCCGTTCATTTGAGAGCAGTTAGCCCGAAGTTAGTTGGTTATGTTAATTAATTTTTCGTGCTTTTTCTAAGTAAAACTAATTGTGGTTGGCGATCCTGACCTTAACGTAATTAAAAATTAAAAAATGAATGTAGCGGCTGTGATGGTAAAAAAAATTGAAGATTTTTTCCTTGTGTTTACTTGTGTCAAGTTAGGTGTCTGAATAATATTATTTTTTGATGCATCATTACTGAAAAGACATGGAATTTAGCAATGTGGTTCAAATAGTCAGGAAACCCTAATTTATCTAAAGGCAATGTGAGCAATACAATAAATAACTATCAAAGAATAACGAGGGGGCTCAGTAATGCTCGTCTACACAGAATTTCCCGACTTCGCTCATCCGCATTATATAGCTAATTATCTATCAAATGGGGAAGGGATAAAATTTTTTTTCAAAAATTTCCATATTGTTCAAAAACAACTGGTAAACGAATAACAAAACTTCACTGAACGATTTATATAATATTTTTTGAGATCCGACGAGACCTAGCATTAATGAGAATACGAGACAAGACAAACAACAAATTCAAATAACAACAAACTTTAATTACGAATAAAATTCAATGTCTCTTCTTTATTTAAAATACCATTAATAACAAAGAGACAGAGGGAGAGAGAGAGAGAGAGAGAGCGCGCGCATCAAATAAAACCTACACGAAAAAAATAACTTGTGCATTACTAAAAAAAGATATGAGTCCTGTTCTTAATGAGACTAGGTAAGAGGTAAAAAAAGAGAAAAGGGCAAAACTGACAAAACGCCTGTTTTTTGAAAACAAAAATTGAATTCAGAATTGAAAATCATTAACAATCAACTCAAATCTTTAAATAGGTTCATTTGAACCTCCATAGGAAGCCATTGCAACCTTTGATTATCCATAATTGATCATGCGATTACTAAAGAACTTCAAATACCGCCAAAAATCAAAAACTTATAATTTTTGAGATACAACGTTGTCGAAGCCGTTAACGCCACGATCTATTGCTTAGAAACAGATTATGTTTATATATATATATGTTTATATATGTTTATATAATGTATACGTATATATTATAAATATATATTATTGTATGTATATAATGTGTTTGGTTTTGGTGTGAGTGCTCATTTGCGCTGTTTCAACGGCATTAATGTAATATGTGATCTTTCATTAATATGTTATTGTGGCAAGACAAGAAATGAAAATGGGATCTTAAAAAACGGGCAAATGTACAAAAACCAAGTGACATATATGAAATCTCGTTGTATCAGATTCTCAAAAATCATAACCAAAATAAAATCTCTCGATTACTTGTTATTTATTTTTAATCCGAGAGATGCGACCCCTCTTCGCTGGGACTCAGCTAAAAGATGTCAGAAATAGGATAAAAAAGTGGCATTGCTCAAAAGTCAAGGAATTTTGTTGAAAGTCATAACAACCCTACGCTTTGAAAAGTTCTGGAGAGATTAAATTGTAGTTTTGGTTGGACCCCTCAATAGTGAAATAGTGAGACTAATTCATAAGACTAAAAAATTGCAACGAATACTAGCAGAACTCAAAATTTAACAAAAAAAATATAGACAAATACACTGTTGAAGTCATAATAAGCTTGAGTTTTTCACTGAACTTATGTTCATTGGGCCTAATTTTAATAGGTACCTCAATAATGGAGCCTGCTTTTGAAATTTTCCTGGTCAGTGCATAACATAAAAGAAACCGATAACTCGAGAAATTATTTTAAAAATGGTTGTAAAAATCCACGATTAAAACAACCTAGCCTTGATATTGCTGATTGTCCATGGAAAACACATTTTTGTTCCAAATGTTGATGAAATAATTAATTTGACGAAAAAGGTCAGTATATTAAAAATCAATAATGAATTTTGGATAGTTGTCGAGTTTAGTTAGCAAATAACCAGTAAAATTTTTAGGTCCAGAATATTTTCATTGGAAATGGAAGTAAACTACGCGTCTGAGGAGTTTGAGAAGATTGTATCAGCAATTTTTAGGTTGGTAAATTTGCCAAATTTAAGCAAACTGTGTTAAAAAAGAGTATTTGGTGCCGTTTTTGATGAAGATCAATTTTTTAGTGAAAATTTTAGTTGAAAAGTTGGATCAAACTTCCTTTGTTTTTCAAAGTAAAACGAACAAGGAGGCTCGGTACGCAATATGTGCGAACGCAATTAAGGTTCCGACCCCGCTTATCCACATTCTTGACTTGATTGGCTACCAAATGATGAAGAGATAGAAAACTTTCAAATACATACATATCGTTCCATGAAAACCAATGGAACACAATAATGCAACCCTAGAGGGACGATGAACGTGGTTGATAATATGATTAATAAAAAAGAACAATAATGAATATCAAACAACAAACATTATTTACGACCGAAACTCGATGTCTATAATAAATAAAATAATATTAAAATCAAACTCGGATCAGATAAAACGAAAACGAAACAGTTTAACCTATACTTCATTAGAGACCATATGGGTCTTGTCCTCATTGCGATTGGTTAACAGGTTGACAAAAAAGAGCAAAGAGATGCAAAGTTTAAAAATACGTTTCTATTTTTGAAAGCAATTATTTTCTCTAAAATCCCTAAAATTTTCAATTTTATATTCATAGAAAGTAATTGAGTCATGTCATTATCCAATATTCAATTGCGCAAAATTTTAAAGCCTATGGGACCTACGATTACTGTTCAAATATTAAAAAAAAATCGTAAAATATTTTTTGAAATCTCGTAGTAACAGTAGTAACAACGCCGAGAAACAAATGTTTGGCCGTTATAGAGGATAAGTTATAGTTCACTGGAAAGGGGTTGTGATCTGTGTTTATAGAGACTGACCAACAAATCGACCAAAAGTTTATTTGAAAAATATAGAGCACAAACCCAATTATAATTTTGAAAAAAAATATTTTCAAAAGTCATAACTGACTTCAAACTTCTACAAACAGCAAGCCAATTGGGCCTGTTAATGATGATATTAAGTCACGACCCACAAAATAACAACAAATATATAAAGAAGCCAAAACTTCAATCAAATTTACGAGATCCCACTGTTTAAGGCAGTATATTTTAAGATGTTACCTGCAAGATCTGCAAATCGTCACTTTCTCCTCATTTTCAAATTAAAGAGTCTTCCTCATGAAACGACTAAGAAGACATGACAACAAAAAGAAACCCAGAATTTGAACACTACATAAATCTCGATAAATTTATGAAATTAATGGTCGAAGCAATCAGTCACAACGTATAACAAAGCGCGAAAAAAATCAACAAAAGTAATTGAGACTTCTTATGAGTGAGATTGAGTTACTTGATTATAAAAATGACAGCAATAAGTGTAGAATTGATTTTTTTTTCAATTTCAAAGTCATTAAAACTTAACAACACCAGCTAAAAACTGAAATCTCTAGCTAGGGTGAGTTATACGTCCTGGGGAAGCAACTGAGACCTATCATTATTAGGCATATAGCGTATAACAACAAAAAGAAAGATAAACATAGGCAAAAACAATCTAAAAATCCATAAAATTTTGCGAGATAACTATGTCTCAGCCCAAAAAGCATAAACTATATAACCAAAACAAAAAACATATTCAGATACGCCTTTTTCCATCACTGTGTATTTTTCCTTCTATGCTTTCCTCCAATTAGATATGTCAATATTGTGATAATTCGACAAGGAAACAAAATGAACAAAAAATAAATAATTATGCTCAAAAATACAAATTGAAAAGGCTTAGTATCAAAACAAAGAAACAAAGAGACCAATAGTTGAACATAAAACAGTTAGGGACATTATTTTATTACCCAAAGGAAATTGGTTTCTGCTTGTTTTTACTGAGACGGCAGCAGAAGTTGTGAGAAATAATATAAAGTATTGTCAAAGTTCAAAAATTAACAGATGTTTTCCTAAAACAAATATTTTAAAAGTCATAACAGACATTATTTATTAACTGAAAGAGACGTTCATTTATACCTCCTAAAAAATAACTGGATCTTTGACTTGGGACAATAAGTTTTTGGTCAACAAAAAAGATAACAAATGAAAGCAATATTCAAGAACTGCATTAATTTTTTTTGCGAAAACAACTGGTTAGAGCCATAAAAACCATGAGCTTTACTCTGAAACCGTGATATAATCTCGTTGGGCCTCGTTTATTGTAAAAAGTATCTATGATTATTTGAGCCCTGATTTGAAATTCTTCAAAGTAAAATTAAGTTTATTTAAAAATTATTTACATAGCGGAAATATTATGAAAAAGTCGGGTCCCATTAAAATCTGAAAAATTTTTTATTGTCAGGATGCATGGCGCGATCAAGATCAGCCGCGATGTTGCTGAGCGTCTAAAAATATTCGTATTTCAAATGGCGGTTCGAAATGGATTAATTTTTTAACAAAATTTTTCAATTTGTGAGAAATAAGAATGCATTTTTTATAATTATCGACTTCAAATTTGCAAAAAACTAGCAAAATTATCACTCCAGAAGATTCTCAACGCCAGTGATTGTACAACTAGCTCGTTTGTCAGCTTAAAAAGAATATGCCCGCAGGCTTTAAGTATCTACTTACAGCAAATTTAACGCAAGTCGGCTAAAAAGGCAAATTTGGTGCCGAAAAAATTCGAGCGTTGATAAATTTCTCTTAAATTCTAGCCGAAGATCTCGGATTGAACAATTCAGCAACCCTCCTCTTGAGGGTTGCTGAATTGTTCAATCCGAGATCTTCGGCTAGAATTTAAGAGAAATTTATACTTTATACTTTGACAATATTTTATATTATTTCTCACAACTTCTGCTGCAGTCTCAGTAAAAACAATTCAGCAACCCTCCAATTCAGCAACCTCTCTAGAGATAAAATCAATAACACTACAATTCACAATTTGAACAAACTTTAGCAAATCTGACGAAAATTATGTCAAAAATACCGAAAATGTGAATAAAAACAGCTGAAATTCGTCTAACATTTACAAAATATTAAACATCGATGACTCCCTGTAAAATGCGAAAATTGAAAAAAAATCTTTTTAATTAATAGCCGCCCTCATCTTCTCAGCCGGCTATTATAGCGCTCCTATTTTTTTTACTTCGTCGAATAAAAAAATGTTTCGCTTTACCTCATTTTGCCGCTTTTTCAACATTTTAAGTGAAATCTTTTTGACTTCTCTAGGCTAGTTTCTCTCTTCTCTCATTCTGCTAAAAGTGATTTTGAACACCAGTTGCTCAAAATTCGCTTTCTCGCTAGTGGTTTTTTGTTCACATGCGGCAATTTCGCTTTGATTTTTTCAGTTTTTTCGATTTTTTGGATCGGATTTTCTAAATGGTTTTCCCAATCCATTCGTAGTCCTTTCTAGGTCTAGTTTTTTGTTTAGTCAATGAAAAGTCTTTGAATTGTACGTCCGGACTTGTCCTGCTATGTTTTTTTACTTCGTCGAATAAAAAAATGTTTCGCTTTACCTCATTTTGCCGCTTTTTCAACATTTTGCGTGAAATCTTTTTGACTTCTCTAGGCTAGTTTCTCTCTTCTCTCATTCTGCTAAAAGTGATTTTGAACACCAGTTGCTCAAAATTCGCTTTCTCGCTAGTGGTTTTTTGTTCACATGCGGCAATTTCGCTTTGATTTTTTCAGTTTTTTCGATTTTTTGGATCGGATTTTCTAAATGGTTTTCCCAATCCATTCGTAGTCCTTTCTAGGTCTAGTTTTTTGTTTAGTCAATGAAAAGTCTTTGATTTGTACGTCCGGACTTGTCCTGCTATGTTTTTTTACTTCGTCGAATAAAAAAATGTTTCGCTTTACCTCATTTTGCCGCTTTTTCAACATTTTAAGTGAAATCTTTTTGACTTCTCTAGGCTAGTTTCTCTCTTCTCTCATTCTGCTAAAAGTGATTTTGAACACCAGTTGCTCAAAATTCGCTTTCTCGCTAGTGGTTTTTTGTTCACATGCGGCAATTTCGCTTTGATTTTTTCAGTTTTTTCGATTTTTTGGATCGGATTTTCTAAATGGTTTTCCCAATCCATTCGTAGTCCTTTCTAGGTCTAGTTTTTTGTTTAGTCAATGAAAAGTCTTTGAATTGTACGTCCGGACTTGTCCTGCTATGTTTTTTTACTTCGTCGAATAAAAAAATGTTTCGCTTTACCTCATTTTGCCGCTTTTTCAACATTTTAAGTGAAATCTTTTTGACTTCTCTAGGCTAGTTTCTCTCTTCTCTCATTCTGCTAAAAGTGATTTTGAACACCAGTTGCTCAAAATTCGCTTTCTCGCTAGTGGTTTTTTGTTCACATGCGGCAATTTCGCTTTGATTTTTTCAGTTTTTTCGATTTGTTGGATCGGATTTTCTAAATGGTTTTCCCAATCCATTCGTAGTCCTTTCTAGGTCTAGTTTTTTGTTTAGTCATTAAAACTTAACAACACCAGCTAAAAACTGAAATCTCTAGCTAGGGTGAGTTATACGTCCTGGGGAAGCAACTGAGACCTATCATTATTAGGCATATAGCGTATAACAACAAAAAGAAAGATAAACATAGGCAAAAACAATCTAAAAATCCATAAAATTTTGCGAGATAACTATGTCTCAGCCCAAAAAGCATAAACTATATAACCAAAACAAAAAACATATTCAGATACGCCTTTTTCCATCACTGTGTATTTTTCCTTCTATGCTTTCCTCCAATTAGATATGTCAATATTGTGATAATTCGACAAGGAAACAAAATGAACAAAAAATAAATAATTATGCTCAAAAATACAAATTGAAAAGGCTTAGTATCAAAACAAAGAAACAAAGAGACCAATAGTTGAACATAAAACAGTTAGGGACATTATTTTATTACCCAAAGGAAATTGGTTTCTGCTTGTTTTTACTGAGACGGCAGCAGAAGTTGTGAGAAATAATATAAAGTATTGTCAAAGTTCAAAAATTAACAGATGTTTTCCTAAAACAAATATTTTAAAAGTCATAACAGACATTATTTATTAACTGAAAGAGACGTTCATTTATACCTCCTAAAAAATAACTGGATCTTTGACTTGGGACAATAAGTTTTTGGTCAACAAAAAAGATAACAAATGAAAGCAATATTCAAGAACTGCATTAATTTTTTTTGCGAAAACAACTGGTTAGAGCCATAAAAACCATGAGCTTTACTCTGAAACCGTGATATAATCTCGTTGGGCCTCGTTTATTGTAAAAAGTATCTATGATTATTTGAGCCCTGATTTGAAATTCTTCAAAGTAAAATTAAGTTTATTTAAAAATTATTTACATAGCGGAAATATTATGAAAAAGTCGGGTCCCATTAAAATCTGAAAAATTTTTTATTGTCAGGATGCATGGCGCGATCAAGATCAGCCGCGATGTTGCTGAGCGTCTAAAAATATTCGTATTTCAAATGGCGGTTCGAAATGGATTAATTTTTTAACAAAATTTTTCAATTTGTGAGAAATAAGAATGCATTTTTTATAATTATCGACTTCAAATTTGCAAAAAACTAGCAAAATTATCACTCCAGAAGATTCTCAACGCCAGTGATTGTACAACTAGCTCGTTTGTCAGCTTAAAAAGAATATGCCCGCAGGCTTTAAGTATCTACTTACAGCAAATTTAACGCAAGTCGGCTAAAAAGGCAAATTTGGTGCCGAAAAAATTCGAGCGTTGATAAATTTCTCTTAAATTCTAGCCGAAGATCTCGGATTGAACAATTCAGCAACCCTCCTCTTGAGGGTTGCTGAATTGTTCAATCCGAGATCTTCGGCTAGAATTTAAGAGAAATTTATACTTTATACTTTGACAATATTTTATATTATTTCTCACAACTTCTGCTGCAGTCTCAGTAAAAACAATTCAGCAACCCTCCAATTCAGCAACCTCTCTAGAGATAAAATCAATAACACTACAATTCACAATTTGAACAAACTTTAGCAAATCTGACGAAAATTATGTCAAAAATACCGAAAATGTGAATAAAAACAGCTGAAATTCGTCTAACATTTACAAAATATTAAACATCGATGACTCCCTGTAAAATGCGAAAATTGAAAAAAAATCTTTTTAATTAATAGCCGCCCTCATCTTCTCAGCCGGCTATTATAGCGCTCCTATTTTTTTTACTTCGTCGAATAAAAAAATGTTTCGCTTTACCTCATTTTGCCGCTTTTTCAACATTTTAAGTGAAATCTTTTTGACTTCTCTAGGCTAGTTTCTCTCTTCTCTCATTCTGCTAAAAGTGATTTTGAACACCAGTTGCTCAAAATTCGCTTTCTCGCTAGTGGTTTTTTGTTCACATGCGGCAATTTCGCTTTGATTTTTTCAGTTTTTTCGATTTTTTGGATCGGATTTTCTAAATGGTTTTCCCAATCCATTCGTAGTCCTTTCTAGGTCTAGTTTTTTGTTTAGTCAATGAAAAGTCTTTGAATTGTACGTCCGGACTTGTCCTGCTATGTTTTTTTACTTCGTCGAATAAAAAAATGTTTCGCTTTACCTCATTTTGCCGCTTTTTCAACATTTTGCGTGAAATCTTTTTGACTTCTCTAGGCTAGTTTCTCTCTTCTCTCATTCTGCTAAAAGTGATTTTGAACACCAGTTGCTCAAAATTCGCTTTCTCGCTAGTGGTTTTTTGTTCACATGCGGCAATTTCGCTTTGATTTTTTCAGTTTTTTCGATTTTTTGGATCGGATTTTCTAAATGGTTTTCCCAATCCATTCGTAGTCCTTTCTAGGTCTAGTTTTTTGTTTAGTCAATGAAAAGTCTTTGAATTGTACGTCCGGACTTGTCCTGCTATGTTTTTTTACTTCGTCGAATAAAAAAATGTTTCGCTTTACCTCATTTTGCCGCTTTTTCAACATTTTAAGTGAAATCTTTTTGACTTCTCTAGGCTAGTTTCTCTCTTCTCTCATTCTGCTAAAAGTGATTTTGAACACCAGTTGCTCAAAATTCGCTTTCTCGCTAGTGGTTTTTTGTTCACATGCGGCAATTTCGCTTTGATTTTTTCAGTTTTTTCGATTTTTTGGATCGGATTTTCTAAATGGTTTTCCCAATCCATTCGTAGTCCTTTCTAGGTCTAGTTTTTTGTTTAGTCAATGAAAAGTCTTTGAATTGTACGTCCGGACTTGTCCTGCTATGTTTTTTTACTTCGTCGAATAAAAAAATGTTTCGCTTTACCTCATTTTGCCGCTTTTTCAACATTTTAAGTGAAATCTTTTTGACTTCTCTAGGCTAGTTTCTCTCTTCTCTCATTCTGCTAAAAGTGATTTTGAACACCAGTTGCTCAAAATTCGCTTTCTCGCTAGTGGTTTTTTGTTCACATGCGGCAATTTCGCTTTGATTTTTTCAGTTTTTTCGATTTTTTGGATCGGATTTTCTAAATGGTTTTCCCAATCCATTCGTAGTCCTTTCCAGGTCTAGTTTTTTGTTTAGTCAATGAAAAGTCTTTGAATTGTACGTCCGGACTTGTCCTGCTATGTTTTTTTACTTCGTCGAATAAAAAAATGTTTCGCTTTACCTCATTTTGCCGCTTTTTCAACATTTTAAGTGAAATCTTTTTGACTTCTCTAGGCTAGTTTCTCTCTTCTCTCATTCTGCTAAAAGTGATTTTGAACACCAGTTGCTCAAAATTCGCTTTCTCGCTAGTGGTTTTTTGTTCACATGCGGCAATTTCGCTTTGATTTTTTCAGTTTTTTCGATTTTTTGGATCGGATTTTCTAAATGGTTTTCCCAATCAATTCGTAGTCCTTTCTAGGTCTAGTTTTTTGTTTAGTCAATGAAAAGTCTTTGAATTGTACGTCCGGACTTGTCCTGCTATGTTTTTTTACTTCGTCGAATAAAAAAATGTTTCGCTTTACCTCATTTTGCCGCTTTTTCAACATTTTGCGTGAAATCTTTTTGACTTCTCTAGGCTAGTTTCTCTCTTCTCTCATTCTGCTAAAAGTGATTTTGAACACCAGTTGCTCAGCAAAGCAATTCAAAATAAACAGAGTCAGTCTAAAAAATTGAAGTCAGAAGTAGAAACGGGATAAACCCATAAAGCCCAATTTTAGATGCCCGCTATTTGAACGTCGTTCCTATAAGTCTTAGTTACCATCTCTAATGCTTATTGGTATTGATAGTAGCCCCTGTAGCCTCTCTCTAAGAAACAGAAGTACGTTTTGTTCAACTGCGAAATGCCATCAAAATAAATCGGACTTAAAAAATGTTTTTGTACAAAAATTTTTTTTTTCAATATCTTCTATTCTTTCAATCCCAATCATGCTCATTGGAATCAACGGCGGCTATTTTCCGGCAATCTGCCGGGTATGTTTTCATATTCTACGCTGGACGGGTTTTCAGTGATTCCACTCACAACTCTCTACGATGATTATATCGATCGGCCAAAATTGTCTGAAAAAAAACCCATTTGAGTATATAGTTCCTCCCCCACTAAAGAGTGGGAACAATAACACTATATTTAGCAATTTTAACTTATTTTGAGCAATGGTGAAGAAAATGGATCAAAAGTACGGAGAATTTGAACAAAAAGAAGGGAAAGTAGTCCAATGTTCTCAAAACTTTAAACCTCGATAACTTGGATAAAATTGGAAATTCAGCAAAATTTGGAAATTCAGAAAAATGTTTTCATACTTATATTCTACGCTGGGCGGCTTTCTAATGTTAGCACTCACAACTCTCTATAATGATTATATCGATCGGTCAAAATTGGTTCGTCGGAACAATAACGTCTATGCTGGATAATATACTGTAGGCGATAATAAAATTATAATAATGTAATTTAAAAATTCTCCAAGAAACATAGTCAACATTTTTTTGTTCATCGTTGCCCATTGGATTCTACTGAAATTGTTTTGAAAAAGTAATTATTGAAAACCTCCCTTTGCTTTTTATTTGACTAGGTAAGTAAGCTAGTTACAATCGGGCGGATCGTTTCAGACCATTTGTTTTTTGCTCGTTTTCAAATTCTGGTTGAGATTTAGAATTTAAATAGCCGTTTGACAGTACAGAGAGTAAATGTTGTGTTGTATTAATGCGTTAGAAATTGATAGTCTTTTCATTGATAGTGTGCAATCTGTTCACTTAATCAGGTAAGGTACCATTGTTTTTGATGTAATACATTTTCGGCTGGTATCATGCTTTGGTCAGGTGAGAAGCTTAACCCGTTCACAGAAGCTTTTCGAAACCTTTTTGGAAATTATTTGGTTGGTTCTAGTGTTAAGTTTTAAATACCTATCTTGATTGTTTCTTTTTAGGTGAGATCGGAGGAACAGTGGGAGTGCCAATGCATCACCGCAATAGGAAGTATCGCTTTCCAGTTTTCCTATCCGCTGACCAGCCATTCGCTCTATTGAAACATGAAGGCGTTGTCAATCGTGTTACCGCGTCATCAAAAGAGAACTTTCGCTCCTGCAGTCCGAGCATTGATTTTGAGGCTGAGAAAACCTTAACCGAGACACTGAATAGATCTGAGGTCTCCTCTAGTATGTCTACCACTGTCACAGGCAGTCCCCAGTCGGTCATTCGGCATAAAACTCCTTCAGCCAGCTCTATATCTTCAGATCAGCAACAAATTCTCACTCTAGTGGATCAAGGCTATTTTGAGAGCAATTTTGCTCATAGCAGTTTACCAACGCAGTTCGGGAAAGCCCCTAGCCCTCCATTTAATGCAGAAGATCCGACCTATAACACAGTTCCGAAGGTCGAATCAAGTTCTACTCGTGGAAGTTTAAATAGTTCTAAGAAAGCTGGCTATTCCCCGCAGAACTTCGCAAATTCTAGTCCCGATTCGTTTACACCTGGTGTGGCATCGACTAAGCCTAGTGTCTCTGAGCGGATGTCCTCAACAAATAGTTCAAAATCTGCTTTATCACAGAACCAAAGGCTGTCATCTAATCAAGACGAGCAGTCACAGAGGTCTTCGTACAATTCTGACAGAGTAGATGTTAGCGCAAATTTAAAAAAAAAATAATTTTGTGTTAAGACTAATAAATGAAACGACAGGGGCAGCTAACGAGCTCTATCGACCTTCTCTTCAAAGAAGATAACTAAGTTGCTAGCGTATATGATATTTAATAAACCAGTTAATTACACACAGAGAAGTTTAAGTGATACTGTTTGAGCTACACTTCGTGAGATTTATTGTTCCGACCCCACTTGTGGGGGGAGGAACTATATACTCAAATGGGTTTTTTTCAGTCAATTTTGGCCGATCGATATATTCGTCGTAGAGAAATGTGAGTGGTATCATTAAAAAGCTGGTCCAGAGTAGAATTCAAAATTAAAAAGATTTTTTTCCCGTTTATTTCGAGGAGTTATCGAGGATTGAAGTTTTGTGTTAACACGCGATATTTGTTCACTTTTAGTGTAATTTTTCTCCAAATTAAAATATCTTCTATAAAAATAGTATTTCAAAATTAAATTTCACGCCAAAAATGGACCAATTTGTTGTTCCTAATAGACTAAAGGCGATAAAGAAGACTAGTTCTGGTCTCATTGGGAAGTTCACTATAAAAAAAGTCGAATTCTATTTCAGAGCTCTTTTTTATAAAACTTTTCTCTTTTTTTTTGCTTTTTTTTAAGTCACCTAGAGACAAGTCACTTTTTGTATCAAGGTTCTATTAATGACAAGTCTCCTTTACAGTCACGTTAAGCCCAATGAACAAAAACATCGTTTTCAAGGAATTGCTCCTGTTTTCCTTTGGCTTCGATTCTGAGTTTTCGTAATTTTAAATGAAATTTTGAAATTCTTTTTACTATTATTTGGAGTCCTATGGCATGGATTCATTGTTTAACAGTGTAATTTGTTCCATAATGAGCATTAAGTGAACATATCTAGTTCGTTGAGGGGACAGCTAATGGCTGCTAAGACTTAAAAAATAATATTTCATTTTTCGATTTTTTTTTAACATTAAAGAATAAAACTTATTATTGTGAACTGTAAGTCAGTCCAGGAGTGACAGCACCCTCTTCCTTCCTACTGCAACCAAATTTAATCTGGTTAGCGGTTTTGTCTTCTAACTATTGGTTATATGTCTTAAATGACACAAGATTTCAATTTTTTTTTGGTTATTTTTTTTTATTATTGGTTAATTTTGAACTCTTATCACATTATCCAAACATTATTCACATTATCCAAATATTATTTTAATCCCATTGGTTTAAAGAGGACGTTCAGTTTCCACAGAAAGTTTTCAGAGAAAAGCTAATGGTTTAATTGGCTTCGACACTTTTTTCTTGCACTTTTTTTCATCGAATTTTGGTTTTTGCCTCTTTTTGTTATTGTTTTCAGTCATAAGACTTATTGTGATGTAATATTAATTATCTATGCGCAACAAACATCCTATTCCTCCCATCGGGTTATATCTGAGCGTAGATATTGAGCTCCGTTGAAAGATTTTGAGTTTAATGGCTGTTAAGAGTTAAAAATAATTTTTCGAATTTTTTTTGAA
This sequence comes from Convolutriloba macropyga, assembly GCF_964194025.1. Classification (NCBI taxonomy): domain Eukaryota; kingdom Metazoa; phylum Xenacoelomorpha; order Acoela; family Convolutidae; genus Convolutriloba; species Convolutriloba macropyga. Next base: position 55,005,402 of record NC_134469.1, read on the forward strand.
TATTAACCAGTCCTAAATTGTTTTTTCTTGAACTGCTGGTCAATGTCAGTACTAGCGGAATCTTTTTCCGTTCTACTGCAGCCAAAATTAATCTGGTTAGCGGTTTTATCTTCTACCTATTAGTTTTAAAATTTCAATGCCACGAGATTTCATAATTTTTTTTAAAATTTTTGCCTACTTTATTTTAAATTTGGATCCTTTTGAAATCTTATCACATCATCCTACTGCTGATGGTCTTCATCGTTTTAGGGATAAAATTCAACGGATCATAGATAAAGTTTTCAGAGAATAGCTTATGATTTGAATTGCTTCGACATATTCTTCTGGCACTTTTCTACTGAATTTTTGGTTTTTGTCTGTCTCTGTTGTCGTTTTCATAGTCAATAACTTGTTGTAAAGTCTTTTTAGATGAAATACGATTGTCAAACAAACTTTTTGTCCCGTGGAGGCATAATTTAGCGTATTTACTGGCTTGCGTTGAAGGCTAATGAAATTAGTTGCGTTGATAATACGTGTTTTCTCGAAAATTTCGTTGTTCCAATGTATTTGTTTGTTTGTTGATTTTTTGAAATTATATTGATAAATAAGAGAAATCTCATTGCTCTTAAAATTTGATTGGAAATAGAAGAATCTTTAGTGTAAAGTTCATTTTTTTAATGCCTTCGACACTTCTCTCACTTCATTTTTCTTGAATTTGCAGTTTTTGTTCTTTAGGTTTCCCTAAATTGCTGACAGATCCCATAGGCTTCTAATTGAGCATTGAATTAATGATGTTACCCGAAGCAGTCAGTTTATAGCGAATAGTCTTAAAGTTTTTGATAATGATATTGAAGTTTTTTTCAAACTTTTCCGTTTTTGTTGTTCATTTCGTCAAATTGTAACGTATTTTCATCAATTAGAGGTCCCATCCAATTTCTTGTATTTAGAGAGATAACTTATCTATTGATATTATTTGTCACGATGTTTGTTTTGTTATTTGCGTTTTTTGGACAATATGCGTTTTTCTGAACGTTTATTGAGTGGCCAATTTTTGTGTTTCTTTTTCTCTTCTTTCAGAACAATCGCGTAATAACAGATCCCAATGGTTTTCAAATGTGGCGCAAGTGAACTTAATCTCTAAGTTTAAATCCTTCAGCTGAATCAGTAGAATCGAACAATTGAATTAAAAATACATAAAATTCAGATGATAGCTAATGACTTTAATGGTAGCAATAGTTTGTTTTCGCAAATCGTTTGTAATTTTTTGAGTTTCTCTTTAGTTCGCTTCTATGGCTTAGTCTAACCAGAGACAAGTCCTTTCGGTTTTTTAATAAGTTTTTAGTAATTATTTAAGGATTATTTATTTAAAAGCTAATGATTTTTAAGATTTTTGAAATTTCTTGGTGTATAAAATGTTGATTAATTTTTTAGGTTTCGCCTCACTGTTCGTTCTTTTTGTCGACTTGTTACCCAGTCTCCTTAAGAAAATTTTCCATCTGCTCTATTGTTAGAAAAAAGTAAACTTGTGTAGTTAAGGTTTTACCTGACTGCACTTTGGCGTTGTTACTTGGTGCTTTTAAATTTAGATATTCCGCTTTTGCCGTGAAATTTTTTGTTTGTGCTAATTTTGTTTCTTGTTTTTTTTGTCTCTTAGTCTCTTTAATGTCAGATCACGTTGGCGCTGTAATGAGGCATGGCATTATGTAACTCAGTTAGTAGATAAATCGTGGAGCGTTTGCTTTAAACTCAAACTTCTATTTTTGTTATCTCATTTGGTTGACAGTTTAGTCAAAAATGTAGATGAGCTCGGGTCGGAACATCATGTGCGAACGCACATTAACGAGCCGCCCTGTTTGTCTCTCAAAATTTTTTTTAACCTGACTTGATTAGCTGTGAAATTTAATAGTTTGTCTGGCTTATTGTCAATCTTGCTTATTTATTCGACATTTTTACCTTTCCTCTCAAAAATTAGCACAAAAAAGGCAAATAATTTTGCGACTGATTTTCTCAGTATTTGTCAGTATCAGAACTTCTGGCACCTCTAGTTTGCGAAACTGGGCACCATTTTTGTCTAAGTGATTTTGAATTTTTAAAATTCGCGTGATTCATATTTTGCTATTCTTAGTTAATTTTCAATTACTTCGGCCATTTTAATCTCTCATTGAAGACTTTTTCTTCTTTTGATCGCCTGCTCTATTTATTTGTGCACAGATAGTGAAATTGTATATTTTTACAATAATGCAATTTTACAGCTTTAGAACATCCCTGTCCGGAATTGAGACAATTGGAACGTGGCAAATGAACAATGACCGGAAGCCAATAGAATCTTAATTTATATTCATAATCAGTACACGAACTATAATGTCGGTAGACCGAGTTTCTTGTTTCAGCCAGCGGATACGGGTTCTAGCCTACAAATCCCCCAATCTAATCGACTAGGAAAACAGAATCTTGGAATGCAACTATATTATTATCCAGTTTTTAGCCTCTCTCTCATATTATTTATTCTTTTTCCAGCACTTTTAGAAACAATTATACTGCATTCTGATTGGTTAAAAAATATGCTACTTTATACCAATTTAAATACATATCAATTATGAATTTTATAAGCATCAAAGGAGAATTAGGATTCGGCGAATCAGAGATTCGTCATACTGGCCAGCTTTTTTTTCCTTTTAGCACGGCGATTTTATTGTGAAACAGTAATACTAAATCAGAAAGCATCTTTCAGCTGTGAATAATTTAGTATGGTTGCAGCTCCTTTTCTTACAAAATGAAAACAATTTTTTGTCTTATTTTCGACTTATATGTTTTCTGTATTTTTTTTTGTTATTTTTCTGCCTTTTCGGGCACCCAATACAAGTTAAACGAATTGAAATCTATTTAGATACAGAACAATGAAACATAATGCACAAGATATTTACATTAGAACAACTCTATATTAGCAACACTGCTATAATCAACAAGCAAGCATAAAATTGCTGAGAGCATCTATCCATAAAGTAGCGGATGTTTAATACTTGTGCTGCACATAAAAGTTTATAAAGATAACGTAATCAGTTTATGCTATGCTACTGCATAACAATGGTTACCTCGCACAAATTTTGCTTTTACAAATGAATTGTTTTTCTTTTAAGCCACGAGTTTTCCAAAACCCAACACACAGCCATACAAAATTTACAGCGTTTTAAAAAATTTTAAATCATGCGGGTGGTGCACTCGCCTCTGTTGGAGTACACTTCAGTTCGCTCGGGCAGAGCTGGTGGAATTGTGGGGTAGAATGATCTTGGAGGAGCTTCTGGTGCTGCGCTTAGCAATGGTTTGGCGTAAATGTGTTCTGGTGGTTCAAATCTGATGATACCACTCTCGTGAATTGGGACTACTATCGAACATTTGTGAATAATGTGCTCGGGGTGTTGCTGTAAATAACGGTAGTCCTCGGTACTGACTGCTGAGACTGGCTTAGTTTTTATTCGTTTTTCCCCGACTTTCAGTCTAAATGGAAAACGCCTGTTAACTTTAATAAAACGATGTTGTAAGTATACATAGCCGAAATGAAGCAGCTGAGATATGCAGAATGAGGTTACACCGAGTCCAATCGAAGTCTTCCAATCAATAAAGGAAGAGAAACGGTCGTTAAGATGTGGCTTGAGTTCCCTCATTTTAAAAACGATGGGTTTCGCAAGCTCGTCTAATTTTTGCTGATTTCTTCTGTAATTCGTTGGGATTTTTGCCAGGTTCAGCTGAAACTCTTCTAACAAAGTTTCCTGGGCCTGACCCAAGTCATTACTGTTTGGGAGCTCTGGCAACGGCGGCAAGATTGTAGGCAGACTGGAAGTTGGGCTGAGGCACAGACAAACTTTTGTTCAAATGGGTTAAGTTGTTCGCAGTTATTAAGGAACAAATCAATTTGTTTTCTATTGTTTAGTCTCTCGGTTGCTTCATCTGATTTTTTTGACCTGTTCAGTTGAAGAGTGAAATCGGGCAATTTCAAAAGTCTGTTTTGAAAGTCTATTACGAGGTTATTTTTGGTGCAAAAAGATATTCCAAGTAATATGTCCTTCCTTTTAGGAAGCACGAGGAAGTTTTCAATGAAGGAACCTACAGGTAAATCAAACTCGATTTCACAACAGAAAAGGACGTCGACGGGGTCGTTGGATGCTACACATACTTTAAAATCTGGTTTTGAAGTTTTGTTTCTAATGGAAGATGGTGATTGAAGCTCAATCTGCTTAAAAACATCTATTGACAGAGCACTTGTAAAAGCACCGGTGTCAATCAAGACGGGAAGCGTCAAAGGTCCTGCTCTTACGCTCATGGTGAGTGGGCAATAGCCTTCTGATCTTTCAAGTGAATATTAAAAGACTACATGTTCTGTATAAAAATCAAAAGGTTGCATGTTATGTTCATTGAGAGAATACATGTTACGTGTGTGGGCTTTGTGTGGCTTATTTAGTTTTTTTGATTGTGGTCGAATGGAACAGACTGGCCTATGTTCGTAGTCTGTGGAACACTCCAGCAGTTACTTTGTGTGTGTCCGTATTTTTCGCATCGTCTGCAAAACAATTTCCTGTTAGGATGAGGTGAACATCGGTTGCCCTGGTTACCATAATTTCCTGTGTTCGGATAATTGCTTGAATTGTTTTGCCAATAACCTCTTCCTGGATTTCCTCGCCAATTCGATCTTCCTCGACTGTTGTAGCCTCTGAAGGATCCGTGTCCACGGTTGGAATTAGAATTATGAATACTGTTTTCTAGCTGAGATGTCATGTTGTCCAGCTTCTTGCTGAGTTCGTCATGCATTTTCACCTGGTTATTTTGTAGCAAATTTAATTGGACAGTGTTGTCATCCGAATAGCCCAGTTGTTGGAAAGCTCCTGGATATGAATCGTCTGGGTATGCGTTCATAATCCACAGCTCTCTCTTGTGATTTGTCTGCCAAGTTCCTCAACAGTGCGCTCTTGTGGTTCTTTCAGAAGCTTGCGTTTGAATTTTATTGGCATTCCTTGGATGAAAGCTTCCTTCACTCTTCGAGTTCGTTCATCTGCGCGATCAATGGCTGCGCCATGTGCGCCTGCAGCAACATTAGGGAACGCTCTTAATGCAAGTTGTTGTAATTCGACAATGTAGTCTTCTGGAGACTCTTTAACAGAGTCGAATTTGCGTTCATGGAACTTAATTCTATGAAACTCCTGATTCGCGGTTTGATTATAACGGTCCCTTAGTGCTGTTAAGGCGTCATCGAGGTCGTTGCGGGTAGCATCAGCTAGTCCGCTATAGAAGCGCAAAGCGCCTCCAGATAGGTTGAGTTTTAAAAATGCTGGTTGCTGAGCTTCAGCAATTGCGCCAACCGCAATGCCTGCTCGAAGCAGACTTTCAAATTCATCAAAATTTTCATTTGAATTACCTGTAAAGGTGTGAATTTTAAGAAATGGTTGTAAGGCCATGTTTGGGTTTTTAGAGAAACTATTTTCTGTTTGGTTCCCTAGGGGTTAAGGAGTGCAAGTTTGCGAGGCTTATTTTAACTCGATTTTCAGAGGTTAATGAAAGAGTACGTTATCATTAAAAACGAATAGCACTAGTGAGTGGTAAAAAGAGTAGCACTATTGAGGTAGGGGGCGAAAGTTAAAGAAAAAGAATGCTCAGCACCATTTCATTTAATTTGTTTTTACTAACATTTGTTCAGAGTTGTTTTGTAGTCAGTTCATTCCAACGTTTATTTGTCTCTGTCCCAGCTTGAAAGATTAACAGGATTTCTGTGCAGTTGAATGTTGGTCTAGCCACGTCAAACTAGTGTTCAGGAAACCAGTTAGGGATGCCACTCACGGAGAAATCACTGGGTTGTTATAATCATTCGTGTGTCTTGTATCGGCATTGGAGATAAAAAGTTGTTTGTAGACATAATTCTCCAACAAATAAAGAATGAAATATGCGATGCTGGATTAATTTGGCCAGCCAACTTACTGAACCACTAAACCGAAGAATGTGAATTTAATCAATTGTTTTCGAATTTCTGAATAAGTTGAAGTTAAACAAATGATCTTCATTATCAGGTGTTGTTTATTAAATCTCAAAATAATTTTGTTTTGTAATCGCTTATTTCAACGAACCTCGACAATATTTTTCAACAAAATTTAATAAGCTGTTATATTGAAAGACCAAACGAAAAATAATGGTTTCTTTAATCTGATTGGTTGAAAATTCGTTTTTCACTAAATGTCGAAATTATTTGGGTAGACTCTTAACCCTTGTCACCATATAATGTCGGTAGACCGATTTTTTTGTTTCAGCCAGCGGATACGGGTTCTAGCCTACGTATCCCCAAATCTAATCGACTAGGAAAACAGAATCTTGGAATGCAACTATATTATTATCCAGTTTTTAGCCTCTCTCTCATATTATTTATTCTCTTTCCAGCACTTTTAGAAACAATTATACTGCATATTGATTGGTTAAAAAATATACTACTTTATATCAATTTAAATTCATATCAATTATGAATTTTATAAGCATCAAAGGAGAATTAGGATTCGGCGAATCAGAGATTCGTCATACAAACACGCACACTCTCCACAATCTCGTTTCCTCGACAGATGGCAATAACTTGGAGATCGGTATGAGCAGAATTTGTTCTACACGTATCTCAGTTGGCAAAACTTTGGGGACAAGTATGCTGGCTCCACATTTAGTTGATGCCTTGGGGTCAGGTATCAGTGGAAACCCAGTTAGAGGTGTTTCAGTCGGCAATGCCCTGGGGGCAGGTATGCTTGCTCCAAATTTAATTGATGCCTTGGGGACAGGTATAATTGGCAATCCATTTATTGGTGTTTCAGTTGGCATTGACTTGGGGACAGATATCAACAGAAATTGCTTTACAGGTGTTTCAAGCGACAATACCTTGGGGACAGGTTTACTGGCTCCGCATTCGTTTGATGCATTGGGGACATGTGTCAATGGCATTTCAGCGGGCGGCAGTTCCTTGGGGACAAATATCAGTGGAAACTCATTTAGAAGTGTTTCAGTCATCAAATGATTGTGGAGCCAGCATGCTTGTTCCCAAGCATGCTGGCTCCACAATCATTTGATGCCATGGGGACAGCTATCAATCGGAACTAAGTTTCTGGCGTTTCAGGCGTCAGTGCGTTGGGGACAAATATTGGTCGAAACCCAGTTAGAAGTAATTCAGGCGGCAATGCATTGGGGACAGGCATGCTGGCCTCACACTCGAATAATGCTTTGGTGACAAGTATCTGTAGTATTTCAGCGACATATTGGACAATATCATAGGACGGGGTATGCAGAACCCACATTCAAACGACGTCTCGGGCACATGTATTTTTGACTTTCCTGTTTCTGGCGATTCTGTTTCTAAATACGAGTCAAACATTCGGGATCGAATTGCACCTGCCTTGGTGATTGATACCAGGGGGAACAATTTTCCGTGGAACAATCAAAGAAACAATTTTTTCAACAATGACGCTGCCTTATTGTCGAATGCTCAATCCATATATACATTCACTTCCAAAATGAACTTTTCGATGGAAATGTTAGTAGTTGGCTCTATCGGTTTGGAAAATTCAAATTCGTGGTTCATCAGACACCAATGTCAGCAGACCAAGAGGTAGTCTATTTGGAAGGACTAGTCACAGGAAGTGCAAAGAAACTATTCGGTATTTCGATTGCGACGGACTTTTTTTGAGGCTGCCCTAAATGAGCTTTGTGATCAGTTTTGTTGAAAATATCATTGAACAGTTGCAAATCTCTAATTCACCCGTCAGTAGGAACCCAAATGCTTATGTCGGCTTTTCCAACCTTGTCAACTCTGTGGTACAAACTTTGCGGAGTTGTTGCTGAAGTGTTCTAACAAATTGAAAATTGCTGTCGAAAAGCTGCCCTTCAGCGACGAGTAAGATGGCAACAATTTTTAGTAAACTAGAATTTTTTGCCAACTCTGCTGAACTTCATTTATGCTAAACTTCAGTTATTGCTTCGAAGACTTATGCAGACCTTATCACCAAATGAAACCAATACAAGACGAGCCTGACAAGAAGTTGTCTTCTTTTAAAATTGAAGTGGAAAATTGAATAACAGTCGCAGCAACTCATTTAACAAGATCGACTTCCATTCGAAAGATGGACCACATCCGCAGTTTCAAAAGCAAAAACGTAAGTGAGAGGCGGCAATTTGTGAGCGTCTTAAACTTGTGAGTTAATTGTCTCGCAAAAGGTAATCGTTCAACAGATTGTTTGTCAATTAACAATTGCAGGGCCGATGGATGGGTGCATGACCTCTTCTTGACGAATTTGCCAGTTCAACAAAGGGAAAAAGACAACAAATGCAAAACAAACGGGACGTTCATTCGCTAGAAATTGCTGAAAACGAACAATCTCCTGAAACCATCAATAACAACGAGCGAGTTAATGGATCTTTTCTACCCGTCGCAACGATGGCGTCCACTCGTAATTAAAATGCCTTTTTTTTAAGTGCGGGGTCAGTGACCATTAGCTTTGAAAATAACTCTTTGGAGATGGCTGCAGTATAGTGAAGAAACACGTTGGTGATTAAGTTTGCTTACCGTATAATCGGCCGACTTCTATCGGCCTATGAACTGTTAATGCTCAAACAATTTGTCCCGCTTTTATTGAAAACTTAGAAATTGCAGACTGCAGCTACACACAACGCTATGACTGGCAAATTGTTATCATAAAAGGAAGTATAGAAAAAGATTCGACACTGCTTTCACTTCAGGAAGCTATTGAAGCTAACAATGTGGAACTCGCTCTGATGATGAAAGGCAACTTACAAAAAATGAATGACTTTGAAGAACACACATACTTAGTTTCAGAAACAATAAAAGACACTTCAATGATGGACTTATTGTTTGAAGAGCGACAAAGCTGTCACAAAGAAACTGACAGAGCACTAGGAAAACTGATCAAGTTACAGGACTCTCAGAAAAAAATCAACATCTTGACAAATTGAAACTGCCAGCGGCAAACCGGAAACTTCAAACTGGTATCCGACAACAACAGTATACACACATCACAACATACAAAGGGATGGCAATAATCCCTATAGTGAAGCATTCACAGACATAAAGCAGCAATTACCTGAACAACATACAAAAAAGGGGACATGTGTCAATGGCATTTCAGCGGGCGGCAGTTCCTTGGGGACAAATATCAGTGGAAACTCATTTAGAAGTGTTTCTGTCAGCACTACCTTGGGAACAAGCATGCTGGCTCCACAATCTTTTGATGCCCTGGGGACAGGTATCAATCGGAACTGAGTTTCTGGCGTTTCAGGCGTCAGTGCGTTGGGGACAAATATTGGTGGAAACCCAGTTAGAAGTAATTCAGGCGGCAATGCATTGGGGACAGTCATGCTGGCCTCACACTCGAATAATGCTTTGGTGACAATTATCTGTAGTAATTCAGCGACATTTTGGACAATATCATAGGACGGGGTTTGCAGAATCCACATTCGAACGACGTCTCGGGCACATGTATTTTTGATTTTCTTGTTTCTGGCGATTCTGTTTCTAAACACGAGTCAAACATTCGGGATCGAATGGCACCTGCCTTGGTGATTGATACCAGGGGGAACAATTTTCCGTGGAACAATCAAAGAAACAATCTGTTCGACAATGACGCTGACTTTTTGTCGAATGCTCAATCCATATATACATTCACTTCCAAAATGAACTTTTCGATGGAAATGTTAGTAATTGGCTCTATCGGTTTGGAAAATTCAAATTCATGGTTCATCAGACACCAATGTCAGCAGACCAAGAGTTGGTCTATTTGGACGGACTAGTCACAGGAAGTGCAAAGAAACTATTCGGTATTTCGATTGCGACGGACTTTTTTTGAGGCTGCCCTAAATGAGCTTTGTGATCAGTTTTGTTGAAAATATCATTGAACAGTTGCAAATCTCTAATTCACCCGTCAGTAGGAACCCAAATGCTTATGTCGGCTTTTCCAACCTTGTCAACTCTGTGGTACAAACTTTGCGGAGTTGTTGCTGAAGTGTTCTAACAAATTGAAAATTGCTGTCGAAAAGCTGCCCTTCAGCGACGAGTAAGATGGCAACAATTTTTAGTAAACTAGAATTTTTTGCCAACTCTGCTGAACTTCATTTATGCTAAACTTCAGTTATTGCTTCGAAGACTTATGCAGAGCTTATCACCAAATGAAACCAATACAAGACGAGCCTGACAAGAAGTTGTCTTCTTTTAAAATTGAAGTGGAAAATTGAATAACAGTCGCAGCAACTCATTTAACAAGATCGACTTCCATTCGAAAGATGGACCACATCCGCAGTTTCAAAAGCAAAAACGTAAGTGAGAGGCGGCAATTTGTGAGCGTCTTAAACTTGTGAGTTAATTGTCTCGCAAAAGGTAATCGTTCAACAGATTGTTTGTCAATTAACAATTGCAGGGCCGATGGATGGGTGCATGACCTCTTCTTGACGAATTTGCCAGTTCAACAAAGGGAAAAAGACAACAAATGCAAAACAAACGGGACGTTCATTCGCTAGAAATTGCTGAAAACAAACAATCTCCTGAAACCATCAATAACAACGAGCGAGTTAAGACGTGTTCTAGAGCTTACCTTTGTTAGGGTACTTCCTGAACTGTCTTATGGTTGTCTCAAGAATAATAGTTAATCTTAAGGCTTACCTGACTAACTAAAGTTCTATTCCTCTAGTCTGTTACTCTTCTATCTGAGCTTCAGTAGACGGTGCACGGGCCCCAATGCTACGGTCTAACGTTTATCTCAATACAAAACAAGAGCGGAGTAGAGAGAGAGAAATATACTCTATTATTATATCAGGATGGTAACTGGTACTGACTAAATTACTTTCTCTTCTGCTGAGAGAGGGTAGATGGGTAAACACATAAAGGGAAAGGAGGATAAAATAATATATCATTTTTATCCAATCAGGAAAGAGTATTTCAGTCTTTCTGAATAAAGTCTTTCAAATATTAAATATTCCTTTTTGGAAGTCATGTCTGACTCCATCTTTCCGGGGTTTAGAGTTGTTTTGAAAGTCTTCCAATCGAATATAGTAGAATATAGTTTATTAATTTCTCTGTAATCTCTCTGAAGGATTTTCTTTCTTTTTGGTTGTGTTGCTTGAAGATCGGCTCGTCTGTGAGTCGATTCCGAAACATCGGTTACCCAAAGAGCAAAGAGTGAACATCAACAACCACAAAAGTATCTATTCCACCACCACACTATCCAGTGGGCGGAGATCCTTCTGGGTAGGCCCGTCGTTGATGTTGTAGGTGTCCTGATGTCCGGCATCGACTTACCTGACTTACCTGGTTTGCTTGGTTTGTTAGTTGTTAGTTGTTTAGAATCGTTTTTAGATTCACTACATGTTCTAATACGTAGTATCCCTTCCGGTTGGAAAGAAAACTTAGAGATGTATGTTATATGTTTATGTGTTAATTGTTATTTAAGAAGTTATGGTTTTGAGAGTGACATAAAGGAGAGTATGTCAACGAAATGGCTAATAACGTGTTTGTTTTCAGTGACATGTGATTTGTCGGCTATGCTGGTCAATTTTGTTATATGAGTTGAACATATAGCAATCAATGCTCCTGTTTGAAGTCATGAGTTATTCTAATGGTATTAATTCTTACAATTGTTTTGTCATACTTCTACGATTGCCCTTTTGTGAGTTGTTACTGAGGAAACGTTTTTCGTGTCTGTAAGAGTGTGAAAATGCTGCTTATCACTTTGGTATATTGTTTCGTTAAACTCTAGTCTCTTATGAATTTTTTAAAGGCTTACAGATCTCGCTTATAGTAGTTTGTAATGGGTATGCGCACGGATGACAATTTCCTAGTCCTAATTAACAGTTTCATTTCCATGAATTAATGGAACGTCTCTGTCTGCGCGCTTACGATCTAAGGATCGACGTTTCCCGAGATCTGAATACTGTTTTCTATGTGAATTGTTACAATGATATCGGATTGTTAGTTGTTACTATAGCTATCATCGTATAGTAGCTATTTGAATTACGTATAGTTCATGTATTTTGTTTTGTCACTTTTACAAATTTGCATGTGAAAATTTCGATTTGAATGAAAATTCTGTTCTCTTTTGTTTTTAATCTGACTGTTTCGTATATGTTACTCTAGTTTAGATTTAAAGTTTGTTATGAATAATAAATTTGTAATGTACTTTTTGTATGGTTAAATTGGAAGTTGTATTAAGGTATTCAATATGTTATAATCTGTTTTATGAGAAAATGTCATGTCCTATAGTATTGTGTTACTCACAGTGTTGTTAACATGGCTTATGAGTCATTTATTCAAATGTTATGCACATTATTCATGCACATTATTCATGTAGTTTGTTTGTTCTGTTTTTATTTTATTTGCCTATTTGCTTTATTTACAAAATTGCATGTGTGTTGCATATAACTAACTATGGAGAAATCTTTGCATATTTACATATACAGTTTTATAAAGTAGGTTAAGTTTGTATCTAAAAAAATAAAAACTTGTTTTTGGCTTTAAACTTTTTATTTCAAACTGGTGAACATTAAGTATGAGAAATGGATATGGAAAATAACATAAGAGGAGAGGTATGTTCCATAGTCAGGGGTAAAATCCAGAATCATGAATTTACAAATTTATTTAAATATTTGGAAGAATTTGTTTGAAATGATAAAGATTTACAAACATATGCAAGGATTACAAACATGGTTTGGCGATGTTACAGTTTGTTGTATTATGTACGTCAGTTCGTTAAATACTGAGACGTTGAATTGTTACTTGTTACAATGATAGCGTTACTATAGCTTCTGCGTTTGTTTCGGATGGTTACTCCTTTCACAGTAATGATTATATTCTTTCAAGAAGTATTCGTCTTTTGAGAGATAGTATCCAAGTAAGTTAACGATTTCCTGTAAGGGGGTTTCTGTTATTGATGCTTGTAAGGCATTGCAAATTTCTCTTTCTGTATCTGGAATCTTTCGTTCGTTATTAAAGTTTAGGCGGTTTGTAATTGCCCTATTTGTTACGCTCCCTGTGAGGTGATATACATGGTACTCCTCACAAGGTTCGATTGCTTCCAGAGGTACCATGAGCGGTCGCTCTGGTGCGTCCTTTGGCTGGAACACGTAGTAGTTCTTAATTGGGTCAAAGTTTCTCAATGTTCCAATAGTATAATTCCATTTTAATTTGTAGCTGTAATTTAGGAAATATGGTGATGTCAATTGGTCATTGATATGGACGTAGCTTTTAGATTCTGTATGTTGTTTGTCTCTAAGGAATGTATAGTATATCAGATTGTGAATTAATTTCGTCTCATGTACTCTATAATTGTTACTTTGAACGTCCTTTGGTGTAGGGTGGAGGAAGTTAAAACTCAGCTGAAAAATCTGGTGTTGCTGTGTAAAGACGCTGTACGCGGATAGATCTTGAGAGGCTTTTGCCACTAAAAGATCGAAGTTACAGTCTACTGGTAATCGAAACTCATAATCGTAGTCGTACAGGAAACGTTCCGTAAGACTGTAGAATTGTTTTAGCTTAGGGTATTGAGATTGGTGTATTTTATCTCTACCCATATTTTTCGTGCTTCTTTTTACAGTATTTGTATTTTCCGACGGGAGTGGTGGAAAAAATTCTGATACACGGTCTTTCAGTGTATGTAATGGTGCCATAAAGAAGTTATAGGATCGAGAATCAAATGGCATTTCTGCCCAATTTCGGTACGAGAGGAGTGGATTGTAGTTCATTCCGTGAGGGTTACTAAGATTTTTTGGATCCTTGTTTTGGAACCAAATCGTCTCCATGACCGTCTCGGTCGGGGTCTGTTCGTTTGTTGATTGATGAAAGAACGATTTTCTGTTGTTAGAGCGGGGTGTCACCGCATATGGAAATCTTAGATTGTTAGTGTTTGGGATTGTTGTTCTCGTGAATAAACGTTGTCTAACATTGTTCTGTGTGTGTGGTTGATCAATTATGTAGTTGTCTGATGGTGGGGGTGGACGTACTGGCGGGGGGTAATTTGGTAGGGGTGGTGACATATATGTGTCACTACTGTTGTGGTTATAGTTTTGTCGTGGTCTTGTGTTTTGATAGCTATGTGCAGCTATATTTGTTCCTTGTTCTGATATATTGTTAATATTATTGTTACTAGTATCAAAAGATTGAAGATTTCGTCTATTACCAAATTTGTTTTGTATTTTTCGTGCTATTTCTTGTGGTGTCTGCACGATTTGTGTTTCATTTTCCAGTTCGACTCTGAATGTTTTGATTTTCTCGTCATCTGTGATCATATTGGTTTCAGTTTGTGTTCCACAGTCAGATGCACAGTCCCGAATAGTCCCGGGGCTGGATCTGCCTGATTCACAACTCAACTCTCCTTCTTCCACTTCGTAGGAGAATGGCGAGTCTGATTTGTATGGCGAGTCGTACTCCATGTTAGATGCCATAGTTGAATGCTAAAACTCAAATACGATTAGTTTAGTCTGAATTATATCTTCGATTTATTATATGCTTGTTATAATAAAAATTGTTACACATTCTGATCTCGTTTTTGTATAGTTTTTGTATGGTAGGTCGTTAGTATATTAAATACTTATGAGTAGTTTGTTTTAGTCTTATTGTTCTTTATGAATGGATAAAAAATCAAAAATAAAATGGTAAAGTAAAAAATTTGGCAAGTAATGGCGGGTGATTAGGTAATGTTAGTTGTTACTAAAGGGAATTGTTTGTTTTTAGATTTCGTATGTATCAGCCGAATGAGTATCGTAGTATGTGACTTCATTTGTATGTGGCTGATCATTTTTAAGAATATCTAGGCTGTAGCTACGATTTTGCATTTTGTTATTTGTTAGTTTTAATTGGTTGAAATCTATTGGCGGCGGGTTCTGTATTTCTAAAAGTCTGGAAGTTGGTATTAGTTTATGTTGATTATGTTGATTATTTGATGGTTGAGGAATTTCATACGGTGTCTGTTGTGTTATAGGTGATTCGTATGAATAGGGTTTAATTTGCATGTGCGATTGTTCTATATTAGGTGCGCTTGGAATTGGTATTGGGATTGGTACAGGTGGTAGACTACTCAAGCGTTGGTACGCTGGAGGTGGTGTTATAAGTTGTGGTGGTATTGGTGGTAGTGGTTGGGTTTTATTTTCATTTATTGTTGTTAATGTTTCCATTTTGAATTGTTCTGTTTTGTGTTTTCTTTCTGGTAGTGGTGGTGCTTGTTTCTTTGTTGGTGACTCTAATGTACGTAGTTGTAAATCATGTTCTGTCCTGCGTATAGTAGTGTTATAGTGTTTGTAGTTTGTATCCACATAATGTTCTGTCGGTTTATCTCTACGAGTTAATGTTGGTATTTCTGTTGAATGTCGTCTGAAATGTTGAATATGTATTCGTGAATTATTATGTCCTTTACTGTAATGTGAATTGTTATCATCATTACTATTATCGTTATTATTGTCGTAATCATCTTCTTGTATTTGTGCAACTAGTTGGGTTAGTGTTTGTGAGATTATTCCAAAAATTCCTGTTAATAATATTTTTGTTATACTTGCTTGTTTCCCAATCGCTTTATGTATTGCAAAAGCGTTGTAGAATTTTATAATTAGGTTTGTTACAAATAATATCATGCTCCTCATCGCATAGATGATAGCCATTTTTTCAAGTATGTACCATGGCCAACCAAAGATAGATAGTATCTTTCAGCCATGCTGCATCGAAAATTTCCTTCCAGTTTATACTTGGTTGATCAATCTGAAAGTTATATCCATTTATGTTCAAGTCTTTTAACCATTTAAGTGAATGTTCATAATTTTTATATGTTTGTAATAATCCTAATTGTTCTAATTCGAGTAGTTTTTGTGCGTTAGCAGATTGTGCTTCTTGAAGCGGTTTTTCGCGATCTCTCATATATTCGTGTAGTAAATCTCTTTTTCGTTCTTGTATTAATTGTTCTTTGCTAAATATTCCACTTTCAATGAGGCTTGCTTTGCTGAACATATTATCAAGTACTATTTCTTCCGGTGATATTGTTTCTAATATTGTTTCTACTTTTATTGGATATGGTGTCAATCTGTATCTTACTGTTCCTTCTGTGTCTATTGAGATCAGTTGATCGAAATTACTATGTGAACATGGAACTGTTTTCGCCCAAAGGTATGTTTGTCGTGTTAGTTGATGAACGTATTGTACTCTATTTTTGTATAGTATTGGTATTTTGTCGTAACATTCACGTGTTTGTGGTACGTATAGTGGTGATGATTTCTTTGCACATTTGTACATTTTCATCACATTGACTCCTTCTTGTTTCACAAATATGGATCTATCTCCTGTAAGGATGTATCCTAATGGTGGTGTATTCTTTTGTACTTGTGTTAGTGTCAATTGTCGAATATTGCGAGTTTGTTCGCAGATTTGTGAATAGAATTCTATCGCCTGTAGACTAATGCGTGAATATATATTACTCATATAGAGGTCCATTTTCATTTGTAGATGTGTGTTCTCGTTTACAAAACCATAATAATAATTTTGATGTTCTTCGTCTTCATATCTTGTGTATGCATTTGACATAATTTGTTGTGGTTTTATTTTTATAAATTTTTCTTCTTCAAATTTGTCTTCTTTTCTTGTTACTTTAAGTCCTGTATGCATATCAAAACCATATTCGTATATTATATAAATGTCATCGTATTCTGTTTTATGTAACGGTTGTGGTGATCCACATTCTCGTTCAACTAATGGGTAGATTTCAAATCTTGTTGCGATTGAGGATGTATCATTAAATTTTACTTTTTGGTGTACATCTGGTTTTTGTACTGATGACCATTCCGCGTTTGTTTCTATCCAATATCGTTCCTGATACTTAACCATATATGCATCAAACCGAATAAGTTCGAATAGTTGGCAATGTGTTTGGGGTTCCCAAATGATTGTTGCTTTTGTAAAGGGTGTTGGTAAACATTCTCCTTTGTGGAAATCACATGGTAGTTTTGTTCCCATATATGATATGTCTTTTGTATCAAGATTTAGTATTAATGAGACTTCTTTTATCTCTAGAGTCCAATCTAAAATGTCAATTCTATTTTGTTTTTTGACGCCTGATAGGCAGTTTGATTGCATTTTTGATTTCATTCGGTACCCACATTGGATTTGTATAATCATATACCAGTCTTCCATATGGTGGTACCATTGGAGTGTCTACTCTGAATTGTATATTTCCTTGTACGTTTTCTAGTCTCTTTTGTAATGGTGGGTTTGATAAGTAATTGAATGATATGTTATGCCTTGTTGGCCTGTATTTTGTATTTTTAAGGACGTTAATTCTGGCGAGTTCGTTACGAACTTCGTCTGGGTCTAAGATTTTCGTTCTTCGTGCATCTGATACATAGTAGCTCGGTCTGTTTGCTCTAATGTAATGAGTGTGTTGTGAACACCATTCTACTTTTTCTTTGATCGTTCCTGTAACAGCATATGCTTTAATTTCTACAGCTTGTGCTTTTGATAATAATTGAACTTCTGTTTTTGTCATTTCTAAGTCCAATGGTTTAAATTTACATGTGCTGATTTTGTTCAGTTCATAGTACTTTACGTTTGTTATTTCTTCTGCGTCGCAGTCGTAGTGTTCGATAAAAATGTCTTGAGGTCCTACTGCTGATCCATTAATGTTTTGTCCTTTCAATTCAATGTAATCTTCTTTTGTCTGTCGTTTGTTTCTTTTATTACTTAGTTGGAATTTTTCCAAAATACTGTCTGTTAATTGTTCTCTGTAGAAATTCCAATTTCGTGTCCATTTATCTATGGCTATTTCCCACATTTGTTCGTAATCTGTACTATTCGTGAATTCCTTTAAGTCTGGTGATGTATACTTTGATGGTAATTTGTATATTTCCGTTTCAAATTTTGTTGTGTTATCAAATACATGATCCATTAACTTGTTAAAGCTATCTTGGTCGGTTACATTTATGTTATTTGTTTTTGTTTTATTTTTCTTTTGGAAATTCTCTATATGTTTTTCTATACGTTCTTGTATGTGTTCTTTAATTTGTTCTCTGATATTTTGTTTTGTTTTATATCTTGATCTTATTTCTGTGTCTATTTTCATATAGATAAATAATGTTATTAGTAATAATATTAATATTATGGATTTTAATTGAAGCGGCATGTGTATGATAGTCCTGTGTGGGGATTATAGAATGTTGCAAATCCTAAAGTTTGTTTTGTGTATCGATCGAATTTGTAGATGAAATCGATGCAAACAAATGGTGCTGGTATCGTTGTTGTTACAATAGATGGTGTGGTCGCGTGAAATGGATTGTTAAATATGGTGTCGTATTTTATTGTAGTATTGAATTTTAGTTCTAGAGATGGTGTTGCTAGAACTTCAAGTGCTGAATTTCGTTGGCGATGTGTTAAGTTTAAAGTATTTGTAAGTCTACTTCTTGACCAATTTGTGAGAGTATCTCCAAGATTAGTTGGTCCGTATAGTGGTGGAGGTGGATTCCAGGTTTTATGATCTAATGGAAAAAGATATGTATGATCATTAGTTCTACTTAAAGTAGGTGGATTTGGATTGAGTACGGGTGTTGCTCTAGTTCTTCCAGGGTGTGTAGATGATAATCTTATTTCTGGTATAAATGAAGTAGGTGATAATGCTCTATGTTGTGGTGGTTGTAGGGAATTTGCTATTTCTATTCGTGGTACGCTGATAGATGTATTTGTTAATGAGGATGTTCTTGGTGTTCTTCGTGGTGTTGAACTTGTACTTGCTGATTGTTGCGGTGATGTTGCTGACCAAAGTGAGCTATTTGGTGATTGTATTGATTGTACACGGAAGTGTTCTTGTACAAAATTGAAATCTTGTCTTTGTTGTGTTGTTGGCGGTAAAAATGGGTTAGCTCGAAGTTCTGATGTTGTGGGTGTTGGTATAGTATGAACGCTTGACTGGCTTGGTGACGCGATACTAAAGTTTGATAATGTTGGTGTACCTATTCGACTTGGTGGTTCTGTTTGTTCT
The DNA here is from genome assembly GCF_964194025.1 of Convolutriloba macropyga. Classification (NCBI taxonomy): domain Eukaryota; kingdom Metazoa; phylum Xenacoelomorpha; order Acoela; family Convolutidae; genus Convolutriloba; species Convolutriloba macropyga. The sequence goes on from NC_134469.1 coordinate 55,024,400, forward strand.
GCTTCTAAAGGTCTTATTATATTTGATTCTATATCAGTTGATCCGTATGATACTAATGTAGAGTCTTGTGTAGGAAATGATAATGATGCTCTACGTCTACCTCTTAGTAGATGTCGTGTATCTGTTCTTGCTCGTCTTACTGTATATGGGTTTTCGTTTTCGGGGTTTGTTTCTTCTATTTCTGGTGATGTGGGTATATTTGTTAAGTCTGTTACTTCGTTGTGATGTGGTCTTTCTGGGTGATTGTTACTATTGTTATTATTATTTGATGAAGCAATTTTTGCTTTTCAGGCTCCAGAACCTGGTCCGGGTGGTGGATGTTGTATGTACGGTGGGGCTAGTATAACTACTGGTATTAATTCTTGTTCTGGTTGGTGTGTTTGAGCTCCTAGGTTTGTAATCCAAATTTCGTTAGTTGTTAGTCTAATATTTAGTTGATATATGACAATGTTACCATGTAATGGTGATGTGTTGGGGAATCCAATTTGGAGGTAGAACTTTTGTGTATGTAATGTATGATATATCGATTCTTCAATGTCTGGGTTGGTATCAATTTTTATGGGTTTACAAAATATTCTATTAGTCCTAAGCACGTACGTACGAAGAAGTATATTATAATTGCAATTTTTATAAATTTAAATATTTCTAATTCGACAATATCTATGTTTGTTTTACATATGTGGTAAATATCGGGGTGGGTTTCATGCATCGGGTTATTGTACTGGTGGGCTTGCATATACAACTCGGCGGTTGCGTATAACTTCGCTTATTGTTATAATAGTTAAATATGTCGATATTACTACAATGCAAGGTACTAGGAGTATTGTTAGGAAGAATATTACTTTAGATAGTATAAAGTAGATTGTGATTAAGGATTCGTTGAAATCTATTTTTGAAACTGATAAATAAAATGTGTAACTTTGTTATTAATTATGTAAATGTGAGGTGTAATGCTGCACTGAGAAGTGACAGTTATTTGCTCAATTGTAACTGACACTTAACCGTGCCGCACTACAGATATTATTATACTGTATTTATCTGTAGATTACTATGACGATTACTGGTATCATATCTGAAAGTTTGTGTGGCAATATATTTCTTAAAATTTTTCTCTTTGGTTTTGTTTTTAAGACGTGTTTTTATCGTCTATAAGTGTTATAGCGTCTTTTTTACACACAACTATAAAAACTGTTTTTAGTTTGTTAAGGTCAATACATTGGTCTGTTTGGATCTGTTGTTTCAGTAAGTTATACTCTGTGATTGTTTCGTTACAGATGGTTATTTGTTTTAGTAGTTCAAAATGTTTTTCTCCCCAAAATAGTTTTACTTCTTGTCCGCTTTCTGTTTTTCCTTCAATAATAAATAAACAATCTTTATCCGAGAATTGACAAAGTGTTGTTCTTATACTATCGTTATCAAAATGAATGTGGTTTCCAAATGAGTAATCTAATTTTGCAAAATTTTCTCTTTGGACTTGTATTTTTATACAAAACTGTTTCGTGTTCAAAGAGTTGAAAAACTCTGACACTTTTATCATTGGTGGTTTTTCATCACTGTGGTGACTGTAGTGATGGATTAGTCTTTGGTAGAAGAAGTTCAAATAGTTTAATGAATAGTTAAAAGGATTCAGCTTACCTGGTGTTGTTGAATTGTTGAATGAAAAGAATAAATGAACGACTTGCGACAAATATGGAAAAAGTTATGAAAGAAGTTATGAAGTGATTCAAAATTTGTTTAGTTATTAGATATATTGAGATATATGAATTTCTTTTTTAAGATAGAATATTTTTAGTCTTAAGACTAAATTTTGTATTTGTGGTTTAGAATTTTCAGCTTAACTGAGTTTTTTCGCAAATTTTTCAGATTTTTGAACAAGTTTAACGGTTGTGGTTTGTGCGAGGCAAAATCAGAATTGTGATTTTTACTTTCTTTTCGAAGGCTCTCTATAATGTTGGTGACATTTTTATATCTTCCGTTTTTCATTTTTTTGGATTTTAAGTTGTCAATTTCAGTAATTACTGGGTCCAATTATGGTGTTAGTTTCCTCGTTTGATGAATTGGACTTTCCTCTGATTGTTCCGATGCTCTTTGTTCTCGAGATTTTTGTTTTCCTTGTAATTGGTATGTTGACATTTGTTTGATGGTTAGATGGTATACTTTCAGCATGGTATGTTAATTCTTTCTTGGTGCCAATTATATGGTATCAATAGAGTTAGTCTGCTGTTTTTATGTCAATTATGCCATGTCTTTTTTTCTGAAGTAATCTCTGTCATCATTAGGAGGGTTAGTTAACGATGGTTAGTGGCGCTAGCGGGTGATGGTTAGTGGTGCCAGTTATTATCAATCAGCTTGGTACTTTTTGTTCTAATTAGCTATATGGTATGTCTGTCTGTTGTATGCCTTTGATGGTGCAACTCTGCAGATTTTAATTATTGACGTAGTTGAAATGTTTATTTCATTTACTAATGATCTTGGTAAGACCTGTCTTGTTTAATCACCATTGTGTTAGGTGAAAATGTTAATTGGTTTACCATTTATGTTTTGTTACTAATTGCGTCTGCATAGAGACCGTTTGTCTCTGACGTTTGTTGTTTAAGATATTGTCAATTTGGGAAGTTTTTCCTTGTAATTGGTTTTAGTTTTAGTTTGAGTTACTAATGAGGTATAGTAATGATGTATATGACGTCCGTTTCTTTGTTAATACGGAAGATGGTGTCTTTACTAATGATGTCTGTGACATTTTAGTTATTGACGTCCATTAAATAATAACGTCCGTATTTTCACTAATGAGTTGTATGATGTCCGCATTTTGCACTAATTAGGTGAATAACGTCCGTTTTTCACTAATGAGGTATATGACGTGTTAGTGAATGACGTATATGTAAAGTTTTTGCAAATTTGTTTGTAAAAGTGTGCAAAACGTTCATACTATCGAAGATATCTTAGTCGAAATGTGTAAATGTATTATGAGTTTGATTTGGTTAATATATATATATATATATATATATATGTTCGAATGTAATGAAATAGAAATGTTTATTTATGTTTTAGATCTGATCTTTGGTGATTATGAGGTGTTGGATATGGAATGGTGGAATGGTGGAGATTCTGTGTTTCTGTCATTATTTTGCATGGAGGAAGTTATTCTTAATAATATTATTCGCATTCGTTATAGCTGAGAATTGTTATATGCGTATTCGGCTTATTCGTTTATTCGTCTGACTGACACATTGTTGAAGTTGTTCCGCATGTTTATTCTTGTTATTTTGTACTTATTATTTTGTAACTTCCGCTTTGTCGTTTACGCAGTTATTATGCCACGGTGTACATTAATTGTTTTTGTACTGTTATTCTAATTAGTTCTGTTTCCTTATTTTCATTGTTTTTCTATGTCGTTAGTCATCTTTGTTGCCCTTATTATTCCGTAAATGGATTATTCTGAATTGTTAACAGCTTCGAAATATCTATTCCATTTCGAGAGTGTTTACGTTATTATAACACTCTTGATCTTTGATCCTTTGTTCTTTGTTTCTTTATTATGTTTTGTTCTTTTGTTTATTGTAAATATCAATCTTCACATTCTGTCTATTCCAGTTTCAAGCTTTGGAACATCAAAAATATACTCTTTGTTATTTGAATTATTTTGTTATTTGTTTTCTTGTTTACATGAGAAATTACCCTTGTTAATCTTCATTTTGAGGTTTCGTGGGCTACTATCAATTACCAATTTGTTTTAGTATATCCTTTATGGATACTTTTTATGGATACTTTGTTTATTTGTTTATTTGTTTTATTGATGGAGATCTTCGGTGGTGGTGTGTGTTGGAGACGTGTGTTTGACATCTTCGGTGGAAATGTGTGTTGTCAGTTCTGAGTACAGACGCTTGAGTACAGATATTCAGTTGGTAAACGTTGACAGTTTCGTCCTAATTTGTGTATTTTCTCTTTTTGTCTTTTATAAATGTTTATCCATGTTACTAAAAGGTGTTAACGGTTGGGTAACATAACATTTGTTAACGGTTGGATAATATAACATTTGTTAAAATCATAATTATGGGTCTTGCATCAAATGAGATGTAAAAGTTAAATTGCATTGGTATTGTGTGATTTCTCTATGGGTTAGAGGTTAGGTGGATTTGAGCACCTTTTAGTAGTGTTCTTTATATATCTGTTCTGTTTGTTATTCATATTGTTTGTGTACTTTTTAATTTATATGTTCTTTTTTATGTTTTGATTTTATGGGGGGGTTATGACACACAAGGTTCGGGTTAGGGGGGGGGGGTGTGTCTTGTATAAATACTGAACATTTGAAACATAGTATGAAAATGTTGGACATAAAGTGTAGGAGTACTGAACACTATTGAGGTGTTGTATTGGATGAAAGGAATACTTTATAACTAGTTTGTGTTAAAATAGCCGTGTTAGTATATTAGTTGTTGAGTGGATAGTATTTCCACTTTAGGTTGTTACACTAGCCATTGAGGAGTAACAAACTGTATACTTTAAATGGAGGTAGTACTTTAATGGCATTAGTACTATTATTATTATTATCATAATTATTAGTATTAATTATTATTTATAGTAAAATTTACTGACAAAGTTGGGGAATTGTTATTTTCCTCTTTCGAAGATTATAACTATGAGATTGTGTGATCTCATCAGGCGGTGTATACCGTTTTGATGTTGTTTGGGTATCGGGTTGTTTTAACGTTGGGATTTCTTTCGTTAATAAGTAATTTTGTAATTCTAATTTAATATGTTTTTCTTTCGGAAAGTATGGTACAATATGATTTCTATGTATTGTAATGTGTTTATTAGTATTGTCCTTCAGTATGTATGTTGTTTCTGTGGGTTTATCAATAATTAAATATGGTCCTGTTTTTAGAGGTATTAATTTCTTTGATACTCCGTCAATCTGTTGTTGATTTGTGATCAAGACGAATGTGTTTTTATCAAGTGGTTTCGCTGTTCTGAACCTTGAATTTAATTCATCAGTTAACTTTTTTCTATTTCTTAATATTTTTGTTATTGTTTGGTATGTGTCATTATAATGTTTTTCTTTGTCAAGAAACCATTTTGCGAACGTTCCGTTTTGTAGTTTTGCTATTTTTGGGTGACTGAATTGCTTATCTAAGTGAGTATGTGCGGGTTGTGTTTTGCATGCGCTTGTTCTTGTTGGGTTACAGTTTCCCATCTCGTCTGTAGTTGTTCCAAGTTTAATCTTTGTTGGTTTTCTTGGTTTTTGATTGAAAACAACTTCATAAGGTGACATGCCTAATCTTGTCTGGTATTGCGTATTATATGCATACGGAAAGAATTTTGCTTTTCTAGACCAGTTTTGGTACTTTTCGTTGAGTAATGTTCTGATAAATTGTCCAATTATTCTATTAGTTCCTTCCACTAATCCGTTTGTCCAGGGTGCATATGTTGTGCTTGGTTTAAATTTAATTTCAAAGTAATTACAAAGGTGTGTTAATTCTGTATTTATATATTCCGATCCGTTATCGGAACGAATTTCTTCGGGTAGTCCGAATTTCATAAACCAATGTTCAAATAATGCTGTAACTGCATAGTGTGCATTGTTCTGAGGCGCACACATTATTGTTACGTAATGTGAGAATGCGTCTACTATTACAAAGATAAAATTATTTCCTTCAGATGTAGGATGTATTGGACCTTTTGTGTCTATCATAATCATTTCATTAAAGTATGTTTTTGTAGGTGCTAATTGTTCTTGCTTACTTTTTGTTTTTGTGTTAGCGAAAACTTTGTTTGTTTGGCATTGTATGCAATCAGCGATCAGTATCTTGATCCAAGTTGTTAAGTTTGGGAAGTAATATTTTTCCATTATGTTTCTTTTTGTTTTTTCAAGTCCCGTGTGACCAACTGTATCTACGCAATGGTTTTCGTAAAAAACACATAATAGTAATGTTAGTGGTAAACAGATTCTTTGTATTGTTTGTTTTTTTATTCGAATAATCATTTTCATTATGTTAGTTTTTTCGTCAATTGTGATTGATTTAAACTTTCTGTAATACGCGAATAGTCCTTTGTTTCCGCGTATGTCCATTGTTACTGAATGTGGTTTATTGTTATTTTTTTTCCACATTTTGACTTTATGAAGTACTGGATCTATTATTTGCGTTTCTTTAATCAACTCTTCTGTTACTTTTGTTTTTTCATCATAAAAAATATCTGTTATTTTTGCATGTTCGAAATTATATTCTTGTTTCACATTGTTGATTAATCTAAGATAGTCATCGTCATGATGAGTTATGTATGGTCCTTTTTGGTTTTTCTCTATGATTAAGTCATCTTTTTCAACAACTGGTGATTGCCAGTTTTTTGTTTTTGGTTTGTATTTCGGTACTAAATTTGTTTTGGTTTCGGTATTATATTTTTCATATGATATTGGATGGTATTCGTTTTTATCAATGTTAATTTCAAAGTAGTTGTTATGTATATTGGCTAGAACTGGATAATGTGTTGTGTCTTTGTTATCGTTGTTTGTATTGTTGCAAATACTGTATTTGCATTCGAGGTTATTTGCAAATGGTGTTTTTGCAAAGAAGAATTTTATGTTTTCAGGTATTTCCACTGTAATATCACGTGTTTTTGTAAAATGTTCTTCATCTATTGTTCTACTGAGTAGGTCTGGTAGAGCTAGGTTTTTTCCCTCAGTCCATATAATATGTAAGTTAGGAAATTTCATTAGTATTAATTGAAATCTGTAAACTCTGTGGTTTGGTTTATTCTTTTGTGTAAAAAGGTAAATGATTGGCTTGTGATCTGTAAATAAAATAATTGGGTGATTTGAACCTGTTAATAAGAATTCGTATTCTGTGAGTGCAAAAATAATCGCTGAACATTCTCTAATTAGTGTAGATAATCTCATTTCAATCGGTGTGAAAAGTCTAGAATTTGCTGATATTAATCGCATTTTCTTTTCAGTTGGATGTTGTTGCAGTAATGCTGCTCCAATGCCTGTGTTGGACGCATCTGTTATAATGTAAAATGGTTTTGTTGTATCTGGTATTGTTAATTCTAGGTTATGTGTTATTGTTTTTTTCATTTGTTCAAATATTTTTTGATGTTCTTTAGTCCATTTGAAATCATTTTCTTTGTGTAGTAGATTGTATAATGGTTGTAATATTGGTTGCATTCCATAGACGTATTTGGCTAAAAAATTTATTGTTCCGAGGTATCGTTGTAAAGCTTTCATACTTGTTGGAGGTTCCAGTTTTTGGAATCCATCAATTCGTGATGTAAGTGGTTTTACTTTTTTGTCTTCGATAATGTGACCTAAGAATTTTACTTTCTTTAACATGAAGTATGTTTTATCAGGTGCTGCTTTTAAGTTCTCTTTAAGCAGTACTTTGTGATATTCAATTAGTGTCTCGAACATTTGTTCATAAGAGTTTGTTTGAATAAAAATATCATCCACATAGGTGATGACTGTTCCTTTTCTAATTAAAGGGTAAAGGAAATGTGTTAAAATTGAAGCGAATGCTGCTGGTCCGATTGATATTCCGTAAAATAATCTTTTGAAACAATATTGTTCGTTTCCAATTGTAAAATGTGTATACCGCATTGATTCTTCATCTAATGGTATTTGGTTGTATGCACTATTAAGATCTGCTGTTGTGAATATTGTTCCGTATATTCTTGTTAAAGCTACATCAACTGGTTCAATTGGCCAGTTGCACTTTGATTCATCTATCATGCTGTTCAAATATCTTGCATCTAGTACAATCTTTAAAGATTCTCCTTTTCGTAGTATTATTACCGGGTTTGTGAATGTATTTCCTGTTGATAGTTGTTCTTTATTTACAGGTGCAATTATGTCATATTTTTTGAGAACATCTAATAGTTTTTGTATTCGTTCTCGAAGATGTATAGGTACTTTACTTATTCTTTGTTTTTTGAATATTGCATCTTTTTTTATTGGTAAGTTCAATTTTACTTTCGTTTTTCCTACGTCAAATTTTGTTGTTGCGTAAACTTGTCTATAGTCTAATATGATTTTTACTACTTTTTCAAAATCTTCTTGTGTTAAGCGTGAATGTTGAAAATCAAACATTTTTATGAATTCTTTTTCTTGTTCTGAATATTTGTTTATGTTAAATTTGCATTTGAAGTTTGGTTTTTTTTCAAATGTTGCAACTTGTTCAATAGTTTCGTTTTCTTCTATGTTTAATATTTCGTCGATATCATTTTCATTTTCGTATGTCAGATGATATAGCGCTTGGAATAAGTCGATAGAGTTTGTTTGGTATAGCTCGTTATCTTGTTTTTTGAAGCTAATATTTCTGTTCATGAAACCAATGAGTCCTGTATTTATTGTTATTCGGTGTCTATTTTTGTTAATCAATAGTATGTCCATAAAGTATTCTTCGTCTGAGGAAAAATCCTTTATGTCTGTAAATGATACGTTATGATATTTGTTTATTGGTTCGAAATAGAATTTCGATTTCTGTATTGTTTTATCATTTGAATATTTCATTTGTTCAAATATTGGTATTGGGAATGTTATACTTTTCTGTTGATTTGGTTCTATATGGATTGTTCCTCTATTAATGATTGTGTATAATCGAGAGTAGTAAGGATAACCTTTAGTACTATTCATGTAGAATATAATATCGTTGTCTAAATTTGTATTTGTATTTAATGTTAGTTTGTTGGTATTAACATTTATCGTCTCGATATATTCTTTGAAGAATGGTGTACCTAGTATATTATGATTGCATTGTGTTACATAGAAGTGAATGTGAAAATTGTTTTGTGGTTTGTTTCTATTGTTAGAGATTCTGTCTGGTGTTAAATTCAGTATTACTGTTCCGAATGTGTCTATTTTTGTATTATTTGCAGCTGTTAGTATTTTGCTTGCTTTGTCCAAGATCATTTCTGGGTTATTGTATTTGATTTCATTCCATGTATCTTCATTTAGTAGGTTTAATGTTGCTCCTGAATCTAATAGAAAATCTATTTCTAACATAGGTTTTTGTTTTGTAAAGTCCTGTTCAAATTTCTGATATTGATACATTGGTAATATCCATGTTGGGTTGCTTTCTAATGTATTTATTACAGTATTGCATGTATCTTCATTGGCATTGTAAAATTTATCTAGTATTTCTTGATCTTCGTCTGAGGACTCTGATGTGTACTCATATTCGTCGATTCCTGGTGGATCGTTATTTGTTTTTTCTTGTTCTAAGCTATTTATTCTGTTTTTGCTATTGTTGTTTCCATCATTTCTCCGTTCTTTTGAATAATGTCTGTTATTTTGTTCTCGTTGGGATGAGTATCCTCTATTATCTCTGTTATTGTTATTTGAATGATTTCTATTGTTACTATTAGAACGTTGTCTATAGTTATTGTTTCTATTTGAATCTCTACTGTTGTATCTTTGTCGATTATTATTATTATTGGTTTTGTTACTATTATAAGGTGATTGTTGTCTTGAATTATTTCTGTCATTGTATCTTGAATTTGATCTGTTATTATTATTATTATTATTGTATTTATTATAGCTGTTGCTTCTATGATAACTGTTGCTTCTGTTTCTATTGTAGTTATTCCTGTTATAACTAGTACTTCTGTTATTATAATTATTTGATCTTTGATATCCTTGATTGTTTCTACTATCTCTGGAATTTCTATTATGGTAGTTATTTCTTGAATGTGATCTGTATGGTGTCCGACTTCTGGAGTTGTTATATATTGGTGATGTCGGTGGTAGTTGTCTGCCATTGACATTATTTGAGTCAATCCTTCTATTTGGTAAGTTTTGATTGTTTCTCATGTGACTGTAAAATGATCTTTCTTTCGGTCTTGTAACACTATCTCGACGTGGTCTCTTGAAACATCTTCCCTTTGTGTGTCCATGTGAGCTACAATAACTACAAAACAGTGCAAACTTTGGTCTTCCTTTAAAATTCTTTTTGTCATATGTATTGTTAATTCCGTTTAGAACATTGCATATTGTTCCTTCGAATTGTTCTAAGTCGTTTTGATTAAGTTCATTTATATTATTACAGGCTATATTCATTTGTTTTAGATCTTCATTAATATTTGTTGTACTCTGGTTTACTTCATATAATCTTTTGTGATTATTAGTTATTGTTCTTGTTAGGTCCATTTGGTCTATTTTCTCTACTAATGTTTTGAATGGCATTTCTGGTTCTCGTGGAGTTTGTTTGTGGTTTGCATGTTTCTTTAATGCTGCGTTTTTTAATTCGTTGTCTAAACATCTTATGAACGTTTGGTTCATAACACTATTTCTGTAGTCCTCTGTGTATAGAGAATAAGCAGTTTTGACAAGAGTTTCTATTCTTAATGCTAATGATCTTAGTGATTCGTTTGTATGTTTTTGTAATTGTTGTAATATGATTTTTGCTTGTTGTTTTGATTTTTCCGAATCAAACATATCTGAAAATTCTTTGCAAAATGTTTCCCAATCTAATTTCGTTTCACTCGGAAGTGTCGAATACCATTTTTGTGCAGGTCCCTGTAAAGTATGTAGTATTAACGCTGCTCTTTTTACTTTCCATTGGTGATGTCCTGGTTTATTTACCGGTTCAATGCCACTGCTGAATATCATAGCAGCGACAATGCTATTTAAATATTCTTCAACAGTATATGCTAGGTCTGTTCCATCGAATGGTCTTATTGTTGTTGGTACTGAACCACTGCTAATGTTTTGTTCAATTTGAGGGTCTTCGTTTATGCTCATTGATGTTAATTGTTTATAAAATGGTAAAGGTGGTTCTACTACTGTTGTTTCCCTTTCTTCTGTTGTGATTGAATTTGTTCTTCTATTTTGATTTCCTTGTTGTTGATTACTATGTCTATCAGTATTTTGTATGTTTTCATTTGTTGTATGTTCATGGTTTCTGTTATGAAAAGGATTTTCTTGATTTCTGTTATGTAATGGATGTTCGTATTCCGTTCTATAGTTATTTGGTTCTTGTAGATTGTCAAGAGTTCTATCCAATTTATTGATTACCATTTCTAGTGCTTCTTCTTGTCTTTTTTCCATATTTCGGCTCATTCGTTGATATTTTTCTTCTAGGTTATTTATTAATTTATTAGTATGTTTTGTTACTGTTTGTGTAATTTCGTTTTTTAAGTCTTCATAATTATATTGTTGTTGTTCCCAATTTTGTTCTTGGTCACTATATTTGTTATCTACCGAGTTGATGTACATTCTGTTGCTATTAATTTCGTCCTTGTTTTGGTATTTTCGTCTGTTTTGGTTTACCGATGGTGGAAATTGATTATCAAATCTGATTTCTCTTTCATCTGATTCAGAATTTTCTACATCTTCTATTGTATTATTGTTGTTTCCGAATAAGTTTGATGTTAATAGTTTATCTGGTTTTATTGTTGATTTTTGTTTTACTTGTGAATTGTTGTTCAGTTGTGTATCTTTTGGTGTTGACGTTGATGTTGAACTTTTTGTTATGTTAAATGATGATGATCCTGATTGTCCTTGATCCAGTATTTTCACGTAATTTTCCAATCCTTCAATGAAATTAATACTGTCTGAACTTATCTGTAAAGTACTTTCAAAATATTCCGAACAATATTCTTTATCCCAAATATTTTTGAGTTCATCACAGAGATATCCTATTTCGTCAGGATATGTCTCTCCGAACTGTATTCGTTTTTCATTGATATGTTCAAAATTATCTAACCAAAAGAGGAAAGTAAATTCAGATACTATTTTTATGATGTCTATTGATGATGTTTTTATTTCCGGTTTTAGTTCTATTATTTTTGTCAGCCAGTTATTATAGTTTTTGATATCACATCTTAATCTGTCATTCACAGACTGTACCTGTTGACGACTTTCATTGAGGTATCCACTTGTGTTTCTTATTGTGTTGTATGTTGTCGATGTTATTGCTGTTTGTTTTGTTCTATCCTGTGATTCTTCATGTCTTTTTAAAAATATTTTTAGCATTTCCGATAATGTTGTTTCATTTTGGAAATTAAAATATGTTCTTCTGTTGTTATTTTCATTTGTTAATACAAATGTATAGTTTCTGTTGTATCTATCACTATTCAGTAGTATTACTGGTAGATAGTGTGTCAAATGGTTGCGGTTGATTTTTATTTGTTGTATATGATCTGTCTCTTTGAAGAGGTTTCTCTTCAAATTTAATATTATTCTGTAAATTAATTCTGTATTTTCTTGTGGACAATCATTTGCGATAACAAAAGGTGTTAATTCGTTATTATGGTTTGATTGTATATCAAATTTGGAAGCCATTTGTTATTCTTTGAATTTTAATCCGTTCTGTTTTTCTAACAATAGTTTTTGTTATATCCCTCAGAAATTATAATTGTTTACCCAATTTAGTTCAGCACTGGTCGCACCAGATAAGACGTGTTCTAGAGCTTACCTTTGTTAGGGTACTTCCTGAACTGTCTTATGGTTGTCTCAAGAATAATAGTTAATCTTAAGGCTTACCTGACTAACTAAAGTTCTATTCCTCTAGTCTGTTACTCTTCTATCTGAGCTTCAGTAGACGGTGCACGGGCCCCAATGCTACGGTCTAACGTTTATCTCAATACAAAACAAGAGCGGAGTAGAGAGAGAGAAATATACTCTATTATTATATCAGGATGGTAACTGGTACTGACTAAATTACTTTCTCTTCTGCTGAGAGAGGGTAGATGGGTAAACACATAAAGGGAAAGGAGGATAAAATAATATATCATTTTTATCCAATCAGGAAAGAGTATTTCAGTCTTTCTGAATAAAGTCTTTCAAATATTAAATATTCCTTTTTGGAAGTCATGTCTGACTCCAGAGTTAATGGATCTTTTCTACCCGTCGCAACGATGGCGTCCACTCGTAATTAAAATGCCTTTTTTTTAAGTGCGGGGTCAGTGACCATTAGCTTTGAAAATAACTCTTTGGAGATGGCTGCAGTATAGTGAAGAAACACGTTGGTGATTAAGTTTGCTTACCGTATAATCGGCCGACTTCTATCGGCCTATGAACTGTTAATGCTCAAACAATTTGACCCGCTTTTATTGAAAATTTAGAAATTGCAGACTGCAGCTACACACAACGCTATGACTGGCAAATTGTTATCATAAAAGGAAGTATAGAATTACCTCGACATCCGTCTTACCATGCTGATATTGCGGAGCATTAGGCACATCTGTCAGGTATTTTTCTGCCAATACTGCCTGACATTGAGGTTACCGCAATTCTGGGCCTAGACCCATACAATTTGATCCGTGATTGAGAGTGCAGACAAAGGTCTACCGCACAACAACCTTTCGCAAAGAGATGTTTGTTAGGTTGGACACTTACTGGAGTGCTCCCATCAAGCACCAACACCAATTTCGTTGTGTCACACTTTCTTCAGTTAGATACTAGAATCTGTGTTTTTTTACTGGAGTACAGAGCCTGGGAGTAAACTGTTTGATGTAAATTTTTTTTGTTTTAGACAAACTAAAAGCAAACCTTACTTCAACAGGTACACAGCACGTTGAAACAAGACAAACTGACCCCATTTTTGCAGAGTGTGTCATCTAACGAAATAGACAAAGACATGAACAGCCTTAGATACTCGGCAAGAAAAGGAATTAGAATTCTCCGTCCACTTGTCACAAAAACAGTGCAGGACGCTACAAAACTGGCCTTCCTTAGAAGGAAAGTGTGTCTTTGCCAAATAACCAGGTACTTGCTGAAAAACATCTAAATAAGTTATTCAAAGAGTATCCGCAAAATGCACGTTTCAAAGAAGTTTACACGAAGCGTGTTATGGACGATATTAAAAAAGGATACATGAAGCAAATGGAACAGGGCGATGAGAATGGCTACCCACTCTGGGCGAACCAGGAAAATTGAGAAGAATTTTAAACGCTGCTTCCAAATGTGGAGTAAGCTGGAACGATTTTTTATTGGCCGGACCCAATATGTTAGGTAGTTTGTTAGGAATTCTAATCAGATTTATAGAAAAGAAAATTGCCTTGAAAGCAGACACTGAGAGTATAGTTACGCAGGTCTCAGTTTTGCCGGAAGATAGAAAGTTCTTGAGATTCTTATGGAAGACTGACTTTGGTGAAAGTACCAAGATTTTGGAGGCCTGTGCAATAATGGCTCTCATGCAGACAGCAATAGACAATGCAGAACAATTTCCAGAACTGCTCAAAATTATATCTGAACATTTTTACTTGGATGATTTAGTGCACTTTCTAAAAAACGAAGAACTGGCGAAGCAAATTTGTGAAAGACTCAGAGATGCGCTTCACTTCAAGTTTAATCTGACAAAATTCTGCTCAAACTCAGCAGAAGTTTGTCGTACCATTCCAATGTCACACCTAGTTGCTCCAGTTGAACAAATTCAGCGAGATGGTTTCTCTGTCAAAACACTGGGAGTGCTGTGGGTTCCCTCAAGAGACGAAGTAGGTTTCAAGAAGCCAAAATTGGAACAAGTTAGTATTAAAAACATGACACAAAGACGTCTACTTAGTATTGCTTCTAAAACTCTATAGGTTTAACCGCACCGTTCATTATACGCGCAAAACTTGTGATACAAGACACATGAAGAAATGGTGAAAAATGGGATCAAGACTGCGCCTATGTAGTCCTTTGTTCGATTGGTTGAGGGGAATTTTAGAATTGCGAAAAAATAACAGTACGTAGAGGTTACTGCAATTGGCCGTATCATCGATTTGAGATGCATATTTTTTCAGATGCATCAATTGCTGCTACCGCTGTCGTCGCTTACGTACGATTTATTAGTTCAGAAGGAACGCACATATTTGTATCATTTGTAATGTGCCAGTTTCGAGTCAACTTTCTACGATCCCAACAATACCCATATTAGAATTGCAAGCTGCCGTTTACGGAACCAGGCTCAGGTCACTCATGAGAACGAACTTCAAATAAAACCGTTCAGAGTAATCCACTGGACAGACAGTACTGCTGTACTTTGTTGTGTTAACAATGGGGAGTTGAGGCACAAGATTTTTGTAGGCAATCTTTTGGCGGCAATTGACAGTTTAAAGAACAAAGAATGGTGGTAAGTACCGACATCAGAAAATCCTGCAGACGATGGAACACGATGGTTACCTATGCACTCCCCAATGACAAGCCGATGGCTCAGCGGACCGCAACATCAGAAAATCCTGCAGACGATGGAACACGATGGTTGCCTATGCACTCCCCAATGACAAGCCGATGGCTCAACGGACCGCAATTTCTCAACGGACCATATTTCTCCAAAATATTCCTGGTAGAAGTCGTATCACATCTTTCAATCCTGTATTGGACAAAGAAGGCACTCTAACACCAACACTTGACTGCAGAGAGCTCCAGTATCGGTATCTACCTAAAACTCTCTGATATTGGATGCGAAGAACAAGATCGTTCTCCTATATCTCCAATACGAGCTTTCTAGAAACCATCAAACCGGAGTGATGCATCTTAAAAGCATCTTTCAGCAAAACAAGTGGATTGTGACAATAGCAAGTGCTTTGAAAAGGATAAAAACTCTGTGCCGTGATTGCCAACAAGATCAATTAAACTGTCATCTTAAAATGGCGGACCTCCCTTGAGACCATTTTTCCGCAGTACCTGTGGCTTTTCAAACCGTTGACTTGGACTTTTTCGACACCTTCAGCCTTGAAATAATGAAGAAAGAACCACAGTATCTTTGTTTCCTATTTACTGTTTGGTAATTAGAGCAGTACATATTGAAGTTGGTTTCAAAAAATGTTTTTCTTTTTTGAGTTTTGCCCGTATTTGTTGTTCTTTTGATGTCTTATCACTTGGTTTTCTAATGAAGCATTGTTGATTTTTTAAAAGTTTATAAGTTTTTCATTGAAAGCTAATGCTTTTTGACTTGTGCACTCTGTTTCCTTATAAAATACTAGCGAGCTTTTGTTTTGCCCGTATTTTTTGTTCTTTTTGTTTTCTTATCACTTATTATACTTTTTCAAAAAGTGTTTCTGCTTTCTAATGAGAAATAAATCAAATTATTTCAGCGTTTAATTTCCGTAATTGATGTTTTTGTGGTTTTAACATTACTTATTTTCAAATAAACAATAGTGAATTTTTGATCTTTGCCCGTATTTGTTGTTCTTTTTTGTCTCGTCAGTTAATGAATGCGGTAAAAGGCAGGAATAATGGCAATTTCATGCGTCTGATTGAGGAATTTTTTGCATGATAAGTTTGAAGTCTGCAGATTGTGGCCAGTAGTTCTACGCTGTTAGAAAAACTCCAACTATTCTTCAGAATAATTTCAAATTTTCATAACTTTTCCTTCTTATGGTTCATCTTTCTCAGTTCGTTTTCGTTTTAAACGTAATAAATCTAACTTAGCCTTTTTCAGACCATCACTCGCTAATTTCCGGTTTGCAACTCTGTGTTCACCTTTTTCTGTAGGGTGCTTAACGGTTAATCAGAACGATCATCGAGAAATTTTGTCAATCCAATTCTCTCTCAAATTTAACTGTTGTATGTTTGTTGATTCAGAAGCAGATTAGCAGTGCGTTTCTCTTGCCGACATTCGAACCTGAAGTTGACCAGCCAGATGACGATCAGTCCTCGTTCACGGAGTCTTTCAAATCTGCTCTCAGCGTCATCACTAGCGAGGAGGGAAACCAATTGAATGCTAAATTGTTGAGTGGTAAAGTGACAACTGGTGCAAGAGCGTCTGATAGACGCGAATCTCTTCCTGGCGACCGTACCTCGCAGAATAATCAGGTTCGATTTTGAATGTTAACAATCTAATCTGCCAATATTTACTTTGTTGATCATACATCGTTTCAGTTTGATTCTCTGGTGCTTGTACTTAGCAACTTGCGATTAGTGAAAGTAATAATTGCGTCGTCTGACACTAAAAACAAATGGATTTTGCCCTGCACGTTAAAAAGTTTTTTGATTATGAAACAAAAAAATGATAATCAGTTGTGTTTAATCAATTTATGCTGTCATCATTTCTATCCAACACACTGTATTCTGAGATACCATATAGATTATCATATAGATTCTTATGACTATAAATAAATTGTTTTTTTTTCGAATTACAGTAATTAAAAGAGATTGCAGTCGACTAACTCAATCGTTATCAATTAGTCATACGGTCCCACATACAACTCGCTAACAGAATTTTTGAATGGATTGAATGCAAGATTCATTGAATAGTCATCTTTTGAAACTAAACGTGCGATATCTTGATGGGGGCACGTTCGGCAAATGTTCTAATCTCAGTCTTCTTGAAATCAAGATGTTTTGGTTCCAAAACTTGCCGAGGCATCATTCAAGAGGCGATGTGCTCCGAGTTTTGTTGATGAGGACAGCTGTTTAATTGCTCTTGAACGAAGTTCATAGCAATTATTGTAAACGTGTTGGTCTTTTTTTATAGCTGCGAAGCTGTAAGCTGAGCGTAGCTATATTGCGGTGCTCTTGGTTTTTTTTTGTTTCGTCGTCTGACGCTTCATTTTCGTTTTACATTTGTTCTAGAACATTCTGTCTCGTCACTGCTTAAATGACTTTTCGCGCTTGATTTCACGCTTTCTACGTGACCTAAATTGCTGTTCCTAAAACAAAGTTGATTGTAAGAAAACAGATTGTATGGTCCGACAGCCGAGTGGTTAAGGCGACTGGCTGTTAATCCGGAGATCGCCGGTTCGAGACGCGACTGGGAAACTTTTTTTGCACCCAAAAACAACCTCCTTTGAAATAAACTTGTAAGTTTTATAGGCGGCGGCGATAACTATTATCAACTCACTTCTGTATCTTTTTCCATCTGTATTTTACGGCACGCAAGTCTATTTCGCAGCTATTCCGGCAATCTGCCGGCTATGTTATGCAAGTTTTTCGCTTGACAATTTTGTGCTTTTCTTCCAGAACATTCTTTGACTTCTCAAGTGACTTTTTCACGTTTTCGTTCTTCATTTTTGAGCGATCTCTTGCTTTCACTCCGAAGTAAAGGGGAAACAAGGGTGCGATAGCCCAGTGGATAGTGCAAAATGGTGAAAACAAGGGTTTGATAGCCGAGTGAATAGTGCATGTGGTTAAGGATCGGGAGGGCAATGGTTCGAATCCTGGTGGGGTCAAAAATTTTTCTACCCGCCTCGTTCGAGAGCAATTCTTCCGACATTACTCGGTTTATGTTTTAGGCTGCCATTGTAAACGGAACAGGCACTGCCAACACATTGGTTGCTAATCTGGCCGCACCTCTGGAGGTGGGAGTGAGTGGTGTTGGGACTGGTTTGAGAGAAAACAACAGTTTCATTCACAGCTCGGCATCCGCCACTTCGGAGTCAACTGCAAACCCAAATAGCAATGCAAGGTCAGCGAGGGGTTGAGTCAAGTCCATTGTCAGGCTTAATCATAATCATACATTGGATTGGAAAATTTAAAGTGCTTAGTAAATTGAGTAAAAAATCGTAGATCGGTCGGGTTATAGAAGCTATGCATCGTACATTATGAATCTTGCAGTTTTGAGAAGTATTTTTATTCATTTAGTGCGCTAAAAAAATTTTCTCTAAAACTTTAGATGGGAGTTTTACTCCTTTTACTTGCAAGGATGCCCGCCTTCCATGTGCACCATTTTTCCACTCAGAACTTTTTTCGTGTTGATCTCAATGACAGGTTGTGAATACGTTTTAATTGTTCATTGGGAACTTCAAGGAGGAGGCAGCAAAATTTTTATTAATGACCTGTGATTATTTTGCTGAATTAGACTAGTAATTTACACTTAATTTACATGCGAAAACAAAATTTGAAAGAAAAGGTTCCCTAGAAAAATTATAGCTCACCTTAACTCTTACCTAAAATGAATTAAAACACTTCAATGTCAACCGTTTCTTCTAGTTGATTTCATAGTCTGCAAAATTAATGAATTAGTGATCTTTGTATTTAACATATATTGGGCTCCTCAATGACAATTGTGTATTTCGGAAGTTGAAAAAGAACGTCTAGTAACTCTTTGTTAACGTTTTGGTTAAATTTATTCTAAAACTTGGCTAATTTTGCGAATAAATTTATTTGATGCCTATTTGATTAGTTCTGGAAGCGTCTTGTTGTTTTTGAGGAGCACTTGGAAAAAATAGACGGTTGGTTGCAAAATTCGCAGCGAGCAATAAACCGATCGAAATCGTTGCATTGTTTTTGTCTCCGACATACTTGTCAACAATTTCGAAACATGAAGAAGCAATGCAATTATTCAAGAGGAAAGTTGAATCTCAGTATTTGCCGCCAATTATAATGGCCAACTTAAAACGAAACAAAAATTGCAGTACTGAATGCCGAAATCTATTTAAAAGTTATCTATTTCGGTGACAATGATGCCAAAAATTAAAATTACTTGACAATTTATTAATTATAGCTGCAAAGCTGTAAGCTGTGCGGAACTATATTGCGGTTTCCTCTGTTTTTTTAGAATCCAAGAATTAAATTGTAGCGTTGCTCTGTCCTTTTAATTTCTGAAGATGTTTTGACAACCTTTTCCATGACTGAGTTTTGAGCTTTGAAAGCGGGATAAAAATGTAAAGTTCAACGGGTATCAAGTTTCATGAGACGCCCAAGGCAGGCTGTAGTAGTCCTTCAAGTGCTTAGAGATGTGTGTCTGTTGTTTTTTGTTTGATCAGTCTTAAAATGACGTTTCTAAAAGTTGATAAACGTTTTTTGAAAGACGTAAATACTTTTTATAATCATTTTCTAAGCTATGTATTGTGGTACTGCAACCGTAAAGACGCAAAATGATACTAATTCTTGCATTTTTTTTTAAATTTGTCATTTTTCGATTTTATTGAGCCCCAGTGCCAAAAAAACGTCCTGTAGAGTTTGATATTAGATTAATGCATCTAATCGAGGCAATGGAGTGATTTTCAACAGTTTAATGTCACGAATGATTGCATTTTTATTAATAGCCGCACAGCGATAGCTGTGGCTATTATTGGCCTTCTCTTGGTTTTTTATTTCGTCGTCATGATTTTTGTTACAAACATATGACGTCACAGCCACTTTTTGTTCATTCGTTCACGCAATTTCAACTGAATTGCATGTGTGACGTCATTTTTCGCTCTTAGGTGAGCTATTTTTTTTTGTTCATGCGCGTGATTAAATTTTTGGTCACACTTGACTTACCTCACTCTCAAAAATGACTTCCTCACTTTGAAATTGACTTTTATTTACTTTAATTCAAAGAGATAAGGTCAAATGGGCGTGTGTCACTCTAAATGGAGGTTATTTCAGATGAGCTAATAGAGGCAGCAATAACTTATACAGATTTTTAATCAAAATATAACAGATCAGCCTTCAATGAGAAGACGAATTTGTTTGGTCAGTCTTTTTTACTGTTTTTAGACTGCCGATCTTCGAATCTGTTGCGGCTATTTTCTGACAATTGCCAGCTATGTTCTTTGCATTTTTCTTTTTTTAAATTAAGTTTTTGTCATTTTTTGAGTTTTTCAGACCTCCCGAGCAATGGAAACTCCTCTAGGGTTTGCTAATAGGTTTTAAGCAACTTTTTTAAAAATTGCCATTTTGTTGAGTTTCTTTTTGAGATGTATTACATATTTTGCGTGTTTCGAGCCCCTGGGGCCGAGTAACCTCCTCTAGGGTTTGATAATAGGCTACTGCATAGTTTCTAGAGGTAATGGAACTGTTTTCAACTTATTAATATCACGAGTTTCTGAAATTCTCGGAAAGTTATCATTTTCCGAGTTTATCAATCTCTATGGGTCAGTTAAACTTTTCTTAGGCTTAATATTTGATGCACAGTATTTGGAGAAATTGAAATGTTCTGATGACTTTAATATCACAATTTTTAGCGTTTTTCTTTCTTTAGTGGCCGATTAACTTGCTTCAAGTCTTTAATTTGGGTTAATGAGTCTCTCAAAGTGCATGAAATTTGACATTCAGGGTTAAAAGCAATGATTAAATATTTGTTTAATTTGTTTGATTGTTGTAGTTTCTCCAATTTTTAGCAATGATTATAGCAAGGGATATAGCAGTGATTATATTTTGTTTAGTTCGTTTGATTGTACTATTTTCTCCATTTTTGTGACTGTTTGCCTTTTTGGCTGCAATTGTTCAATTGATCTGCTGGTCAGATGCCATAGTTTTTCCTTTAATTCTTTGGATTGTATTTCAGGATTTGCTTTTTTTTGTTTCGTCGTCGGACGCTCTCTTCCGTTTAACTTTGATCACACAGCAAAGCTGAAAAATTCAAAATTTCTGAATGACTTCTTCCTCTCACTAACGGCACTTGCGCTCGTGGAGTGATTTTTCACTCTGTTTAGCCAACATTTCTAGCTAATTTGTGTAATAATTTTTTATCATACGTGACTTTCCTCACTCAATAAAATGACTTTTGCACTTTACAACTTAAATTAATTTGAAATAGTTTAATGTGAAAGAAACTCATATTTGTAATAAAGGTCCTTAATAAAAAGGCATTGCACTTGGAATGATAAAAAGCATTAATAATTTATCGGTGAATGGTTTTTATATAGCTTTTTTTTAACGGCCTCAATAACTTTTTCAGCATATATCTGTAACTGTTTCTATCTCTTTTATTCGACACGCAAGTCTATTCTTTCGCAGCTATTCCGGCAATCTGCCGGTATGTTTTCAAATGAAAACTTCGTGTTGCGGGTCCAATAATGACTAAGTGGATTTTAAGGTATCCATTTTGATGCTAACCCACAATACAAAATTTGTCAAGAAAATAAAAGTTGTTCAAGAAATAGTTCAATTTCGCTCAAAGATGGCGCAAAACAGCTGGAAACGTTCATATGCTATATACAATTGATCAAATGGATTCAATAATCTTAACTGTACGTGTGTTCTAACGGATAGTGGTAGTTTGAATTCGATTATGTGAAAATAGCCATTATTTGCAAAACTTTCTGTAAGAACAAGCTATAGTGTTTTTAAAATGGCGCCAGAATTTTGTAAAAGATATGAGCAAATACTGAACATCGATCGATTATTGCACAGTGAGACTACCAATTTACGTATTCTAAGGGCAAAAATTGAGTAGAAGGCATGAAATTATAATCTAAAGTAAATTATTATTCTTATTAAAGGAGAATAATTGTTTTTTTTTCGTTTCCATGTAATCGCCTCTGAATTTGAATGCAGATTTTTTTCGGATTAAGGACTAATGTTGGTTAAAATTGAGTCAATAAATGATATGAACCCAAAGCCATTATTGGAAAGGAAAATGTTTCCATTGAATTTTTTCAAGCTTTTTGAAGCTTTTTGAAGTTTGTAACACAATTCAAAGTCACCTGTTTCTCCTAATTGATCCCATAACGTCGAACACCGACGAGGAGTTCATTTGTCTGTCTACTAATTTCGTTTGTCTGTCTACTCTATTAATAGAATGAACTCAATTCCGATTGGACAAAAATGTGAATAAAAAGTATAAATGAGAAATGCATAGCACGAATTATTCATTCATTCTTCAATTGATTCTTGTGAAACTTAGTGCTATTGGTCATCCTCAGAACTTGTGAAATTTTCTCATCTTGGCAGAATGCCAGACCCTTGCGAACCTAAACACTTAAAAAATATTTGGGAAAAGAAACATAAAAACCGCACTTAAACCCTAAACATCAGAAGGAACTCTTTCACCAGAGGAGCTGAAGAGGAGAGATACCACATGGCGACAGAAATCAAGAGGGTATTTCTGCTAAACTAAAGAAATCGGAAAAAATAAATTAGCGCAGTTGGAAAAAATCTCAAAAATCACAAATTAATGTTAAAGCAGCGACACGCTCGATTTGCTGGACAAATAGAACCAGACATCTGTGCCTAAATCACTGACAAAAGCTCACGTTTAATCAAATCAATAAAATGCTGAGGTGTTCCCATTACATTGTCAAAAGACATCGATGTTTTATAATTACCACAGATCAAGTATAAGTTCCTCCAGTAACTTTTTCCGAAATAGTATCATTGCCCCCTATTTCAATGGGGGCTCGTGTCCACCAGGGGCCAAACTGTATCATAGCATCTCTTAGAGAACAAACTAGATTATCAGGCACAATCCCATTCAAAAGTCCTTTCATATTAAAAGTCCTGCCCGATGCACCGCTCAAGCCTTGATATGGGTACACTTCAGTAAATATACGCGAATTCTGCTCATAGTCTGACAAGTTTGATAGAAAATTTCTTACTTAAAAGAGACTACCTATCTGACTAACATTGTTACAAAAGTCGTCACTCAGACCAACAATTTCCTCATTCCTTATTTCAAGCGGAAGTTTAGGCCACTTACTAATCTTAGTTTCAATTGCTCCCAATTACTAATCCCTGTTCCATCTACCCAAGGCATTTCTTTCCAACCACTTTCTAACAGTACTTCTCGATTAAATTACTCCTCTTTATTGATGCAACCTCACTTAAACCTTAAACATCAGAAGGACTTTTTTCACCAGAGGCGCTGAAGAGGAGAGATACCACATGGCGACAGAAATCAAGAGGGTCATTCTGCTAAACTAAAGAAATCGGAAAAAATAAACAAGCGCAGTTGAAAAATCTCAAAAATCACAAATTAATGTTTATTCTTCTGGGAAACTTATCACACGAAAACAAACAAATTCTGGATGCCGTGTCACAACTACCCGACGTCAAAATTGTTCCACAGATCTCCAAGGGGTACGGAATTTTCATCATTAAAAATTACTCAAACTCACCAAAACTTAAACTCCCAGAAAGTTACATGCACGAACTTATATAGAAGCTAATACAGGAAAAACCAGCTTAATCGCATCACAAACCAATACTCCAGACCTGTCAACTTTGTCAATTGAAAGCAAACGGAAAAGATCCACAGGAGAGTTGTTCTTTTCACTCATAAAATACTACAACATTTATGGCCGCGCCGCACCCAACACACGTATCGCTCAAACGTTTTGTCGGGCTACCCATCTAAAACGTGGACCAATTCGAAGGTCTTGAGAGCAAGCATAGCAGTTGCCAGGATTCCGGCGGATCATAGCCAACAAGCCCGATACCTACATTTACAGCTCGACAGAAACGCATTAAACTATTATCTACGCTTGCCAGAAAACACACGAAACGCCCTTGATGACGCATTAGAACAGTTACCCAACCTCTACTCAGGTCCAGACCAACGGCTTAATTTTGAGTTAGACTTGCAGAGCAGAAAATTTGATCCCGTGAAAGAACAACCAGACGATTTTCTAACTGACTTACAGCGGCTTGCCAACTTAGCAATTGTCGATGACGCTGGTGCCGGAATTGACCGCAATGACGAGCGGACCAAAGCGGATCCGAGAACAATCAAATACGAAAAAAAGTTCTCAGAAATTGACAATGTCGGAGTAAATGACTTATGCTCCATAGTCAAAAGGCGACCTCGAATAGACCAATTAAACCCAAAGGCAGCACACACCACAGCCTTTAACTCACTAACAAGTTCCCAAAACTCTGCTATTAACCAAGCGCTCGAAAATATACTGGCATCAGGAATAGCTTCAATTCAGGCATCAGTCTCACAAACAACGCCACCAAGATGGCCCATCACCACCCAAAATAAATTCAACAAGCCTTTCACAAGTTACAACAGAAATAACACAGCATACAGAACGCCAAACCAAAATAGGAGCTTTTCAGGTTATCAAAAGCGTCCCTTTTATCGAGCTAGAGGAAGAGGTATAGACGTGATAAGCAGATACAACAACGAAAGTCAACAATACAACCAGCGACAACGGTCTCCCACACCAATGCGGACTTTTTACAGGATATGCGCAAGCAAGCAGCACACCGCACGTGATTGCACTCAGAGACAACCACTTTATCGCGACGCCACAATGCCATTCAACCAACAGCCAAAAAACAACAGTCTGCATGCTTTTCTACAGAATATTTCTTTTTGTACACTTAGTTATAACTAGAATGTTTTCCTGATTCCCATCGAATTAGACTCAATTACAATGAATGCCATAGCTGACACTGCAGCATTTCGTAGCGCTATGTCACAAAAACATTTGATAAAATCTACAATCATCTAACGCAAAAACCTAGAAAACCGTCTCCACATGGTTTATGCATCAGGCTCAAATTCTCTTTACGACAAATTTAACATTCAAAATGGGCCATTTAGAGCTCACAGAGGACTTGATGTTTTTTGAGAAACTCAGGCGTACTACTTGGATTCCCTTTTTTCGACAAAATTGAAATAACAATTGACGCCCACAACAGCTATCTACACTTCCCTGATTTCACATTTATGCTGAGTTTGATGCAGACGGCAGGCTCATAAACATCAAAACAATTCAATAACAAGCGAAAAATTTAAATAAAAACAATCAATCGAGCTATAATGAACAGAAGATAATTGAACTCATGCCTTATCAACCATTAGAAGCAGATCACTAAATTGGAATCGTAGAGCCTACAACAAAATTCGAAAACATAGGAGTCTGCCTTACGAGTACAATAGACAAAATGCTGAAGGGCAAACAAATTCAGCTAATGGCTATCAACACAACGGAAGTATCGATCATAATCGAAAGTAACACATTACCTGCAACATTCACGATAATAACACCCGAACAAGCTCGCTATCTTATCCCATTAGAGCCGATGTTGCTGGATACAGATAATCTCTCAAAGACAACGAAAACCGTATCGAAACATTTAGAGAAAGTAGCTAAGGGCCAGCTAAATCACATCACAATTAACCAAAACGCAAATTATTGATTTCCGACCCCCGAGACAACTGAAGATCCATCCAATCTCACAGGACTAGAAAAACGAATTTACGAAGAACTCATTTGCTTCAAGAAGAGGGAATCCATTCGACCACTGGATCGTGTAGAGGATCGATAAACATTCTTGGAATCCTTTAATTGGCACGGAAGTGCTCTAAAAGTCGACGAAAAAAAGACAGAGATTCTCCTATTGGAATTCAACGATATATTTACAAGACATCGCCTTGACATTGGCTGTACCTCAAAATTCTCAGTAAAACTCAAGCCTGATACTGACAGACCAGTATATTCAAAAAACCAAAGTTTCTATCCACCTCAAAGACGATCTCCTAGTAGAACTTGCCTTATTACAATAATACGGCGTGATTACAACGTTGCCATTCAGTAGATATCACCAATCTTCGCAGAAAGAAAACCGAATGGAAAACTACGAGTGCTAATAGATCTGCGTAAAATGAGTCACCTGATTCGAAATGACTATAACAACAACAACAATTTCCCAATAGCAAACCTGGCTGATGCAGGAAGCCATCTTGCAGGCAAAAAGTTTTTTTGCAATGTGGATGGAAGCCATGGGCACTACTCCGTGCCAATGGGCGACTAGCTATCTATTCAACTGCTCGCTTTCAGTTTTGCTTCGCGAACATACGCATTTAGAAGATTAGCACAAGGACTGAGCGGAAGTTTCAGCGCATTCAGCTCATTCAAGCGACAGAATCTTGACCCCGTAAATACGGATGACAAATGTTTTCAATACGTAGGCGATATTGGAGTAGGTGCTCATGATCTCCCTGATATGCTGGAAAACTATCAGCAGTCTTTACGTGCATCAGAGAATCAGGAGTAAACCTAGCTACAGATAAATGCGCCTTTGGTTTGAAGGAAATTCATTTCTCGGGGAATACCATAACTTCAGAGGGTTTGACCTCCATCAAACAGAAATTTTCGAGGTTTCTCAGAACATTCAAGATGCCGAAAAATGTTGAGCAAACAAAGCGAATGATCGATTTCTTCAATTTTTACAAAGCCTTCATACCATAGATTGCTGAAAAACTTTTTCTTTTTTATAGATTACTTAAGAAAGAAACAGACTCCGAAACAAACAAGGAGCACAACATATTGTTAAAGAAACTGACACCAGATCTACAATCAGCCTGCGAAATATTACTGAAGCTACCGATGACCAATAGACAATATGTCATTATGGCCGATTTATCATTATATGCTGCCGGATTTGTATTAATGATCGAGGATTACACCCAAACGGCAAACGGGACGTCTGAACACAGAATTTATGCACTTGTAAGTTTCGGTTCACGTATTTTCAAACCGAATCAACTCAAGATGGCAATCTACTTGAAAGAATTTCTTGCCATTCATTTTGCCCTTGAAATGTTTGCCAACATCCTTTGGGATTCGAGAAACCAGTACTAGTTCTAACAGACAAAAGAGCTGTCACCAGATTCTTTCAAACAAAGATAATTCGACCAACGCTGTGGAACGCATTAGATCACGTCTTGAGATTTGACATAATACTAAGACATATCCCTGGAAAAGCTAACCTCGCGGCAGATTACCTCTCAAGGATACACAAACTCGAAGGAAAAACTCACACTTCGCATCAACTCGAAAATACCAAGCAGTGAAATCCAAATTGACACTACCGCCCAAGCCCCGGACAACTGAATCAACACACTTCTGCACTAAACATCAAAGGAAAATACTAGGAAATACTATCTCTTTCTGACCGTCAACGAAACAGATCAAACAGAAATCAATGAAGAGGTTTATATTCTACAAATAAAACCGGCGCAACTCCAGGCAATACATGGAGGCAATCCAATGGATGACTTTGATACAACCGGACACTCGCCATTGAGTCTAAGAACCGAACAACAAAAAGACCTAGACATCAAAAGAGTTATCCTTTGGTTCGAAAGAGTCCCACCGACAGCTGGCCAATATCTTTCAACAGGCTTGAAAAAGTACCTGAAACAGTACCTAAGACTTGCTATGTTTGACGGAGTGCTACACAGAAAATTTAAAATCATACAGGCAAGAGCTTCATCAAACAATACTTGTTCAAATCCACTTGCGGAAAGAATTACTCTTCCGCATCCACAACAGTGTCTGGAGCGGACATAAAGGAGTGTCGCGTGCCATAGCCGAATTTAGAAAACGGTTATATTTCCCCAATTTCACGGAAACACTAACTGAGTACATCAGAAACTGAGTGATGTATTCCTCATCGCCTTTGTCGGAAAAATGCACCCTTCACCGTACACCTTCATATTATCTGGTATAGATGTCTTCTCGAAATACCTATTCGCAATACCCCCGATGAAAATTGACGCAGACATTGTAGCCCGAGCGCTTATTTCTATCTTTCTGAAAAGGCTCAATCCCGTCTGAAGTAAGAGAAACAGCAGAAACAATAGATGTGGTAGACTACGTTTTTTCTGCAAACAGTTAATTGTGGTTGCCCACTCGATTATACTAACATGACTGAATCAAGATCCGGCTTACAATGGATAGCAAAACAAGCTATTATGGAAAACGAACTCGCATATAAAGATATCGAATCGTTAAAAATAGAAATGTTACAACTCCTTTGCTCACATGCCGGGACCGGCGCAACCTTTTCTCGAAAACCAAGAGCTGCCGCCGCTGCTGCATTAGCCACTGCAGTGTTGGCAAGAGGCATTGGCGCTGGAGACAAATTACTCTGGTTCATTAAATCAGTCTTTGGTGGATGCGACAAAAGAATAAAACGAAACCAAGAAAACATTAGACAAGCTATGGCTTATCTACAATACCTAACCACAGAACATGTGGAGCAAATCAGCACTAAAGAAAACGAAAAATTCTTTGTAGTCTCTGGGGAACTTAAAGCCATAAAAGAGGCCCAGGATGAAATAATTAAAACACAGAACAGAAACTGGGAGAAACCCGAGGGCCAGTTTACCGCGCTTCGCCAAAATGTACCCCATATGAAAACTGTGTACAGTACCTTTACGAGCGGGAAAAAATCAACCAACATAGTCTTCTTTTAAGCAACATCTTTCAAACAATCCTGGCAAACATTAAAACCTACCGAGCAGCATTGTACACTTTTCGCAATTATGTCCTGAACTCACACCTTTGATGAATCACAACAAAATGGGCTACAGGACCGATTGTCACTCGCCGTACCGATCCAAGACATTCTTTCTTACTGCGAGACAAAGCTGGTCACACAGGCTGAAACAATTGAATCAGGTCTTATCTTGACACTGGCCATACCGATGGCATCAAAAGATAGTTATGAACGTGCTACATACCATTCCCATCCCCATGCCAGATGGGAATACCGGCAAAGCATTAGTATGGCGTCTAGAAGCCAAATACATGGGCGTCTCGGACGACGGAGAAGACCTCGTGTTCATCAATGATAGAGCTCGAAAACTGTATTGGGTCCCAGAAATACGCAATTTGCACAAAAGCCATACTTGCCGAGCAGACTTATCGGTCCTCCATGGCTACACTTATACCACGACGACGAGTTACTTGCATTGCAACGCTGTCATTTGGATGTGATTGATTTGCCATTGACTGAAAAGGCTCGCAATCTCGACTTCGGTCGGTGGTTAATTACGTCAACAAGAGACGACTATACACTCACCGATAGCGCAGGGAATGGCAGCAACCCTTCAGCGAGAATTGAGCATCCTCGATGCAGAGTTTGGATCGTCACTTTAGGTTGTGGAAAACGATTACGTGGACCAAACTTTCACTTACGATCAGATCTTACTGCTTGTGATTCGGTACAGGCAATACGACTTGACTTCCAATTACCTGACCTAATAAGTACCATCATTAACCCCCTACCGCCACTTGAAGAATTACCAAGGTTCTCATCGAGATCAGAAGCACAAATTCAAATTCTACATCAGATACAGCCACAATTCCAACAAATTGATTGAAGAAGAACCAGCACACAAACGATCGAAAAGATAGAACAATCATTTTTGGAGAAAATTCAAGCACTGAAGCCCAAGCTTGAAAACAGACTGAAAGAATACATTCCATGGCAGATGTCACTGTTTGGATTCCTTGGGAGAAAGATAAAAAGGAAGCCAGTGCAAGTAGTTGCAATCAATGACTATGAATATCTGCAAGAGCATCCTGAACATCCACTACATAAATGTTCACTTTTTCAGCCTTTGGAAATTAAAAATGATTTTAACACCCAGTAGGACAACGATAGCACACGAATATGTACATCGTACTTCTTTTTGAGGGACTATCGATTGAACATATAAACAGACCTCCACCAGTCACTTCTCAACCAATTTGCACTCATATACCAGAACATGCACAACCAAAACTACCAACCCATTACGAGGCGTACGCACTCAGAACCATGAACATCGGAAGTGTTTAAAAAGGAATAAAAAATTCTTTTTAAAACGGAAAAAATTCGAAAACGCCAGAAATTTTCCCTTGGGAAGACTAATTTTGAAAAAAAAGTATCGAATAAAATTTTCAGCTTGAAAGTGCGATACTTCGAAAACTAGAAGATCTACGACCCTCAAACTTTCAGCCCAAAATTCGGACTCAAAATAATAACGGTTCCCCGGGCTCCTCGTGGAACCTGGCTTAAAAATTTTCCCCAAAACCTTTCCTAAAAATATCTGAAATAACACGAAAGTTTAAAAAGAACAAAAAAAGAAACTTTTACATTACAATGCTAATCTCATTAGCCTCTAAAGCGCGGCTTAGTTATCAAGCGCTAAAGAAGTTTGCGCCTAATTAATCGCAGTCCAGCTTTATACAAAAACAATGGAAGACCACGCGAAACAGAAATTAGCAACAGCATTCTTGATATTCGAATAAATGGAGATCTATCAGTTTCCTCAATTTTCGAATCCAAAAAGGGGAAAGCAGGGGCCATCAAACTCTAATACCGAAACAACAACCAAGGAATCACTTCTAAACAACCGAGAATAATGATAAATCAACTTACCTGCCAGGTAACAGAATCAAATAAAAGTAACTTAAAACAAAACAAAATCAAATACAGTATTTATCTCACAGGGGAAGCGAATTTATGAAATGCAACACAATTCAGACTCCAAAATTCAAAAAGATACACAATTTAACAAAAAGCTAAAGCGAGAAGGAGAATCTGAATTATCAACCAATCGCATGACAGGGAATTAATTTCAGAGAAGTGGAAATATTTTGAGAAATGCAGTACTTCACTCTTTATTACTTGAATGCAGAAAACAGACACCAGTAGTAGCATTTAGCAAATTGTTTGAAAAAGAGAAACTTTGAATGGCTGAAACAATTTACGAATTCCTCGTAGAAATACAAAACCCAATTTTTACATCCCTTAATCATTACAACGCCACAATTGACAGTTAAAGAATTTCCTTTAATAATGGTAAATCAACTTACCTGCCAGGTAACAGAATCAAATAAAAGTAACTTAAAACAAAACAAAATCAAATACAGTATTAATCTCACAGGGGGAAGCGAATTTATGAAATGCAACACAATTCAGACTCCAAAATTCAAAAAGATACACAATTTAACAAAAAGCTAAAGCGAGAAGGAGAATCTGAATTATCAACCAATCGCATGACAGGGAATTAATTTCAGAGAAGTGGAAATATTTGGAGAACTGCAGTACTTCACTCTTTTTTACTTGAATGCAGAAAACAGACACCAGTAGTAGCATTTAGCAAATTGTTTGAAAAAGAGAAACTTTGAATGGCTGAAACAATTTACGAATTCCTCGTAGAAATACAAAACCCAATTTTTACATCCCTTAATCATTACAACGCCACAATTGACAGTTAAAGAATTTCCTTTTTTAGACCAGGAACAACTCATGCGACTCAATATACGCCAGGAATTCATTATAAATGAAACACTAACCGTGCACACATAACCCTGTCACAATTTCATTGATTATACATCCCACGTTTGGTCGGAAATCCAAAACTTTATACATAACAATAACCAAAACGCCAACATTGATTTCATTTTTCACCATCAATTAATCATCAGCACTCTCCCTCAACACCCTCAGTATCCCGCGACTACGAAATTATTTCAAATGAGCCTTTAACCCCTTCCCCAATCGCAAGTTCCCCTTTCAGCCAACCCCTTTCCTAACCATAGACACCCCAAACTAAATATCCCTAAACACATCATTGCCCAGGTCCTCTAACCCTGAATTTCTTTCCCTCTAACATTATGAAGACACTCTCCCATATTTTGACTTTACAACCACAGGATTTACTCTATTTATGTATTTTTATATAGATTTTAAAATTTCCTTATGTTACTTTGATCAAAACCTCAAATTTCCTGACAATCCATTGTATTCTGGGTAACCAATTTCGAAAAAAAAACACCCACAACGTAATTTTTGGGAAAAATTCTCCCTCCTGCATTGATATTGTTTCATTTATAGAACTTATGAGTTATTTGTAAACGGAGATTTCGAATTAGTAAATATCTACTAAAATGAGTAATTTTAACCTTAGTACAAATTTGCCCTTTATAAATCGGGATATTTATCGACAAGACTACGACGCAGGTTACCTCCCAACACTTTCCCCCTTCCCTATGTACCTCTACTTACGTCATGGTTGCCGAGCAATGCTAGTGACCTTCGACGATTACATTGTCCGCAATGACGGAACCATTTCGCTTTTCGTCGAAATTGTTGACCCCGGCTACACACTAAAGACAATTACGTTTAGCCCCAGCTGTTATGACTACCAATAAGTTCTTAACTGTCTTAAAATCCTAAGCAGCGACACCCTAGAAGCCACATACGAACATAATGAATGATTTCCTGATACTTCGACGCGCCCCTCCCCAGACCCCTTCATTTTAATCTCATCCCCCTCTACAATGCATTTCGATGTAAATCTTGTGCATATATTGAACAAGATTTCAATACATTCCTTTTTTCACCCCACAAAAATTAGAAAATAAAATTACAAAAAAGTAGATTACTCACATTCAACCCTTTTCATGGTTCAAACCATTTCTACTTCATTTTGATCTAGTTTTTTAGACTTCTTTCGTCATTGAAGAAGAACGCATGAGGGAGC
Source organism: Convolutriloba macropyga (assembly GCF_964194025.1). Taxonomy (NCBI): domain Eukaryota; kingdom Metazoa; phylum Xenacoelomorpha; order Acoela; family Convolutidae; genus Convolutriloba; species Convolutriloba macropyga. Next base: position 55,057,240 of record NC_134469.1, read on the forward strand.
GCAGGCAACAACTACAAAACACTCAACACAACATATTAGGTGAGGGAAAAGCTCTTCAAAAAATGTACCTTACTAAAAAAATTGTTACTCGGGTAAATTGACACCAAACTCTAATCAATTAAACTAATTTGTTCAAAAGTAACTCACTTTTAACTCTGAAGCAGTACTTCCCAACAGGAGTCAACCACTTCCATATTAAACAATTGAGGAAGAATTTAATTTTGGAATGATTCAAACTCACCCTAAAGCAGATTTGAATTCTTTGGCAGTAGAAACGAATACACAAGTTTGCTTTCGTCATCCGCGTGGTCATCTTCGCTTGAAATACGTCCCCCCCCCCACTTACACTTACGTCTATTTGTTACGACTTAATCACCAAATGTGTGTGACTGAACGTGCTCTGTCACATCAGTTGCGCCGCCTACTTTTGCATCCCTATCTAGAGCCCACTTTAGTAGACCCGGTTTACCTTTTTTTTCAAAAATTTAACAACTCCTTTACGCACTCCAATTCCAAAAGAAATAAATGTTTTTCTACCTACATTAATCTTCTTCAAATCTTGTGCCTCCCAACCCGTTAGCAGTGACACGCCCTCAGACATAGTTAAAGCAGCGTGGCAACATAAGGAGGGCTGACAGAGCACGTTCGATTTGCTGGACAAATAGAACCAGACGTCTGTCCCTAACTCACCAACATTAGGCTCACGTTTAATCAAATCAATAAAATACTGAGGTGTTCCCATTACATTGTCAAAAGACATCGATGTTTTATAATTACCACAGATCAAGTATAAGTTCCTCCAGTAACTTTTTCCGAAATAGTATCATTGCCCCCTATTTCAATGGGGGCTCGTGTCCACCAGGGGCCAAACTGTATCATAGCATCTCTTAGAGAACAAACTAGATTATCAGGCACAATCCTATTCAAAAGTCCTTTCATATTAAAAGTCCTGCCCGATGCACCGCTCAAGCCTTGATATGGGTACACTTCAGTAAATATACGCGAAGTCTGCTCATAGTCTGACAAGTTTGATAGAAAATTTCTTACTTCAAAGAGACTACCTATCTGACTAACATTCTTACAAAAGTTGTCACTCAGACCAACAATTTCCTCATTCCTTATTTCAAGCGGAACTTTAGGCCACTTACTAATCTTATTTTCAATTGCTCCCAATTACTAATCCCTGTTCCATCTACCCAAGGCATGTCTTTCCAACCACTTTCTAACAGTACTTCTCGATTAAATTACTCATCTTTATTGATGCAACCTCACTTAAACCTTAAACATCAGAAGGACTTCTTTCACCAGAGGCGCTGAAGAGGAGAGATACCACATGGCGACAGAAATCAAGAGGGTCATTCTGCTAAACTAAAGAAATCGGAAAAAATAAACTAGCGCAGTTGAAAAATCTCAAAAATCACAAATTAATGTTTATTCTTCTGGGAAACTTATCACACGAAAACAAACAAATTCTGGATGCCGTGTCACAACTACCCGACGTCAAAATTGTTCCACAGATCTCCAAGGGGTACGGAATATTCATCATTAAAAATTACTCAAACTCACCAAAACTTAAACTCCCACAAAGTTACATGCACGAACTTATATAGAAGCTAATACAGGAAAAACCAGCTTAATCGCATCACAAACCAATACTCCAGACCTGTCAACTTTGTCAATTGAAAGCAAACGGAAAAGATCCACAGGAGAGTTGTTCTTTTCACTCATAAAATACTTTCCAACCAATTTCTAACAGTCTTTCTCGATTAAATTACTCCTCTTTATTGATGCAACCAGTTCCGTCCTTTGCCGTATATATCTAAAAAAATTATTCTATCAAAAAAATTGGTTAATCCCAACCTGATAATAAACTACATGATTTCAATCTTACCTTTGCATTGACTGGCTTGATAATATATTAGAATACTTTAAACCCAGTAACTGTCTCGCCATAGATATTACTCTGAAATATTACATTTGAACTCTTCATAACAGCAACTTAGAATAATAAGAAAAAAATACTTATAACTCAGCTCTAAAACTAAAGAAGAAAAATTATTTTTAAAAGAAATGCAAAACACGAATTATTCATTCGTTCTTCATTTGATTCTTGTGAAACTTAATGCTATTTGTCATCCTGAGAACTTATGAAATTTTCTTATCTTAGCAGAATGCCGGACCCTTGCGAACCTAAACACTTAAAAAATATTTGGGAAAAGAAACATAAAAATCGCACTTAAACGTTAAACATCAGAAGGAACTCTTTCACTAGAGGCGCTAAAGAGGAGAGATACCATAACCCTATTGAAAGGTTTTTGAAAACTTTTTTTTCATATAAAACTCTAATTTTTGTAAAATAAGTCTTTGTTTTAGAACAAGAAGTCGGAAGAAACTATTCAGAAATCATATTTTTTCTCTAAACTCATAACCAATTTCTTTGTTGTAACAGCAGTAACAGTTATCAGGCCACTGATATTCAAAAGTAATATTGTACTGGTACAAAATTTCTATTAAAATGGGGAAAAACTAAATTGTACCAAGAATAACACAAAAAATGAATAAAACTACTGTGAAATGTTCAAATATTCACAAAGGTTTCAGCCGAAATCTGAAAAATCCAATTTAAATTTTCTACGCTCATCCGGCTTTCTGATTATACCACTCTTGTCTTTCCACCTCAAGTACAGCAGACTGAACAGACCAGTTGGGCATATAGTTCTCCTCCCTCACTCTGTGGATCTGAGCAGAGTTTTGGTTATGTGCTCTGGCAGTTTGGTATCGCAGTGTCATAGTAAATTTATGACTTGTCGATGTTTAGGTTGTTGGCATACTATCAGTTCCTATTGCCGCAAGTAAAGATGGATTACAAAGAATCGGAGGATGAAATTGACCACAGCTTTTTAATACATAGTCATCTCTCTCCATTAGCTGATAACATTGTCCACGTTGATGCCGAAGGACACATTTCCAGTAGCATTGTTGAGCCGGGACTGGATATGAATATCATAACACCAAAGGATAAAATTGACGGAGCCAAAACATCGAACCAGTCTCAGCAGCAGTCATCGCAGGGCTTCTCCAGACAAGCAAATCTGAATCAAACTGGAATGGGTAAACAAAGATCCTCAACAGTTGTCAGATCAAGTTCTCACAGGCGAAGCAATGTCGGTTATGAGTCGAAACCTGGGGAGGAACATACGGAGGTGATGGTCACTTTTGAGGAACCGATTTGTGCTTTGCTTTCACCTTTGATGATGGGTGCTGTCTCGCGTTATCTCGATAGCTGTTCTGCCTACATAAAATCTAGTCACCCTGGTAACGTTTTGTTCAATTTGCACCAAAAAAGTGTCTCAGCAGCAGCTAAGCATTTCCTTTCCGAAGATCAAGACGAGCCGAATGCTGAATCGGAGAAGAATCATCACCGAAAGCCGGCAAGAGGAGCGAATAAGAATACGACTCCCGAAATGTTGTCCCAAAAGCCCCACCAGCACACTGCTACGCAAGATGATGATCTGACTGATGTTCGGCGAGAGATTTATGATGATCCAGTGCCAAATCCTATTGCTCATTCCTTTACCTTTACACTTAATATCTCAGAGGTAAGCTATCTTTGTTCAAGGTTTGTCGAAATTAGCTTGCTCGTATGAATATTTTCTTATCGTAATAATATCAGGCACTTTTAATACCTTGTCAGTATACTGTTTAGCTCATTAATTGTTCTTATTACTGTCGAAAGGTCATTTTGAGAACAAGTCTACACCTCACCTATCTACATCCGCCACCACCTTAACTAACCCCCCTCCTCCTACCTACCTACACCCCAACACCAACCCACACCAGAAAAACTAAAATGTGTCTGCTTTTTCAAAACACTATAGTTTTATTAGGTGTTTAATTTTTCGAGATTATATTGCACGATTCCTCGAGTCATTCCCGGTCTTCTACCGGTTGTTTGTTTAGCTGAAGCTCTTTTGTTCATGACTCGAACGTTTGACTTTGTTTCGAACATTGGGTTCTGTTTTAAAACGTTGTCTTCTGTTTTAGAAAAACAAACTTTAGCAGCTGCTTAGTTATTAATATATAGTGATTAGGTACAGCTGGTAATGTTCAAGATCGAAAGATCATTTGAGAAATTTTCTTCTGTAGCAATTTTCTATCCCAATTACAGAACCTGCCACCTACCTACAACTCACATATTATCTACCCCTCACTACCTACCTACCCCCACTACCTATCTACTCCCCCACCTTCCTGCCCCCACCTAAATAACCCCCCGCCTACCTAACCCCCGCCCCGCCTACCCACGCCTTCCCCAGCTACCTCCTCCCCTTGCCTTCCTGTCACCTGGACCTGCCTACTTTCTTCTCATCCATCTACACTCCCCTACCTACCTACACCCTCCTGCCTACCTACCCCCACCCACCACCTCCAATTCACACCCTGCTTTTTTCAAATGACTATAGTTCTATTAGGCATTTATTTTTTCTTTAATGTTTCCGATATAGGTAGAACAGTGGCTCTTTCTCTTTGATGATTCTGATAATGCACGACTCTTTGATTCGTTTCCGGTGTTCTACCGGTTTTGTTTTATGCAAAGTTTTCGCTTGACTGAATCGATTTTTTGAGTGAGTTTTGCGCCCTCTACTTTGTTTTGCGTGATTTAATTTCCTCTGCCATTCAGAATTTTAAGCAGCTGAACTCAAGTGGTCGCAGTTCACAATTAAACGTCAAATGAAAAGTGCGCCGAAATTGGTCGTAATCATTCTAATTTGCAATAGAGTAGAGCTCCCGCTAGTCTATTCTTCTGGCTTTAGTGAGTTATGGTTTTTAATTCTAGTTCATTGTGTGTAGTGCTATTTACTGAAGCGTTTTATTAGCTTGTGAATTTTATTGTTATTTTGAATGATGTCTTTTATAATATAGCAGGGTCTTTTATTTAATAGCCCAAAAGCGATAGCTGGGGCTATTATTCTCTTAATTTTTACAAATTCAAATAATTTATATTGTACTGGTGCGCGTAATGTTATCTTTTTACGACTCGAAGGTGCGTATTGGTGGAGTGTCTTTTTTGATCGGCAATATTTTGTAGTGTATTTGGAACAGGAAGTGAAATGCGTGAAAAGAAAGTGCTTATGCCAAATTGTCGAAGAATTTGCAGAAGAGATAGTGGTCTTCTGTTCATATAGCTTATTTGACAGAGAGCGAAAACAGGTGTGAAAAAAATTTCACTAAGCAAAAAAAAATATATTTGATCACATTTGTTTTTTTTTAAAGCAGTTTCTATCGTTTTTAACTCTAACCTTATCAGTGAAAATGGTTTCTCTCAATACTCTTGTTAGTGCGTCTGGCTTTTTTGACCATCTGAAGCAGTTTTTAAATTTTGGTGTCAAATTTTTGGTTATTATGTATCGTTTTGCCTTGTTTTACGCTTTTTTTCAGAAGTTTTTGCATTCTTCTTAAATTTTCGATAACATTTTGGGAGTTTTTTTTGGTTAAAATCAGTTTTTCTGGAATTTTCTACTGTACCTTAACCTTTAATTTTTGTAGTTTTTATATAGCTGAGCAATTCCATAGGTATTTTACTATGACGTGACACTCGAAAGCTAGACAGTGCACTTTTTACAGAAACAAATCTAAATTTGTATTTTTTTAGGTTGTTCTTTGCTTTTTAAATTTGTTTTTTTTCTCTGTGAAGTTTAGGGTTGGTGACTTCTCTATCAAACGATGTAATCAATCCAATTCTACAAATAATGGTTGAGAAATTGCGTTTTATCGTTTTATAGTTTTTTTGGCCTTCCGCAACTTTCCTTCGGTTTTTTCTCAATGAACCAGTTACATTGTCTTTCAATTGGTTTTAATTTGTTGCAAACTACATGTTTTATTGTATTACAAAGTGTTTTACCAACAGTACTTTGGGGTCACAAGTGAATTTTTTCAGATGATTTGAAAGTTTTTTTTCAGGTAATTTTCCGTGTAAATTTTCCTGCTATTGTTTCATGATGTTTTTTATATAATCAAATAGGAGCTGCATCAGGTCAGTGAAGATTTTAAAGGTTTCTGTTAATTTTTGAATGTTTTTCAACTAACCCTTTGTACTGCTTTGTAGAATTTATTAGTAACTGAATTGAAGCCTTAAACTATCTACTGCAAATTGACTTGAATTCTGTTGGTACAAAAGTTACTTCTTTAATAGAATTTGCCAAGAATATTATCAATTTGATACAATTTTTGCATATTATTAGAGCTTTTACATTTCGTTTTTAATTGCTCTCAAACGAAGTTTGTAGCAATTATATTAGTCCTGTTGGTCTTTTTTTTATGCGATTTTTCGCTTGACCGATTTTTCGTCTGACGCTTTTGACTTTTCGTCCTCAAAAACGGGATAAACAGGTAGCGCCCAGCGGGCATTAAGTGCTCTTAGAGCCTTTCAGCTCTGTTTCAGCTCAAACTGTTTTGGAGACTTATAGTTATACTTATGGTGTGATGAAGGGCGGTTCTGAGAGGTTGAGAACTCCCCCCCCCCCCCCCCCCCCCCGTTGACCCCCATCCCCAACGCGCTGTTGCCACCCCCAACCCAGTGTTGCCCCCATCAGCCCCCAGTGCACCCCCCCGTAGCTAGCTACTGACGAAGCCAACCGCTCGCCGGTCGTTTGAGAGCAATTCGCCCGACGTTAGTCGGTTATGTTTATAAATAGAGGTTTGTATGGTTAATATGTCTTGCCCAAGTTTGTTTGGTCAGAATAATAGACTGGCTTGCGTTTTGTTTATCCAAAATTTGATTGTTATTTTCTCTGAGCTTTCAGGAGATACTAGCCGCTCTTTCGGGATATACTAGTCAATTGAAAGGCAAGTTTCTTCGGCGAAGACTAGTTAGAGTTGATTCCGGAGTTCTTGTTGCTACGTTTTTTATAGATATTTCAAAACAGGAGTGTATTTAAAACAGGATGTAAAAGTCTATGCCGCACTTGAAAACTAAATGTTTAGGTCAAACGGCCGAATGAATTGTATAGCAGAGAAGAGAGAGAGCGGGAAAAGTAGAAGTGAAAAATTTTCGCTTAGCCAGCATTTTTTTTGATATTGTGCGGCATTTTCGAAGCTGGTTTTTTTATGTTAAACTCAGTTTATTCAGTTCAAGATTTTTCTCGATTATTAAAACTAGCAAAATTGCCTTTCGAAGCGCTTTTGACCATGAAGCAAGTAATGCTTTTTTATATTCAATTTTGAGCTTTTTAATAGCCGCCCTCAGCCGGCTAATATAGCGCTCCTATTTTTTTTTACTTCGTCGAACTTTTTTTCGCTTTACCATTTTGCCGCTTTTTCAACATTTTGCGTGAAATCTTTTTGACTTCTCTAGGCTAGTTTCTCTCTTCTCTCATTCTGCTAAAAGTGAATTTGAACATCAGTTGCTCAGCAAAGCAATTCAAAATAAACACAGTCAGTATAAAAAATTGAAGTAATAGAAACGGGATAAACCCATAAAGCCCAATTTAAGATGCCCGCTATTTGAACGTCGTTCCTATAAGTCTTAGTTACCATCGCTTGTGCTTATTGGTATTGATAGTAGCCCCTGTAGCCTCTCTCTAAGAAACAGAAATATGTTCAACTACAAAGAAATGCTATCAAAATAAATCGGACTTAAAAAATGTTTTTGAACAAAAATCTTTTTTTTTCAATATCTTCTATTCTTTCAATCCCAATCATGCTTATTGGAATCAACGGCGGCTATTTTCCGGCAATCTACCGGGTATGTTTTGACCTTGTTACCCAATTGGAGAGTTTTTAGAAGTTTTTTCAGCAGTTTTTGAATCCTTTTGCAAGTTCGTATACCATTTGGAGAGTTATGTAGTTCAAATTGTGTTGACTGCATTTCATTATGAGGTGTGATATTTTTGCGGGGTTTTAATTAAAGAGTAATTTTTGAGAAAATTTTGCCCAATTTTCTGTTTTTTTTTAAGTTTCTTCTGATTTTGTGCTTGTCGCTATAGGGTTTATTGTACAATCGTTATATAGTTATTTATAGCTGCCGACAGCCTCTCAAACGGCTATTATTTAAGCGCTCTCCTTTTTTTAATTCGCTTTACCTTTTGATCACGTTTTTCATTTTACATAGGTCGCGACATTCACGTTTGACTTCTGACTTACCTGGCTCACTGTTTCAACTGAATGGATTTTAAATTCTTTTGTGCATTAAATTAAGCAATCCAGTGAATACGGTGAATGTCAAAAGATCATAATCAAAAGAAACTGGATAAACCGATAAAGCCCGGTCATTAGGTCATAGTGCATTAGGTTATCGAAGTTCATTAGAGCGATTGCTAGCTGATATTAGTATTAAGCTTAATACCCTTCAGTTTAGAAGTTGAAATCAGTTTTGGTTTTGTCAAATAAATTTTTCTCTTTATTTTCCTGTTTCAATCCCGATGTGCGTCTAGCGCGTCAACGGCGGCTATTTTCCGGCAATCTGCCGGCTATGTTTCTGTAAACGATATTCCTAAAAGGTACCAGTACTGACTAGACATGACATTTTTCACAGATAAGTAATGCAAATTTCTCATTTTCTTGCGTCTTTTTATTGTTGTTTAGCATATATCTGCCAGGTGTTATGTGATTGCTCGATCAAATGCAGTATTAAAACGTTTATCTCAAAAAATGGTTATAATTTCACCATTTAACCTTTTTGTGGATATTTCGGTTGAATTTTTCAAATAGAAAATATTTTTTTTTCGATTTTGTCCTTCACTTCTCCCTTTCTTCGGTTCTCTATATAACAAAAATTTTCGCTAGTCTTTCTGTTTTTTTGCCCTCAAACAAAGTTTTTAGCAAGTATATTAGTCCTGTTGGTCTTCTTTAATGCATTTTTTTGCTTGACTTATTTTTTGTCTAACCCATGACTTAAAAAACGGGATAAACAGGTAGCGCCCAGCGGGCATTAACTGCTCTTAGAGCCATTCAGCTCACAGTCTTCTAGTGCAATTCACAGAAACTGTTTTTGAGACTTATACTGATGGTGTGAAGGGCGATTCTTAGAGGTCCCCCCCCCCCCCCCCACAACAACCCCCCCCCCCCTCACGACACACACACATCAGGTCCCCTCAATTAACCCCACAAATCCCCACCCCTGCATATTGTTCAGGCCGTAAGGGCCCCGTGCAGCCAAAGACCCCCTCTCACCGTTGTAGCCCCCCCCCCACCATCTGTCCCACCCCCTGACCCCCCCCCCCCCCCCGCTGCGATCACCTCACGCACCTTCAATTGAACTAAAGCTAGCCTCTCTAAATCGTTACTAACTACTGACAAAGCCAACCGCTCGGCGGTAGTTTGAGGGTAATTCCCCCGACGTTAGTCTTTCTGTTATTTGGTAGTTGTTCATTGAATTGAAAATCAACATAGCACAAGGTATTTGTACAATAGTTGTCTTGGAGGCGCAACTTTTTATTGAGCGCTTTACCAGTTTTTGTTCTTGCATACTTTTCCATTATTATTTTTCCTGTTATTGTTTCGAAATGATTTATATGATTTAGTGTGCGTTTCTTTATGCCAGTTAATTTTGTCAATTTTCTGATTCGAGTATTTTCCGGAAATTTCCTGGCTTTAATTGTTGAATGGCCAAATATGAGTAATGGTATTAATCGCGCTGGTGTATTAAGAGAAACGAAAAGCGAGTAATTATATGTCGTGACATTGAGAAAAAGGTATTAAAACAGATTTTTGGTTTTTAAGTGCGATTTTTTTTCACGAGCGCAATTTGACTTCTGTTTTTGCTGTTTTCGGCCCGTTTTCTGTACGAATACTGTTACAAAATAAAACGTGACTTTTAATAAGGCATAGTTTCAATTGTTTAAAACCGTCAATAGGAAACATATTGGTTTTCAAAGACTTAGACGCTATTTGTCTTCATGAAATCAAAGCGATTTTTTTGGATTTTGCCTGTTTTCGTCGCTCTTTTTGTTGTTTCGTTATTAAGTTTCATCAATGATAGGTCTGGATGGCTCGTATGGACTTTTTGTGGTGTTTTAAGTTGAATTCATGGTTTTAGCCACGTTGACACTAACCGTTTTAGAACCGGTTTGACACTAACCGTTTAAAGTTTTATCGATTTGTTTTTTGATTTTTTCATCTTTTGTAGTTCAATTTTCAATAGCCGCCGTAAGCCTTTCAACGGCTATTATTTAGGCGCTTTCCTTTTTTTAAAATTCGCTTTACTTTTCGATCACGTTTTTCGTTTTACACAAGTCACGATATTCAAGCTTGGCTTGTGACTTGCTTCACTAACTGTTTCAACTGAATAGCTTTTTCGTGCATTGAATTAACCAATCAAGCCAGTTAATAAGGTGAATGTCAAAAGATCGAAATCAAAAGAAACGGGATAAACCGATAAAGCCCAGTCATGAAGTCTTTTTGCATCAGATTATCAAAGTTCATTAGAGTGATTGTTCGCTGAAATTAGCATTAATCTTAACATCATTCAGTTTAGAAGCTAATTTTTGTACAATTCTAGATCTAACTGAAACTGCACGCCAAATTGGAAAAGTTTTTGATACTGAAAAGCGCGTCAACAGCGGCTATTTTCCGGCAATGTGCCGGCTATGTTTGTTTCGTCGCCTAGTTTCCTCATGAACAGCTCTATTTGGCTCTCTGATGAGTCGCAGTTCTGATTCTCATCTAAGAGTTTTCACGTTGACAACAATTTCTTTCCAATATTTGTTTTTTTATTTTGTACATTTTTTCTAGTGTTTTTAATCTGTCACCTAATCTCATTAAAAATAGTTTTCATTGGCTCTTTTATCAGGCCTATTTGAGTTTATTTTGTTTTTTATTTCAAAAGTACAGTTTTCAACGACTTTTTGAACACTTGTTTTCAAAAACTTTCATTGCCTTTTTCGGATTATATATTTTAAGTGCCTTTTTCAATATTTGGAGTTTTTCAAGTTTAAAATGTTTTTGAATTTTTTCCCGGCAACAAGGGACTAGGTACATCCTCCAAGTGTTGATAATTAGCTGCTGCTTAGTTTCTAAAGTTAATGGAATGGTTTTCAATATTTAAGTGACTCGAGTTTTATCAATTTTTTAATAAATTTTTTTTTCAAATTTTTGGAACATTATTATCTTGTTCCAAGTTTACGGATCTTTATGCTCCAGTGAATCTATTTAAAGCTTGATAATGTTTTTGTCTTTTTCTGAGTTTAGAGTTTAACGATAATTACTGGACATCGAATTTTTTTAGGTCTTACAGATGAGTTACTTGACAGAGCTCCGGAGACAAACAATGGTTTTGATTTTTTTTCACTGTGAAATCTAGAAAGTTTTAAATTTCGCACTTAGTGATTTTTTCGATATATGATTTAATTACTAACGAGGCTAGAATACTTAAAGTTGCATAGTCGAATCTCATCATCGGAAATAATCCTGGCTCTCTCTCTCTGTCGGTTGAGGTTTCTTTCCTCTTTCTTGTTCAATTTTTATCAATCTCCCACTCTACCTCTCATCTCTCCCTTTCTCCTTAACTCTTTTATTGATTACCCTCATTAACGCTGAATTATAATGGAACTGTTTTTTTAAATCATAAATGTCTAAACTAGCATTTTTTTAGGAAATCATTGTTCATTGCTCTCAAACGAAGTTTGTATCAATTATATTAACCGGTTGGTCTTTTTTATGCGATTTTTCGCTTGACGAATTATTTGTCTGGCCCATTAGACTTTTCGTCCTCAGAAAGGAGTTAAGTTTTGTTAGGGCCTTTCAGCTCACTAGTCTCCAAGTATGCGATTCACAGAAACTCTTTTGGAGACTTATACTTGTTTTGAAGATAGTTTCTTAGAAATTGCCCCCCCCTCCCCCTACTTCAGCCCCCACCCCAATCCCCAACCCTGCACATTCTTCAGGCCGTAAGGGTCCTGTGCAGCCAAAAACTCCCTCCCACCGTTTACGCGGGCCTCCTTAAACTTAAGTTAACTGCAATCAGAGCCAATCCCTAGTTTGTCGTTCAGAAGCAATTTGCCGCGGAGAGTAAGGCTAAGTTTTAAGGATTTAAGATACTAAGAAAGTGGTTGTTTACTTTTTTTCAATTGTTTATCAGTTTCCATCAATCATGAAAATTGTTAGCGAGATACATCGATAAAGCTCGCTGCAATTAGGTGGCTCTGGATTTCTACTCGAGCTTTGCACTTATAATCTCATCAAAACAGAGGAAGTATAAATGCGTGTAAAGAGCTATTTTGTTGGTCTGCTTATCCTGTGCGCTGTGCATCAATACATTACTGTGCGCCCATCCTGCAGTAGTTTGAAAAAGTTGAAAATTTTGGAATTATTTGAAGATAGCTGTTTATCTTTTTTTTTCTCAATTGTCGTGATGCCAAAACAACATTTCAAGTGCTTCCGTGAATCTTGGATTTCAGTTTTCTTTATTGATTATATCAGTTCAGTCTCGAAGAATATATGTCTTATGCTTTCCCAATCTGTATTTTGAGTCACCGATTTAATTGCGGGGATCCTAATGTTAAAGACCATTATGATGAGTTATTTCATGACAATTTTTAGGTCTGTGTTCTTGAACGGATCATTTTTTTGTCTAACCTAAGGATGTTGTTCATTTTAAACGTTGGCAGATAGGTTTCTTATAATGGGTAAATTTGACGTATTAAGATTAGTGGTTGAGTCCTTTCTGACATAATTATATCGTAAAATCTAAAATCTTTTCGGCTTTTTGGGTTTTTTTCTGAATGATGTGGTAAATGTTTTGTAAATGTGAAATTATTTGATATCAATGCTGAAATCTTTTCTATTATATCAGAGATGTGATTTTAAATCAATTTTTTCAATAAATCTGGTGAGGAAAAGAATAAATGTTTTCAGACAAAAATAGTTCACATTTTTTGTTTCGTCGTCTGATGCTGTTTTTTGCGTTTTACATCTCACACAACAAAGCTGAAAAGGTTAAATTTAATCATTTGTTCGTCTCTATAACGTTTGATATTCGCGCGTGACATCATTTCTCTCTCTCTCTCTCTCTCTCTCTCTCTCTCTCTTGCGAAAGTTTAAATGTCGTTTACTTGATTAGATTTTGACTTTACGTGGCATACCTCACTGTATAAATTTAAAGCCTATGCATTTTGAAACTTAAGTTTAATTATAATTAGTTTAGGTTCAAAAGAACTCATATGTAATAAAGGTACTTTAAAAAAGGCTTCCATATGTGTAACTTAAGTCTGTATCTGTTTCTTTCTGTATTAAATGGCACCCAAATCCATTTCACAGCTATTTTGGGCAAGGTGCCGGCTGTGTTTCACAACGGATGTTGGTTGTTTTTGACAGCTGTCTGTGGACGACTCGAAGAGCAGTTATAGGGTCTTCTTTGCGAATCGAAAATGCAATATTTGCAGGGCAACTTCTTTTGATTGATAGATAGTTTTGCTGGAGTTACTTTCAAACATGAAATATCGCACGTGCGAACTGAGTGTTAAGGTAATATTTTTGAACGAAATTGAGGTCCAGAGAGAAGAGTTTCCGCATTATTGATAGAGAAAGTGCAAATGGTAGGTGTGACATTTTCAATGTAGCTTTATACTTTAACTCACTTTCTCATTTTGTGGTAAATCGACAAATTTGTTATTAGAATTTTGGAAAATTTTGAGGTAAAGCAATCAATTTTGTTGTCTTGTTGTCTTATTCTTTTTTTCCTATTAGGCAGTTTTTGTTGTAGTTTCAGGACGTGTTTTCAATCCAAGCTAATCCTTGGCTTACATGCTTAAGTGCTGAAGATAAATCTAAAGGGTCTGCAAACTTCTGTCTTTTACTGCTGGAAGCCTTGGGTTCTGCGTTTTTAGAGAAGACATTTTTTTTCATGGGAATTGTGAGGGGGCATGTTTTTTTGCCTTTTGTACATTTATAATGCACATCAGATTTTCAATCTGAACCTTTTGAAAATGTGAGTTCCGCCGTTTTTTTTCCTTTTTGTATTCTGTCTGAGATCCTTTTCCTAGCGATGAAAGGGAAACGGTTGTGAGATAAAAAATTTTACCATTGAGATGGGACACTTTTTCAATATCTTGTCGGAAAACTTGATTTAAAAAATGAATGACTTCGAATGATTGTTTTTCTATGGATTGTTTTGTTTTTTCCATTCTTTACTTTATCTGGTTTCGACTTTTTCTGGACCATCCGCAATATAGTATCTGGAATAGGATTAGCGGTTAAGCAGAAGGAACTTTTTTCGGAAAGTTGAAAAATATGGTGATTAATTGCTCTCGATCGAAGTTTGAATAGTTATTGTCAACGTCTTTTTTATTTAAAGTTTTCGCTTGACCGATCTGACTTTTCGAGTGACTTTTACGCCTTCGACTTTTTTCGTTTTGCGTAATTTCCTCTCTCGTTCACAGATGTCAGAAGCTGAACACAAGTTGACTGCAGTTCACTACCAAAAGTCAAATGAAAAGTGCGCAAGAATTGGTGTAGTTTTTCATTTTAATATAAGTGCTTATAGCGGTATAAATTAACCTCTAGTGACGTCATTGAAGCCGCTCTTAATGAGTTTAGATACTCCTCCGGCTGTGCTTTTTATTCTGTCGGCAGATTTTTGTTTTTTATTGGAAAAATGTTTTAACATAGTCATGAGGGTTATTTTTTTCAAAACCGACCCATGGCTCAAAACCGACCTTAATTTGAATCTTGCTTCTTAAATTTATCTTATAGGCTAACTATAATTTTATGCGTGATTTGGTTTTCTCTGTTCTCTTAGGATTAAATAACAGGCGTTTTGCTTGCTGACGTCTTTGATATAAGTTCATTCATTAAATCAGTTTTTGTTGTCGGCACTCAAAAAATTTTCAAAAATTTTACAATTGAAGTTGCGGAGTTATCGACTAATTTTGTCTGCCAATTTGTTTGCACTATTGTTATTAATTGCACCTGAGGGAAGTTTAAATCCTTTATTTTAAGCGTCTGTATCTTTTTATGCAAAAATTTCGCCGGGCCGTTTTGTGCTATAACATTATTTTGCTCTCGATTGACTTTTTCACTGTTGACTTGTTGATTTTCGCGTGATCTAAACTGCTCGCATTCCAAAATTAAGTTGTGTGTAAAAAAGAGGTTGTAACTGAAATGAATTCGAGACTGTGATTGCGTTGTGGGAAAGGGTTCGAACCCATCCCTGGTTGATTTTATGTATCCGCACTGAATTAAATTGCCCCGACTCTCGTTCAAGGGCAATTCGTCTGACGGTATTTGCTTTGTTTATTTTTCAAAATCTTTCCATATCACCTGTTAGTTTTTTCAAGGGTTTTGCTGCGTTAATAGTTTGTTTTTCGACTACACAATTTTTTGTGTTTTATAAGTCCGTTTTCTTGGTAAGAAAAATTTCGGGTTCAATTTTTTGAATCAATTTCTCATTATTTGTGGGTGGGAAAATTGAGATATATTCTGTCTGATATAACTTTATATTCTCTCTGATATCAGTAAATTGACATCGATTTCTTCTGGTCTTATGTATCACAACAAAGTTGTGAAAAATGGCAAAGACAACGAGTATATTCAAGGTTTAACTTTTTCATACTTTTAATTAAGTGTCAGAAGTAAACGGTTCTGCAGATGGTTTTTGTCATTTTTGAAATTTTATTTGACTTTTTTATTCATTTGATCAGGGTGACGCCGATAAGACCCCAATGGTATCCCTCCTAATAACGTCTCTACTGAAAGAGTTCCTTCTGATGTTTAGGATTTAAGTGCGCTGTTTATGTTTCTTTTCCCAAATATTTTTTAAGTGTTTAGGTTCGCAAGCGTCCGGTATTCTGCTAGATAGGAAAATTTCACAAGTTCGGAGGATGACAAATAGCACTAAGTTTCACAAGAATCAATTGAAGAATGAAAGAATAATTCGTGTTATGCATTTCTTATTTATACCTTTTATTTACATTTTTGTCTAATAGTGAATATTTTATAAGTTTTATATGAGTCTGAGTCTTCATGCTCGATACTGCGGCTATCTAGAAAAGAGCTTAGCGTGGGTTGTAAAACCCATTAACATGTGAGTTTGAGTTCTGGTTTTAAGTTGTGTCAAGTTTTTCTAGATCGTAAATAATCAGTTGTGTGGCTTTGTTATGTGCTTTTTTGTGTGTCATCTTTGCTTGTGAGAGGATTCCTCGGAATGATTCTGTGGCAATTTATTGCCGGTACAATACAGCTTTCGTCATTCTGTATGTGGTGACTGCGTGGAGGCTTCTGGAGCCCAGATGATTAGTTTTGCTATTATTCCCTGCGTAGCTGCGTTGGCAATCTCTTTCTTAGTGTGGTTAGGAGGCCCAGAGAAGTCCGTTAACCTTAGTTGTAACGTCAGTGAAATTAGATTTGAGATGAACTTATGCAAATTTTTTGGGAAATGTGGTTAGAGTTAATTGAAGTGGTTCCCAAATGTCTCTTTTTATTATTTGCTTTGAGATATCCGAAGGAATAGATTAACCGAAACTGGGGTAGATTATTGTGAACGGGTGTTGTTAATCAAAGATTTGAATATTGTGTGAATATATATTGATTTCAATTTGTTAGCGGTCACAGGGTTTGACTTTCTTTTTGCTTTGTTTAGGAAGGGGGGCTTGAACTAGATTTTCTTCTTCAGTTTTAGAGCCGAGTTATAAAGTATTTTTTCTTATTATTCTGAGTTGCTTTTATGAAAAGTTTAAATGTATTATTTCAGAGTAATTTCCCATCTCTGTTGCCATATGGTATCTCTCCTAATAGCGCCTCTACTGAGAGAGTCCCTTCTGATGTGTAGGATTTAAGTGCGGTTTTTATTTTTCTTTTCCCGAGTTTTTTTTAAGTGTTTAGATTCGCAAGCGTCCGGTATTCTGCTAAGATGAGAAAATTTCACAGGTTCTGAGGATGACAAATAGCACTAAGTTTCACACGAATCAATTGAAAAATGAATGAATAATTCGTGTTATGCATTTATTATTTATACTTTTTATTACTAGCCGCCCTCATCTTCTCAGCCGGCTATTATAGCGCTCCTATTTTTTTTACTTCGTCGAACAAAAAAAAAATGTTTCGCTTTACCTCTTTTTGCCGCTTTTTCAACATTTTGCGTGAAATCTTTTTGACTTCTCTAGGCTAGTTTCTCTCTTCTCTTATTCTGCTAAAAGTGATTTTGAACATCAGTTGCTCCGCAAAGCAATTTAAAATGAACAGAGTCAGTATAAAAATTGAAGTCAGAAATAGAAGCGGGATAAACCCATAAAGCCCAGTTTTAGATGCCTGCTATTTGAACGTCGTTCCTATAAGTATTAGTTACCTCTCTCTAATGCTTATTGGTATTGATAGTAGCCCCTGTAGCCTCTCTCTAAGAAACAGAAGTATGTTCAACTACGAAATGCCATCAAAATAAATCGGACTTAAAAAATGTTTTGTACAAATTTTTTTTTCATTATCTATTCTTTCAATCCCAATCATGCTTATTGGAATCAACGGAGGCTATTTTCCGGCAATCTGCCGGGTATGTTTTACATTTTGTCCAATCAGAATTGTGTTCATTCTATTAATAGATAGTGAATATTTTATAAGTTTTATTTGAATCTGAGTCTTCATGCTCGATAGCCCCTATGCACAGGGTGATAGGTAATCAAAATTGAATAAATCGAATTATTATTGGTTCCAGAGTTTAAGCCTTCGGTTTATGAACCTTCAATTTAGAAGCTGATTTCTGTGTAAGTATCTATTCCAACTAAAAATGCACACCAGAGTATAAAACTTTGTTAAATTGTCTGTATCGATCTGTAGTGTTACGGGGATATTTTGCGGCAGTCAGCTAGTAAAGTTTGATAGCGATTTTGATTGTTGTTTAGATAAACTTCAATGTCCTGCAGGCACTGGTAGACGACACGGTGGTGCCGAACGCAACGCAAATATCTGGAGCATCTTTACTCTCAATGAGGCTGATTAAATTCGACGCTAATTTCCTATCCAAGAAAGAGCAGGTTCTGTCACCAGAAGGTAACATTGCTGACAATGTTGAAATCAGTGTCAAAAGCTCCGTCACTCAAATTGAAGCCCAAATGCAGCAACTCAAATCCGAAGATTTGAATGGAAAAGAAGAGTGTATCACAAGCATTGCTCAAGATATGTCGCAGTGCTCGTTTGCTGTTGTTAATCCGAAAACGAAAGCCAGCCCAGGATGGATTATGACAGAAGGTGGCTTAACTACCATCGGACTGGACGGGGTCAAGCTGGTTGGGTACCATGATCCCATTAAAAGACGCTATAAGCGATCTGTGTCTGTTTCTGAAGCCGATATAAATCAACAGACCGCTCACTTTACCAGTTCTGGCTCCCATCAGGGTCCAATCAAGGATGAACCATCCATTATCAAGTATTCAGATACTAGTAAGGCTGCAGCTATTATTGAGCAAATATGGTTCAATGTTGCTTCTCCTGAAAACCGGAGTCAAGATGCTACCAAACGCATGTCAGCTAAGGATACCTTAGTTAATGAACCGCTCCAGAACGTCACATTGGACTATAACTTATTGACAACTGGGACTTTCACAATTGCAGCGTGGCTGAAACAGTTTGACGAATTGAAAGACAAAATTAAAGCAATGAATGCTGAAAGCAAAATGCGATTGGCATCTGTTCTTACTTCGACGCTGTATTTTTTCATCTTTGCTCCTGACAGAACTGATTATGACATAAGAGCGCCGTCGTGTGATTTCGAGGGTCATTTGACCCCGCTTGCAAAGAAATTACGTTATGACTTTTCCATGCGGACTTTTATGAAACTGTTTCAAAAACTGCCCTCAGCCGATGTAGTTGTCATGGACTACACTCTTCAGCGGAACCTCCTTTCGTTGGATACACTCTATCATGCATTGTACGTTATGTGCGAGCAGTTAGCGAAGAACAACAGAAGTTCAAGTGTATCAGGAAAAGCGAACACTAAACACAGTAAACTTATCGTTCATGGCCAGCGTCTGGAGCACTCGGCGGATCGCCAAGAGCCAAAACCAGGAACTGCCAAGAAATCTGATAGAAATAAAATTTCCTTGAAAGATCGAACTAATGACGAGACCCGCATTGATGTTGAGCCACAGGAAGAAGACGATCTAAGTCGGCATGAAGAATCCAAATTTCTTCCCTCGGGCGTCGAGTTCACAATAGGTGAGCGCAAACTTCCAGCAATAGGTGAAGTTGGCGAGGATGTAGGATCCGTTGCGGACGAAGAGTCGGATGTGGAAGACACAATCGACAACGATGAAGACAATGCAATGATGACGTTGGACAACTTCGATGTTGAGAGAGAGAAACCTGTCAAGTCGGACGAGGCTGTTCAGCGGTGGTTGATTAATAGTGAGAGGGGAACTTCCAACGCTCGGTCGTGTACCCGTGCAAGGCTAACTGGAGGAATTCGTCAGAGCGTTTTACCCGACGGAGTCGAAGTTAGTGAAACGGGTCAAAACGCTAAAGCCGATACTTTCAAGTTTTCAGACACTGTATCGCCGGGCGAAAACAGAGACACCATAAGTGTTCTGAGTCCGCAGAGTTCTGTCATGTCGCCAAGTCCCTCTGACGAGGATTTGATGGGCGGTGCATCTAGGCGTCGTCCAAAACGGAATGGACGCGGCTCCCCTGACTCAGATCAAAAGTCTGACGAAAGGGAAGCTTTCAACTCTTTCAAGGCACTGCTTCAAGCTGTGAAAGCGTACAAAGATAATGCCGAACAATACGAATTCACCAAAATATTTGGACGGGAGGTGTTCGTTTGTGGAAGAATTGTCAACTTCAGAATTGACGTGGTGTCCAAAGTTGAGAAGCCAACGGTGAGTAAAAGCACAAGGAAGCAAAGGCGGCCAACGGAACGGGAACCAATATTCTACACTCAGAATTTCGAGGTCAACTTTAGTCTGAAAGAACAACAATCGACCTTGAGAAAAAGTACAATTACTCGTTTAAAGGACAGATCGCAGCGAAACAGTCTTTTCATTGATTGTCTGATAACACTGGCTAAAACGACGTACAAATTAGACTTCTCTGTGGTTAAGTTAATTAATCAGATTTACTGTTCCGTACAAAAGATACACGAGGAATTAGGCTGGAATCGTGTTTTAAAGGACCACGAAATAAATACAAAGGCATTTGGTACAAAACCAAGTTTTGACAATGGGTCTCATCGGTCGTCGGAAAATAGTGACTTGACTGAAGACGACGAAGGCGATGATTGTTGGTATTTCATTTCTAAACAGTCTCAGCTTGGGGCGCAGAAAGATACCCAGTGGTTTACTGAAGACCTCTTGGGCAGGTCCTTAGAAGAAGGAAAGGATGACACTCCTGGAAGAATTGTTACACACGTGATAGCTTCTTGGTTAGCTGCTGAATTCTGCACAGAAATTGGAGGTTTGATAACTCGAACGTATTTTGACACCTTTAATGTGTCTTATTGGGGTCGCCAATCTAGAGTGGGCAAAAGGTCGAAGGAAGTTGACAGTAATATTACAGCCAATATGAAGCAGTTAGACATTACGGTCACTGAAGCGGACCACTGCGCGCCAAATGGCCTAAATCAGTCTATCATGACATTCGTAGTGAAGAATACTGGTTTCGTTATCTCATCGAAAGAAAAAATGGACAAACAGAAGCGAAGTTACATTTGGTTTAACATCAAGGAAATTTCTCTCAACATTCCTTTGCAACCATCAGCCCTTAGACAAACTGTCGACAAAACAAGCAAGCGGATAACAGAACTCAAATCAAAACTTGCTCCGTTGCCTCAAACTGCCCAGAATTCTTCAGCAATCTCTCCGAAGGAGCCGCATGCATCTCAGAGGTCAGGTCTTAACGTGTCTGGGGGAACCGGTGGTGATAATGTGGATGGGGATAATGTACGATTTGGAGACGGCCATGAGACTGCTACTGATGTTCCGATCAACACTCTCAAATGTGACAGTCCGCGAGAAACACATTTCAAGGCTGGTATTGTATAAGTACAATGGCTGGTATTCTAATAGGCTTGTATTCTCGAATGCTTACCACCACCCGGTTATGGGCTTACGTTTCTTTCACGACAGCTGATTCGGTCCTACATTCGGTCATACCTTTGATTAATAGCCGCCCTCATCATCTCAGCCGGCTATTATAGCGCTCCTATTTTTTTTTTACTTCGTCGAATAAAAAAATGTTTCGCTTTACCTCATTTTGCCGCCTTTTCAACATTTTGCGTGAAATCTTTTTGACTTCTCTAGGCTAGTTTCTCTCTTCTCTCATTCTGCTAAAAGTGATTTTGAACATCAGTTGCTCAGCAAAGCAATTCAAAATGAACAGTTAGTACAAAAATGGATGTCAGAAATAGAAACGGGATAAACCCATAAAGTCCAATTTTAGATGCCCGCTATTTGAACGTCGTTCCTATAAGTCTTATTTACCATCTCTAATGCTTATTGTTATTGATAGTAGCCCCTGTAGCCTCTCTCTAAGAAACAGAAGTATGTTCAACTACGAAATGCCATCAAAATAAATCGGACTTAAAAAAATGTTTTTGTACAAAAATCTTTTTTTTTCAATATCTTCTTTTATTTCAATCCCAATCATGCTTATTGGAATCAACGGCGGCTATTTTCCGGCAATCTGCCGGGTATGTTTGTATTTGCACATTATCTATAATAGTAACTGCATCAAATATTTTTTATAGCTGCGAAACTGTAAGCTGAGCGAAGCTATATTGCTGTGCTCTTGGTTTTTTACAATTCAAAGAATTTGAATTGTATTGGGGCGCTGTCTTTTTTTTTAAGATCTGTTCACACATTTTCATGATTTTTGAAGTCAAATTGGAGTAGTGATTTTGGTCACGCCGAAACAGGAAATGGAGCCAAAAAGCAAGTGGTTTTGCGGCGTGAATCTTTTTCGCTCTAATTTTGAAGTAGAGTGAGAAAACGGTATTTGAACAAAAATTCGGTTTTACGGTAGCGGTTTTTTGTTCACATGCGGCCATTTCACTCTGGTTTTTACTGTTTTTTCGATTTTTTGGACCGGATTTTTTTTCTAAATGGTTTTTCCCAATCCATTCACAGCTCATTCTAGACCTAGTTTTTCGTTTCTCGCTAGTGGGTTTTTTGTTCAGATGCGGCATTTTGACATTGATTTTCCGTTTTTTCTTATTTTTTTATCTGATTTTTTTTAAAAAAGGGTTTTTTCAATTCACTCATAGTCCATTCTGGGTCTAGTTTTTCTGTTTAGTCAATGAAAATTCTTTGAATTGTACGTCAGGACTTGTCCTGCTATGTTTTTTTTGTTTCGTCGTCTGACGCTCTTTTTTCGTTTTACATTTGTTCACACAGCAAAGCTGAAAAAGTCAAATTTTCTGGTTGACTTCTTCCTCTCACTAACGGCATTTGCGCGCGTGACGTCATTTCTCACTCGCTTTAGCAAAAGTTTTTAGGTTATTTGCGTGATTAGATTTTGATCATACGTGACTTGTGCCTCACTCAATAAAATGACTTCTGCACTTTAAAACTTAAGTTTAGTTTGAATTTGTTCAAGGTCAAAGGAACTCATTTGTGCAGTAAAGGTCCCTAACAAGAGGCTACTGTGGAATGAATTTTAACAAGCTTTATTAATTTATCGCTGAATGTTTTTTACCTAGTTTTTTGAGCGGCGTCGATTTTTTTTCAATTTAGATCTGTATCTGTTTCTATCTCTATTATATGACACGCAGGTCTATTCTTTCGCAGCTATTCCGGCAATCTGCCGGCTATGTTTCTATTTACGGAATTAAAATTGTAGTCACTAATGCCTCGTACTTTAATCATGTTTTTTGTTAACTCATGACCTGTGTTGCACTTAATAAAGTGTAATAACTACAAATCTGTTCAGGCTCGTTTGGATAAGTTGGAGATCAAAACTGCTCTCCTGGCTGACTTCACTGCTGCCTATCAAATGACTAACTTGAAAGCTCTTGGCAAGAATTCACGAAATATCGACTTTGAAGTTATCTTGGATAACCATTTTCTTCAATTTGTAAGTATTAATTCCACAACTCAAGTGGTTGAAAACTTTAATGTATATTAATGTAAATGTGTTATTGTTAATTTTCAGCAAAGCGGGGCCGAACCAGCCAATTTACGGTTTCCCAATATTTCTCTTGAAGGAATTTACGTTCCAGTTGTGAAACCCAACAACACAGGAGGTTATGTCAAGATACAGCAAAGTCATCGTGCGTACGAAGGTGGCAACTTCCTGATTCTAGTTGTAAATGTCTCCAAGCTGGAAGAGCAACTCAGTTCAGATCTGCTCAATCATTTCATAATTGTGCAGAATGTTTTCAGAAGTGAAGTAAAAGAAGTTATATCGAAAGTTTCGGAAAATTCGGCAACCAATGGCTGGAACATTGTTCAGTCAACTGCTGGAAAGGCTCCAGCTGAAAATACCTTGAGGTCTTTTGGTTCCGAGCCGGGGAGCAATGTACGACCTGGAGCAGAAGAGAACTACGAGGATGCACCTCCGTTCATGCTACAAGCAAAATTTGTTATGGAGGTTAGCCTAACGTTCGATTTGCCGAGTAGAATTTTTCGGACCAGATGGAACTGAATTGTTCGTACTTCTAACCGAAAGGTAGATAAAATTGAGCCAAGGAGATGAAAGTTTTATTGAGATTGATCTTTTGACACGAACCCTGAGATGTTTATAGTAGTATTAGTGAATGATTTATAGGATGGGCTCGGGTTTTCATCTGTTTTATTAATAGCCGCCAAACGATAGCGGCTATTATTGGGGACATCGTGGTTTTTTTGCAATTCAAAGAATTTGAACTATATTGGGGCGCTGTCTTTTTTTAAAATCTGTTCACACATTTTCATGATTTTTGAAGTCAAATTGGAGTATTATTTTGGTCATGCCGAAACGGGAAGTGTAGCGAAAAAGCGAGTGGTTTTGCGGCGTGAAATTTTTTAACTCTAATTTTAAAGTAGAGTGAGAAAACGGTGTTTGAACAAAAATTCGCTTTCTCGCTAGTGGTTTTTAGTTAGACACATGAGGCAATTTCACTTTGAGTTTTACTATTTTTCGATTTTTTGGATCGGATTGTTTTCCCAATCCATTCATAGTTCATTCTAGGCCCAGTTTTTGTTTGGACCAAATTTCTCTTTCTGGCTAGTGGTTTTTTGTTCACATACGGCATTTTGACATTGATTTTCAGTTTTTTTAAACTTTTTTGATCAGATTTTATCGGAAATGGTTTTTCCAATTCACTCATAGTCCGTTCTAGGTCCAGTTTTTGTATAGTCAAAGAAAATTTTTTGAATTGTATGTCAGGAATTGTCCTGCTATGTTTTTTTAATTCGTCGTCTCCTTCGATGATTCTTACCACCTGACTTCTTGGAATTGATTTTTTCAATGACTTCGGTGACTTCTACTGCTTTGCAGTCAAAGTTTGTGTACATGACATCATTTATGGTTTTACGTGATTTGGGTGACTTACATCACTCAAAATGATGACTTCTGAACTCACTTATGGAACTTTAAATTTTATGAACATTTGCTAGTTAAAGATCAATAGTGTGCGTCTAAGTAGTGCCAAACTTGTATGCCCTAATTCTTGAGTATTAGTCAGAGGTTTTTGATTTTTAATATCAATTTTGAAAAAGTGCGCTCAGCGCTTTTTCTTTATAGACCTTATTAGTCATAAAATTCACAGTCTGAATCTAACCCAAAAAGTCTAGTGGTCTAATAAAGGACTGGTGGTCGATCTGTCTATCTTATTTTTTTAGTTGTTTCAACTCCTGGAAGGCCACAAACGTCTGTCGCGGCTAATTTCCGGCAATCTGCCGGCTATGTTAGTTCAAATCAATTTTAATTGCTCTGAGACGCAGTTTGTAGCAATTTTATTAGTTCTCTTGGTCTTTCCGATTTTTTGCTTGACCGATTTTTCGTCTGACCCATTATACTTTTCGTCCTTAATGACGGAATAAACAGGTAGCGCCCACCGGGAATTAAATTTCATTAAAGGCCCTTAACTGCGTTTAGTTGTCCTCCAAGTGCTTATTGTCGTGAAGCTACTGGTAAGGCCTCAGTTTAAGGCTAAAAGGTCACTTTTAAGGTCTTTTTTAAGACATAAGTATTTTTGATGACCATTTTCATAGCTAAATGTTTTGGTACTCCAAACAAAAACACGCAAGTTTATACTAATTTTCACAGTTTTTTGTTATTTTTTTGAAACTCTTTGTCTTTTTTTTTGAGTTTTGTTAGCCCTAGGTGTCAAGGAAACTCCTCTATGATTTGATAATAGGTTAGGGCATAGTTTCTAGTGCTAATGGATTGGTTTTCAACATTTTAGCATTTTGACAAAACTTGCTATTTTTTGACATTTTTTGTCATTATTCAAGTTTTGTTAGTTCTAAAGGCTACAAAACCTTCTTATGGGTTTGATAGTAGGTTACTGCATAGGTTCTAGATGTAATGGAATGTTTTTCAAGATTTTAACATCACGAATTTTAGCATTTTTGTGACAAACTTTGCAATTTTTTTTCACTTTTGTTGTCATTATTCAAATTTTTCCGGCACCAGGGGCTAGAAAACTTCCAGGGATCGTAACTAATTTACTGAAAAATTTTTATAGGCCATCAAATAGTTTTCAATTTTTTTATCACGAATTACAGCAATTTTTTATAACACTTTTTTTTCAAGTTTTTTGAAAATTTTTTTAGGTTTTTCTAACCTCAAGAGCCAAGGAACCTCTTCTAGCTTATAAAAATTGTTTACTGCATAGTTTCTAGATGTAATGGATCGTTTTTCAGGATTTTTATATTACGAATTAAAGCAACTTTTAAAAATTATTTGCAGTTTTTAATACTTCTGAATTTTTTTTGTTCCCGGAACCAGGGGCTCAGGGACTTCCTTCAAGGTTTGGTATTTAGCTGCTGCTATTTTCTAGACCTAATGGAAAGGTTAGCAATACTTTAAGATTTTTGGCAATTGGTAACATTTAATTTTCATATTTTTGGAAAATTGTAATGTTTCAAGTTAATGGATCTTTGAGCCAGTGAAACTTTTTAAGGCTAGAAATAGGGATAGTGGATAGTCTCTTGAGACAATGAATTGATTCTAAAGATATTAGTATCACCAATTTTGCAAAATGTTTATAAAACATTCAATTGTTTTTATAAATTATTTTTAAAAATCTGGAAATTTTTCTTTTGAAATTTGCTCTTAATCTGTTTTTTTTTCTAAAGGATTTATTTACTAGCAAGGCTAGAAAACTAATAATCGTAGAGTCGAAGCTCGTCATGGAAAATATTCCTAGCTTTCTCTCTTTCTCTCTCTGTTGTTTGGGTTTTCTTTCCTTCTCTTTCTTGTTGATGTTTTATCTTTCTTTCTTTCTCTCTCTCTCTCTCTCTCTCTCTCTCTCTCTCTTTCCTTAACTTTTGTTGATGCCGCACATCAACTGCTGTTATTTGGCGTGATGTCATCATCTATTAACATCATTAACGCTGAATAGAAATGTCAGAATTGTTTTATCATAAAAGTTTTAACTAGCATTTTTAGGAAATCGTTTTTAGTTGCTCTCAAAGGAAGAAATTTGTAGCAATTATATTAATCCTGTTGTTCTTCGTGCTGTTTTCACTTGATCAATTCTTCGTCTGACCCATTGGATTTATCGTCCTCAGAAAAAGGATAAAATGGTAGCGCCTAGTGGGCTCTGGGTTCTATTAGAGCTCTTCAGCTCTCTAGTCTACAAGTACGCGATTCACAGAAACTGTTTTGGAGGCTTAAACTTTTTGTGCAAAGGGCGATTTTTTTAAGTTGATCCCTCACCCCAACCCCCCCCCCCCCACCCACTTCACTTCACTTTTCCCATCCCTGCTCCTCCTGCAAGCCGTAAGGTTTTCGTGTTGCCAAAGATCCCCCTCCCACCGTTGCCTCCGCCCGCTGCGCTGCAACCCCCCCCCGCTGCGCTCACCTCACGCCCCTTCAATTAAGCTGAAGCTAGACTCATTAAACCATGGCTAGCTACTGATGGAAGCAGCCGCTCGCCTGTCGTTTGAAAGCAATTTGCCCGGTGTTAGTCGATTATGTTTGTCTTGTTGAGGTTGTTACACTTTCCACATACAGATCACTCTCCAAATGCTTTTTTTAACGTTATTGATGCTAATGATGTTTGCTAAAGTTCCAGAAAATGTTTTGTAAAGCAATTTTTTAAAAGATTTTCCATAATCATATAGCACTCTAGAGATGTAGTTGAAGAGCAATTTGGTTCCTCCAAAGAATTTATCATTAGTTATTTGCAGCGTGATTTTATTGGTTTCATATCCCCACCGTTCTGTCTGATTTGATCATTCCATTGTTTGTTCAGTGTTTTTGTTATTTGATCCTGAACACAGTTTGAAGCAATTTTTGTAAACGTATGTGTTTTTGAATGCAAAATTTTCGCTTGACCGTTTTCTTGTGAAACATTTTTCGATTTCACTTCAAGGGTGACTTTTTCACGCTTGACTTTTTGGTTTTGTCGAGTTATGTGAATTGCTCGCATTCAGAACTTAAGTCTTGATTAAATATTGAAAGCGATTGTGACCGATTACCGAATAAAGCCCATGTAACGAGTTAATGTCCACGTCTCTGAGCCAAGAAGTCATCAGTTCGAACCCCTCACCTGTCAGAATTTTTGCACCATAAAAGTTTTTCTAGCCTATGCCCCTTATATATATATATATATATATATATATATATATATATATATATATATATATATATATATATATATATATATATATTTATTGATTGCCTCGCCAAAGGTTCTGGAGGAACTTATCCAAGATTAGTCAGTTTTTGTTTAATGGCCGCCCTCATCTTGTCAGCTGTCTTATTTAGAAGGCCTTTTTTTACTTCGTCGAAAAATTTGCTTCAATTTTGACTGTGCTCTTGGCTTACAGCTTGTTCAAAATTTTTCATAAAATTTTTCGTTTTCTGTTGGTTTATTGCACTTTTCTCATTCTGCTCAAAGTGCTTTTAACAGCGGTTGCTCAGCAGATCAATCCAAAATGGAAAGAGTCAATTGGAAAACTAAATCAAAAATAGAAACAGCATGAACCCATAAAGCTTAATTTTAGATGCTCTCGCTACTTGAAATTTGTTTTTTATAGGTTTTAATTATCGTCTCATCTTTTTTGGTTTCAATGTTAATCCATATAATCTCTCATTATCAAACAGGAGTATGTAGTACTACGAAATGAAATCAAAAGTTACCACTTCGTACAACATTCAATCTTTTTGCATTTTTAAATTCAAATCCCAATCGGGGTCATGGGAATCAATGGAGGCTGTTTTCCGGCAATCTGCCGGGTATATTTATTAATTTCTCTCTAACGAAGTGTAAGGAACTATAGTAAACCTGTGTCGTTTTATGCAAATTTGTTGCTTGACAGTTTTCTTCTAGAACGTTCTTTCGATTTAAAAGTGAGTGACTTTTTCATGCTTAACTTTTTTAAGTTTTTAAGTGAATAAAATTGCTATCATTCACAATTTCAGTTTTTTTACTAAAATAAAAGGTGCTGTGAGTGATTACCGAACATGGTCCTTGTACCTCAGTAGTTAATGTTACCAGTTCTTATCTGGAAGATTGGGTCATCAAACCCCAGCCGTGCAACGATGGAATTTTCTGTCGCCTCTATTCCTTCTAACTTAACCGTCCTGCCAGTCGTTCCGGAGCAATTCTTCCGACGTCAGTTGGTATAAATTTTTCTATGTCAAAGTCCATATGAGAGCGAAAAACTCAGATTATTGTTGCTTGATTTTTGCGTGATCTGTATTTTTTTCATTCATGATTAATTGCTCTCAAACGAAGTTTGTAGTGATTGTATTACTCCGGCAGCTCTTTATATGCAGAGCTTTATTGTGATACTACCTGCCTTATTTCTGATAGTTGTTTTTTTTCGTCTGACCGTTTTACCTTTCTTTCTTTCCTAAAAACGGGATAAACACGTATAGCCCGAAGTTCTATTAAAAGCCTTACTGCTCACTAGTCTCTAATTGTGCGATTCACCGATTTTATTGCGTTTGAATTGTTTGCAATTTAGTTGAGACGAATTGTTTTAGAGTTTACGAGTGACTGCGAAAACGCCAACCAACAATGCTGTTCAGTTGGTCCTTGATGGAATAGAGGTTGAGGTGTCAAATTTTCCCAATGGTGACTGTTTCCTGAAACGAAACAAGAAGCTTATGAACATGATTTTACGGGGTAAGATGTCTGTTGATGCTTCTCTGGGAACAATCAAACCATCATTTGCCAAATCTGCTTATGATTCAATCTCAAATGCGGCTAATTCTCCACAGGACGAAGAAGATGATCGAAACGCTCTAGAGAAAAAAGCCTTTGTGACTTTTAGTCTTGATTTTGAAAATTCAGCTAAAGAGAAAAATGAAGAAGAGAATTCACAAGCAGTACAGGTAACAGTTTCAAAGTTCAAGCTCTATATGGAACCACAGGCAATTGAACACACGTTCAAAATTTACATCAACTACAAGAATGCATTCGAATATTTCACGGCGGAGCGGCAAAAACGTAATATCAACGCGATGTACAACAATTACTATTCGAGAGACGTTTCGTACGCTGGAACAAGAGATGACCGTAAGCCGCAAACAACGCCCACCAAAAGACATGAGGTTTTTACAGAAACAGCTACCACTCCGGAGAAGGTGACCAGTGCACAGCTACAACGGCCGGCATCCATGCTGAGCTCAACAGAATCCACTCAATCCAGGCTCTATTTCTTATTTGTCATCCAAGACTTGGCCATCTGTGTTCCTCTGGAGTCCGGAAGCAAATTCGTTAGTACTCCATTTTCATATAGCTTGTGTTTGTGTAATTTTGATCACAAAACAAAGGGAGCAAAGAAATCGAGTAATTTTCAGGCGTTGGTTTTTTAGATTAATTTTGAATTTGATTACTGAAGTGTTTACACATAGCTATAGCTTTTTATAACATGCAATTATTCGACAAATAATACTTCAATTTACCTTTGCCCTTGTTTTCCAACTGTTCCAAAGCCTGTTTCTACGCTCTCCTCTTTTGTGTATTAGATAAACGGTTTACTCAATTGCCCTCAAGCAAAGTTTGCAACGGTTATTTTTGTTCTGTTGGTTTCGTATGCGATTTTTTGCTCGATCCTTTTTTTGGCCGATTTAACTTGGTCGGCATAGGTTCGATAAAATGATAAAGTCAAATTGCATATACTTTGTCTTTATCGCGGACCCCCTGTCCCTCCCAGATCTTGCCTAAACCCACTTAGGCATTTCTCTCACAATGAACGCCTATTTATAGAAATTTTCACAAGGCTAGGAACATGTAGACATAGCAACCGCCTTGCTTAGAGTTGTTGCCAGTATTAATTGCTCTCAAACGAAGTTTGTAGCAATTATATTAGTCCTGTCGGTCTTTTTTATGCGATTTTTCGCTTGACCGATTTTTTGTCCGACCCATTTGACTTTTCGTCCTCAAAAACGGGATAAACAGGTAGCGTCCAGTAGGTATTAAGTGCTCTTAGAGCCTTTCATCTCTGTTTCATCTCAAGCTGTTTTGGAGACTTATACTTATGGTGTGAATGGCGGTTCTTAGAGGTTGAACCCCCCCCCCCACTGTTGACCCCCACCCACTACTGCCCCCGCGCTGTTACCCCCAACCCCAGTCCTCCCCATCATCACCCGATGCACCCCTCCCCCTCCTCCCTGTGGCCAGCTACTCACGAAGAACCGCTCGCTAAAAACACGCAAATTTATACTAATTCACATTTTTTTCAAACTTTTTGAAAATTTTTGTCGTTTTTTGGGTTTTCGAGTTTTATCAGCCCTTGGTGTGAGGAACCTCTTTAGTTTTTGATAATAGGCTACTGCATAGTTTCTAGTAGTAATGGAATGGCTTCAACATTTTAACATCGCGAATTTTAGCATTTTTTGACAAAACGTGCTTTTTTTTCAATTTTTTTGATAATTTTTTTCATTATTCAAGTCTTTCCAGACCAAGGGGCCAGAAAACCTCCTTACGGTTTTGATAATAAGTTACTGAAAAAGTGGTATTGGCTATGGAATAGTTTTCAACGTTTGATATCACAAGCTTTAGCAATTTTTTGATAAAACTTGCATTTTCAAGTTTTTTTCGTTTTTTAAGTTTTCTCAGCTTCAAGAGCCAGGAAATCTCCTCTACGGTTTGAAAATAGGTTACGGTATAATTTCTAGATGTAATGGAATGACTTGCGAGATTTTAACATCACGAATTTAGCGTTTTTTTTGACAATTTTTGCCATTTGTTTTTTTTTCAATTTTTTGACATTTAGTCATTTCAGGTTTTTTGAGCCTCAAGGGTCATGGAATAATTTTCAACTTTTTAATATCGCAAGTTTCAGGAACTTTTCTAAATGAAACGTGACGTTTTATTAAGTTTTTTGAAATTTTTTGTCATTTCTTTGGTTTCTCTAGCCTCAAATCTTTTAATACTTGTCATTTTTCTCAAATTTATCTACTTTTAGTGGCAAATAAATGTCTTTCAAGGCTTCTGAGTTAGTTTATGAGTACCTTGAATTGTATCATGATTGTCCTTCAAGGAAAAAAATTTAAAAGTTTTTTTTGTTTGATTAGTTTAGATTTTTTCAACTTTTGAGATTTTGTCTTTTTGGCGTGGATTTTTCAATTGGTCTGCTGGTCAGTTTTGAAGATATTAATATCTTGAATATTAGCACAATTTTGTTAAAATTTGCGATTGTTTTCAAAATTTTTAAATATTTCCGTCCTTTTCTGAGTTGAAAGACCATTACTTGCCAACGAAACTTAATTCCTGCAGATGGATTACATGACAGACCTCCAGAGACAGAAAAAGGTTTTGAGCAAAATTTTAATACATCTGAAAACTGTTTTTTTAAATTTCGCACATCAGTTTTTTTCTATTCGATTTAATTACTAACAAGGCTAGAAAACTGCAGAGTCGAATCCTGTCGTGGAAAATATTCCTAGCTCTCTCTCTCTCTCTCTCTCTCTCTCTCTCTCTCTCTCTTTCTCTCTGTCTGTCTCTCTTTCCTTAACTCTTTTTGTTGATGCCGCACTTCACCTCTCCCCATGGGGCGTGAGGTCATCATCTATTATCCTCATTAACGCTGAATTATAGCAGAAATGTTCATTCATAAATGACTCAACTAGCACTCAAAGAAATCATTGTTAGTTGCTCTCAAACGCAATTTGTAGCAAATATAATTATCCTGTTTGTCCTTTTATGCAATCTTTTGCTTGACCGTTTTTTTGTCTGACCCTTTTCGTCCTCAGAACCGGTATAAGACGTACCGCCCACTGGGAATCAAGTTCTCTTAGATGCCTTCAGCTCATTAGTTTCCAAGTTTGCGATCCACAGAAACTGTTTTGGAGATCTATATTTACGGTGTGAAGGGCTGTTCTCAGAAATTAATCCCACACCCCCTCCCACCACCCCCACATCAGTCCCCCCAGTCTCTTTGTCACTTTCGTTATTGGTACAAAGATTCTGGTTCACGTTTTGTTCTGAAACAGCTACAAAAACCTGGGAAAGTGCTGTCTTGTCTGAAGTTTGTTGTGAGTACTTCGATTACTGTTTGATTGCTTGCTCTCGAACGAGTAATGAAGCAGTTACTGTAAACAAGTGTATTCTGCTTAAAAGTTTTGCTGGTTTTTTTCTTCTAGAATGTTCTTTCCGGCGCTTTCGTCGAAAGGAATGAGATAAACTGGTACATCCGGCGGTCATTAGTTTCCAAGTTTGCGATTCACAGAAACTGTTTTGGAGACCTATACTAGTGGTGTGGAGGGCGGTTCTTGGAAATTGATCCCACACCACCACCCAGCGCGCCTACATCAGTCCCCGCAATCCAATTTTGCACCACCCCCACCCCGCTGCGGTGCACCCCCGCTGCGCTCACCGCACGTAAGACTTATCATTGTTAAAATACATTCATGTAATTGTGGATGTGTGAGTGTATGATATTAGTCATTTATTATAACTCTCCTCTTTCACTTGTTTTGTTGTTATCTTTTATAGGATGCTTTTTCGGTGCTGTGACGAACTTCTAAAGTATAAGAAGACTGAGCTAATGGTGAAGTTATCTTTCTAATAACGCTTTTTCAATACAATTTTGCTCAGTGCTATTTTTAATAGCGCGAGTTTTAATAACAAGTCTTTTTATACTATTTTATAGAAACAACTGAACTTCAGCAGGCAGGGATAAAATAGTGAATATCATTAGAGACATGCTCTAAATAATTTTACAGAACTTTTCTTGACCAATTAGATATTAGCCTGGTCATACCAGTTTTACGCACTTTCCTTGTCACTTTCGTTATTTGTACAAAGATCCCGGATCACATTTTGTTCTGAAACAGCTACAAAACCTGAGCAAATGCTGTCTGTCAATTTTTTTGTGATTACTTCGATTACTGAGTGATTGATTGCTTTCGAACGAAGTCTGAAGCAGTTACTGTAAACAAGTGTGTTCTACTTAAAAGTTTCGCTGGTCTATATTCTTCTGGAATGTTCTTTCTAGCGCTTTCGTCAAAAGAAATGAGATAAACTGGTATATCCGGTGATTATCAGTTTCCAACTTGCGATTTTTAAACTAGTACATCCGGTGGACATTAGTTTCCAAGTTAGCGATTCGCAGAAACTGTTTTGGAGACCTATACTTATGGTGTGAAGGGCTGTTCTCAGAAAATAAATCCCACACCCCCACCCACCACCCCCACATCAGTCCCCCACTTTCTTTGTCACTTTTGTTGTTTGTGCAAGGATTCTGGTTCACATTTTGTTCTGAAACAGCTACAAAAGCTGAGAAAATTCTGTCTTGTCTGAAGTTTGTTGTGAGTACTTCAGTTACTGATTCATTAGTTGCTCTCGAACGAAGTCTGAAGCAGTTACTGTAAACAAGTGTGTTCTACCTAAAATTTTCGCTGGTCTATTTTCTTCTAGAATGTTCTTCCTAACGCTTTCGTCAAAAGAAATGAGATAAACTGGTATATCCGGTAATTATCAGTTTCCAACTTGCGATTTTTAAACTGGTACATCCGGCGGGCATTAGTTTCCAAGTTAGCGATTCACAGAAACTGTTTTGGAGACTTTTACTAATGGTTTGAAGGCCGGTTCTCAGAAATTGATCCCACACCCCCAGCCACCGCCCCCACATCAGTCCCCCTATCCACTTTTGCACCATCCCCCACACCGCTGCGGTGCACCCCCGCTGCGCTCACCTCTCGCTTCTTCAATTAAACTAGGGCTACCCTCACTAAACCGTGGCTAGCTACTGACGAAGCCAACCGCTCGCCGGTCGTTTGCGAGCAATTTGACCGACGTTAGTCGGTTATGTTTTTAAAATGTTTTTGCTGCTGCGAGATAAATTGGTTTGCAATTTCGTTTGTCTGTTTTCTTCCGACGGTTGTAAGACTTATCATAGTTAAAATAAATTCATGTAATTGTGGATGTGTGAGTACATAATATTAGTCATTTATGATAACTCTCCTCTTTCATTTGTTTTGTTTTTATCTTTTATAGGATGCTTTGTCGGTGCTCTGACTAACTTCTAAGGTAGAAGAGGACTGGACTATTGATGAAATTATCTTTCTAATAAATGTTTTTGCTAATACA
Source organism: Convolutriloba macropyga (assembly GCF_964194025.1). NCBI lineage: Eukaryota > Metazoa > Xenacoelomorpha > Acoela > Convolutidae > Convolutriloba > Convolutriloba macropyga. The sequence goes on from NC_134469.1 coordinate 55,091,852, forward strand.
ATTTTGTTCAGGGCGATTCCGAGCGCGAGTCTATTAATAACAAGTCTTTTTATACAAGTTGACCATTCAAATTTTAGCCTCGTCATGCCATTTTTACGCACTTTCCTTGTCACTTTTGTTATTTGTACAAACATTCCGGTTCAAATTTTGGTCTGAAACAGCTATAAAAGCTGAGAAGATGCTGTTCTGTCTGAAGTTTGTTGTGAGTACTTCGGCTACTGATTCATTAGTTGCTCTCGAACGAAGTCTGAAGCAGTTACTGTAAACAATTGTGTTCTACTTAAAAGTTTCGCTTGTCTATTTTCTTCTAGAATGTTCTCTCTAGCGCTTTCGTCAAAAGAAATAAGAGAAAAACTGTATATCCGGTGATTATCAGTTTCCAACTTGCGATTTTTAAACTGGTACATCCGGCGGGCATTAGTTTCCAAATTAGAGATTCACAGAAACCGTTTTGGTGACCTATACTAATGGTGTGAAGGGCGGTTCTTAGAAATTGATCCCGCACCCCCAGCCACCGCCCCCACATCAGTCCCCCAATCCACTTTTGCACCATCCCCCACACCGATGCGGTGCACCCCCGCTGCGCTCACCTCTCGCTTCTTCAATTAAACTAGGGCTACCTTCATTAAAACGTGGCTAGCTGCTGACGAAGCCAACCGCTCGCCGGTCGTTTGGGAGCAATTTGCCCGACGTCAGTCGGTTATGTTTTAAAAAATATTCTGCTACTTCGATATAAATTGGTTCGCAAGTTCGTTAGTCTGTTTGTTTTTAACTGTTGTAAGACTTATCATGGTTAAAATTTATTCATGTAATTGTGGATGTTTGAGTACATATTATTGGTCATTTATGATAACTCTCCTCTTTTACTTGTTTTGTTTTTTTATCTTTTATAGGAACGCTTTGTCGGTGCTGTGACTAAGTTCTAAGGTATAAGAAGACTGAACTATTGATGAAATTATCTTTCTAATAAATGTTTTTCAATACAATTTTGCTAAGGGCAATTCCGAGCGCGAGTCTATTAATAACAAGTCTTTTTAGACAAGTTTATTGAAACAACTGAACTTCAACAGGCAGGGATAAAATAGTGAATATCATTAGAGACATGCTCGAAATAATTTTACAATTTTTTTGACCAGTCAAATTTTAGGCTCGTCATACCATTTTTACGCACTTTACTTGTCACTTTCGATATTTGTACAGAGTCCGGTTCAAATTTTCTTCTGAAACAGCTTCAAAAGCTGAGAAAATGCTGTCTGTGTGAAGTTTTTTGTGATTACTTCGATTACTGAGTGATTGATTGCTTTCGAACGAAGTCTGAAGCAGTTACTGTAAACAAGTGTGTTCTACTTAAAAGTTTCGCTGGTCTTTTCTCTTCTAGAATGTTCCTTCTAGCGCTTTTATCGAAAGGAATGAGATAAACTAGTACATCCGGCGGTCATTAGTTTCCAACTTGCGATTTTTAAACTGGTACATCCGGCGTGCATTAGTTTCCAAGTTTGCGATTAACAGAAACTGTTTAGACATATACTAATGGCGTGGAGGGCGGTCCTTAAAAATTAATCCCACACCCCCACCCACCGCCCCCAAATCAGTCCCCCAATTCAATTTTGCACCCCCAGCACACCGCTGCGGTGCACCCCCGCTGCGCTCACCTCACGATTCTTCAATCAAATTAAAGCTACCCTTACTAAGCCGTGGCTAGCTACTGACGACGCCAACCGCTCGCCGGTCGTTTGGGAGCCATTTGCCCCACGTTAGTCGGTTATGCTTTAAAAATGTTTTTGCTGGTTCGAGATAAGTTGGTTTGCAATTTCGTTTATTTCTTTTCTTTCGACTGTTGTAAGACTTATCATTGCGTATAGTATTAGTCATTTATGATAATTCTCCTCTTTCACTTGTTTTGTTTTTATCTTTTATAGGATGCTTTGTCGGTGCTGTGACTAACTTCTAAGGTAGAAGAGGACTGGACTATTGATGAAATTATCTTTCTAATAAATGTTTTTGCTAATACAATTTTGCTCAAGGCGATTCCGAGCGCGAGTCTAATAATAACAAGTCTTTTCATACAAGTTTATTGAAACAACTGAACTTCAACAGGCAGGGATAAAATAGTGAATATCATTAGAGACATGCTCTAAATAATTTTACAATTTTTTTTCGACCATTCAAAATTTAGCCTCGTCATACTAGTTTTACGCACCTTCCTTGTCACTTTTGTTATTTGTACAAAGATTCCGGTTCAAATTTTGTTCTGAAACAGCTACAAAAGCTGAGAAAATGCTGTATTGTCTGAACTTTGTTGTGAGTACTTCGATTACTGTTTGACTGAGTGCTCTCGAACGAAGTCTGAAGCAGTTACTGTAAACAAGTGTGTTCTACTTAAAAATTTTGCTGTTCTATTTTCTTCTAGAATGTTCTTTCCCGCGCTTTCGTCGAAAGGAGAGAGATAAACTGGTACATCCGGCGCTCATTATGGTGAATTTATCTTTCTAATAAAGGTTTTTCAATACAATTTTGCTAAATGCAATTCCCAGCGCGATTCTATTAATAACAAGTCTTTTTATACAAGGTCATTGAAACAACTGAACTTCAATAGACAGGGATAAAATAGTGAATGTTCTTAGAGACATGCTATAAATTGTTTTACAATTTTTTCTGACCAATCAAATTTTAGCCTGACCATACCAGTTTTACGCACTTTCCTTGACACTCGTTATTTGTAAAAAGATTCCGGGTAACATTTTGTTCTGAAACATCTACAAAAGCTGAGAAATTGCTGTCTTGTCTGAAGTTTGTTATGAGTACTTCAATTAATGATTGATTGATTGCTCTCGAAAGAAGTCTGAAGCAGGTACTGTAAACAAGTGTTTAATTTAAAAGTTTTGCCCATCTATTTACTCCTAGAATGTTTTTTCCCGCGCTTTAGTCGAAAGGAATGAGATAAAGTAGTACATCCGGCGGTCATTAGTTCCCAAGTTTGCGATTGGCAGAAACTGTTTTGGAGACCTATACTTATGGTGTTCAGGGCGGTTCTTAGAATTTGATCTCACACCCCCAACCACCGCCCTCGAATCAGTCCCCCAATCCACTTTTGCACCACCCCCCACACCGCTGCGGTGCACCCCCGCTGCGCTTACCCCACGATAATTCAATTAAACTAAAGCTACCCGTACTAAACCGTGGCTAGCTACTGACGAAGCCAACCGCTCGCCGGTCGTTTGAGAGCCATTTGCCTGACGTTAGATGGTTGTGCTTTGAAAATGTTTTTGCTGCTTCGAGAGAAATTGGTTTGAAGGTTCGTTTGTCTGTTTTGTTTCGACTGTTGTAAGACTTATCATAGTTAAAATACTTCATGTAATTGTGGATGTATGAGTGTATGATATTAGTCATTTATGATAACTCTCCTCTTTCACTTGGTTTGTTTTTATCTTTTATAGGATGCTTTTTCGGTGCTGTGATGAACTTCTAAGGTATAAGAAGACTGAGCTAATGGTGAAGTTATCTTTCTAATAACGGTTTTTCAATACAATTTTGCTCAGTGCAATTCCGAGCGCGATTCTATTAATAACAAGTCTTTTTATGCAAGTTTATTGAAACGACTGAACTTCAACAGGCAGGGATAAAATAGGGAATGACATCAGAGATGCTACATAGGGAATGCTATATATAATTGTACAATTTTTTTACCAATCAAATTTTAGTCTCGCCATACCAGTTTTACGCACTTTTCTTGTCACTTTCGTTGTTTGAACAAAGGTTCACATTTTGTTCTGAAACAGCTACAAAACCTGGGAAAATGCTGTCTTGTCTGAAGTTTGTTGTGAGTATTTCGATTACTGTTTGATTGCTTGCTCTCGAACGAGTAATGAAGCAGTTACTGTAAACATGTGTATACTACTTAAAAGTTTTGCTGGTTTTTTTCTTCTAGAATGTCATTTCCCGCGTTTTCGTCGAGAGGAGTGAGATAAACTGGTACATCCGCCGGGCATTAGTTTCTGAGCAACTCTCAAAGACCTTGACTGAGCTCTAATTGTGCAGTTTTTCAAAGTGCTGAGCAACGCTTGAGGAGGCCGAAGGGCCGTTTTATCCCACGCGATGTTGGTTCCGGTGGTAGTCTGCTTTTTATTTGCTCTCGAACGAAGTTCGTAGTAATTACAGTAAACATGTTGGTCTTTTCGATGCGAATTTTTTGCTTGACTGTTTCTGCGCCTTTCTTCTAAGAACGTTTTTTGACTTCTCAAGTGACTTGTTCACGCTTCCGTCCTTCATTTTTGAGTGATCTTTATTGCTCTCACTCCAAAATAAAGTTTGTTGTTAAAATAAAACCCATTGCAGCAAAATTAAAGTAAAGCCCAGATAGCGGAGCGGGCAGTGCTTCTGGTGAGGGATCGGGAGGTCAATGGTTCGAACCACGGCGTGGAAAACTATTTTTGCTTTTATAAAGAAAAATTTATCTGGGCTACGCCTGAATTAAATTGCTTCGTTTGTCGTTCGAGAGCAATTTTTCCGACATTAGTCGGTCGGTTTATGTTTTAATACTGACTGAATGTTTTTTGATTTAGAGCGGCTGGAAGGAGGATTTGGAGCAAGTTCTAATGTTGACTATTAAGCAAACGTCTGTCTCTGCTCTGTCAAATTGTGGAGTTTTCTGCGTTGGAACATTCAAAACCTTCACTCTAGGCTTCAGAGAAGATTTTGATACCAAAGCAAGTGACTGGATGGTTGACAGAATTGAAGAATCTTTCGCGCCTCCCCAGAAAACGTCGAAATCATATGGAGGATATCACAGTCATTTCGCTCACGCACCTCCTAGTAATCAAGTGTCCCCTTCCAATTATATAATGAACACATTCTGGGTTCCAGAAGGCTCAGTTGATGTCGTATCACGGACTAAGACACTGAACACAGCCGCAGGTAAGAAATATATGAAAAAAGGGAAAAAACTCGTCGTAAATTTTACCTTGTCCGAGAAATGAAGACTGCAAAGACCCAATTTAACGTAGTGAACTTTTTTAAACTGTCAACGACGACTAATCGGTCGATTAATATAGTTCGCAGTAAAATTCAATTGAATACAGGAAATTATTTTCAAAACTTTTATAACTGAAAACTGAAATATAAACCTCTAAGTGCAATTCCTAATTAAAAGCTCTCAGTGAAGTTTGTAGCAATTATATCAGTCCTTTTGGTCTTTTTTATCATAGCCGCGAAGCGATAGCGGCTATTATTGGATACATGTTGGTTTTTTACAATTCCAAGAATTTGAATTGTATTGGGGAGCTGTGTTTTTTACGACTCGAAGAGGAGTATTGGTTTTCTTAAGGTTTTGTTACCGGAAATAATATTTGTTCATTGACCTAATAGTGAAATTGAGTAAAATTGACGTATGAACTAACTTTTTCTGAGCGAGATATCTGAGTTTTTGAGAGATTGGCGCATATAGATGACAGTTTTTAGCCGTGTTTTCGTCCCTTTGGCCCCAATTTTTTTTATTGTAACTTGGTTTTTTGCGGAATTAAATTTTGATCGATAACGCATGACTATGTAACCATCTGAAATCAATACCACAATATTTCTGAGATCTTAACAATGACTTTCAAGTGCAAATTTGGCCCATTTTTTGATATTTTCTGGTTTTTAAATTTCTTTTTTTGGCTCTTTGAGCGAACTTGCCTACCAAATAAGTTACTATGTCAACGTCTTTTTGATAAATCCTGAATTGGATGCCTCTTTTGGACTTGAGGTTTTTTGTTTTTGTAAAATTGTGCACATACCAATCCAATTTTTGAGGTTTTTTGTCAAAGTTTTCTAATTTTTTTGTTTGTTTTTCGAAGTTTTTTACTATAAAAAGTTTTCTGGTGCAACGGCGTTGTTTCTCGTTTCGTTTTGTTGCTAACAGAATTGTTTTTGGCGATAACTCTTTAAAATTCAGTGAAAATTTGACTATATTTTTTTAGACATTCTTTTCACAGCAAATGAGCTGTTTTAACTTCTTACTGAGACAAGGAATAAGGCTATGTAGTGTTCTTAAACCTCTATACCTTAATAACAAAAAATCCATTTTTTACCTCCTTTTGATTGAAAGTTTCCAATTTTGTTTTTTTTGTGTTTTCAGATTCTCCCAAAAAAGTTTTTTGATCTTTATCACAATGTATGGGTTCTCCACATTCTGGTATGTCTTTTTCTAACTTCCTCCTATGACTTATAGTTTTATTTGCCCTGCGTTTATTTTATTGAAAAACACCGATTTGAACTAATTATTGTCTTTTTTCTTTTAATTTTTTTGCCATTGATTTTCTTCAACACAATAAAACACTGAGGTTTTGCTAGCTTCACTTTCGCAAATTTTGATCAACAACCTTTTTCTGTAATTATTCTTTGGGCTTGGTTGTGGTAACATACAAATTTTTGCGTTTAAATATTGTTTTGTCTGTTGAATCTTTTTCATCATTATTTTCACTTCGATGAGATATTGGTCATTGTTTAGTTTTATCGCGTTCATTGTCATTTAAAGCGACAACTAATGTTTATAGTTAAGCGGCAAATTTCATTTAGTTATCAATTGATTCGTGTTTTATATTGTAAAATAGTGTTTCGGTTGAAAGAACTTACGGAAGTTGATAAATTAACAATTTATGGCCATTTGTTGCAGTATTCAAAATTTTCTTGTGAAATAAAGTTTTGAGAGCCAAGCTTGCTCCTCGCGTACTTTGATGCTTTAAATTCCTTACAAAGAATTTGTCTTGTTTTATAGATAGGTATAATGTAATTTTTTTATTCAGTTGATTTTATGAGCTATCTTTATTTTTTTTTACTATTTTTTTTGTTTTTTGTATTCACTTTAGCAGGAATCAATTGATTTAAAAGGTAATTCTTTCAGGAAGATGACTGTCAAGTCGTTTCCGGAATTCTTCCTGCTATGTTTTGAGATCTGTTCACATATTTTCATGATTTTTGAAGTCAAATTGGAGAAAGGATTTTGGCCACACCGAAACAGGAAGTGGAGCGAAAAAGGGAGTGGTTCTGCGGTGTGGAGAAAGTAGAGTGAGAAAACGGTGTTTGAACAAAATTTGCTCTCTCGCTAGTGGTTTTTTATTCACATGTGGCAATTTCACTTTGAAATTTATATTTTCAATTTTTTGGATCGGATTTTTTTCTAAATGATCTTCTCAATCATTTCATAGTTCAGTCTAGGCCTATTTGTTTGTTTGTTTGAACCAAATTTCCGTTTCTCGCTATCGGTTTTGTTCACATGTGGCTTTTTGACTTTGATTTTCTATTTTCTTTTTCTGATTTTTTTAGAAAGGGTTTTCCCATTTCACTCATATTCCGTTCTAGGTCTGGTTTTGTTTGTTTAGTCAATTAGAATTCTTTGAATTGTACGTCAGGACTTGTCCTGTTATGTTTTTTTAATTCGTTGTCTCCATCGATGATTCTTTCGACCTCACTTCCTGAAATTGACTTCAAATTTTAGTGATTTCTACTGCTTTGCAGTTGGATTTTGTGTGCGTGACGTCATTTGCTCTGCTTTTAGGTCAATTGCGTGACTTACCTCACTCAAAAAAATGACTTCTGAGCTACTTATGAAACTTTAAATTTTATGAACATTTTATTATAAATCAACAGATAAGTAGCGCCAAACGTATATGTCCTAAATCTTGAGTATTAGAGTCTTGAGTTTTTATTTTCGAATATTAATTTTGAAGAAGCTCCTATAGGGTTTTTTTTTCTCTTAGTGCGTATGTGTCTCATAAAAAATGATAATCCGAATCTAACCAAAAAGTCTAGTGGTCTATTGAAGGAGTGGTGGTCAATCTGTCTATCTTATTTCTGTATTTGTTGCAATTCATGGGAGGCCACAAGCGTCTATCGCGTCTGTTTTCCGGCAATCTGCCGTCTATGTTATTGAGATTTTTCGCTTGACCGATTTTTGTCTGAACCCCAACCCCCCAATCCCCACCCTGCACATCGTTCAGGCCATAATTGCCCTGTGCAGCCAAATACCCCTCTCCCAACTCGCCCTGTGCGTCCTGCTTTTGCCCCTCAATCAGATCCCCCACCGCTGCGCTCACCTCACGCCCCTTCAATTAAGCTAAAGCTAGCCTCACTAAACCGTGGTTAGCTACTGACGAAGCCAACCGCTCGCCGGTTGTTCAAGACATATGCGCCCGACGTTATTCGGTTATGTTCACATACTTTTATGAATAAGAACCGCCATCAGCCTCTCAACGGCTCCCTTTTACAGTTCATATATTTGAATTAAATTGGGGCGCTGCTTGTTTTACGAGGTGAAGAGTTGAAGACTGCAATGAACTAATTTAACATAGTGAACTTTTTTTAACTGTCAGCTACGACTAATCGTCGATTAATATGTTTCCCAGTAAAAAATCAATTAAACACGGGAAATCAAGTTCAAAACTTTCATGGTTTTTTAATAGAACCAATTTTGAAGCATTTTTTGTAAAGCTGTGTCTTTTTAATGCAAAATTTTAGCTTAACTGTTATTGAGCTGTTGTTCTGTTATTCTTTCTATTTCATCTCTCGGGTGACTTTTTCGTGCCTGACTTCTTAATTTTTGTGTGATGTGAATTGCTCTTATTCAGAAATTAAATTGTTGCTTAAACAAAAGCGTTGGTAAGATCAAGGCACTAATAGCCGATTGGTTAATGCTTAATGTGATCACGCCGGAGGTCGAAGGTTCAATTGCCTCCTTTTTTGGTGTTTGTAGTGCTCAAAGTTTTATTTAGACTACAGCAGCCTCTGAATACTGCCGCTGCTTGTTGCTCGGAAGATTTGTACGACTTTTTAGTCGGTGTATATTTTCGATAAGAGAGCGAGCAAAAAATCAAGTCCTAGTAGTGACTAAAGCTTAAAAAAAGGTGTTGCGATGATCGAGCTCGAAGATTGGAGAAAAAGTAGTGGTTTTGGTTTAGACCCTCTTTTAAAGCAAAGCGAGAAAAAGCAAGAGTTTTATCATCACGCGCTGTATTTTTCTAATTTTGGTTTTTTTATTTTGTCTTTAGTGTGTCCATAGACAAGTACTAATTTCCGGATAGTTTTTATCGCAGTTTGAAGTTTTTTTGGTAATTTACGGTGCATTTACGCTAATTTGGAGCTTCCTCATTTATTTTCCGGACTTTTGGGCTGCTGTAGTAACTTAGAAATTTTTACCCATTGCATTGGCACTCATTGTTAACTGAGCTAAAGCATAGCACTACTAGGCGTGTTCTATCACAAATTGAGTTTTTTTGCGTGCAACAAAGTTTTTTTCCATTAATTTGCCTAAAAGATTTGAGTATTTTGTTACAATTTTTATCTTCTTTTTACAGTTTGAGATGATTTTGACTCATTATGACTGGACTAATTTTACGTGAGATTTTTTTATAGTCTTGATTGTATGAAATAAATTATTTCGTATGTATGTGTACCTGTACCATATGAAGATTTTATTGAATTTTTTTTATTAATGATATTCTTTGCCCATTTCTCTTTTGTTATTTGACTTAAATTTGTTGTTTTCTATGCTTTCATGCATGTACGGCTAGACTAGCTATATAAAACGGTATTTTTGAGAAAACGAATATGAGTTTTTTTCTGGAATTTGTTCAGTTGTTTTGTTAAAGATCGGTTTTTATTTTTTGGCGTCAGATTTGAATAGTGGTTTTGGTCGCGCTGAAGCAGGAAATAGAACGAAAAAATCTAGTCGTCCTTTTGGTGTGAATTTCTGCACGCGATTCTTTTGTTAAAGTGAGAAACCTGTTTGTAGACAAAAAATTGTTCTCTCGTTGAGGTTTCCGGTTTTGATGTTCACATTGGCATTGACTTCTTAATTGTTGGTTGATTGAAATTTTTATTGGTTTTCCAACTCGAATCTTTGTCAATTTTAAGTAGTCTAGTTTTTTGTTCATTGATTGAAAATTTTTGGAATTATTTTTTTACCTTTCCTTTTTTTGACATTTACCTTCTGCTTTACCTCTCACTCGGTGTTTCATCAACTGAATGAAATTCAGAATTCGTCCAGCAAATTTATGCGAATACTTTCAAGGCCAAGAAGGGAGCTAATAGAAGCGGGATAAAGCCCGGGGGCACTAAGACCTACTACACTAGGTTATCAACGTTCCCTAGAGTATACTGCTAATTACTATTAGTATTGCGCTTATAGTCCTCCAATTTAGTGGCTGAATTTGCCAAATTTATCGAATCTAATGAAATAGTAGACCCAATTAGGATACTTTTATGACACAATTTTGAAAGAATTAGGCTGTCCTCAATTTTTCGCGTTATTTTTAATTGAATCAATCTGGTAACATCGTGCAGTGAGGTGAACAGCGGCTATTTGCTGCCAATATTTGATAAGACATCTAGGCCCAATAAGTTGACTTTGATAGAAAACAGACGAAAAGTGTTGTTTTTTTTGTAATTGCTCTCGAACGAAGTGTGAAGCATTTATTGTAAACGTGCTGGTCTTTTTATGCATAATTTTTGCTTGACGGTTTTGACTGCTCGAGTGACTTTTACGCCCTTGATACGCGATCGAATTGTCCCTTTCTTTCACAAGTGTCAGGAGCCGAACTTAACTGGCGGAAGTTAACAACCGAAAGTTATATGAAAAAAGAGCCAAAATAGAGTACATAATAACCTTTACTGACGTCATTTGCAGTCCTCATTAGTAAATTTAATGAAGCACCCCCAAGACTGAAGCAGGCTACAATAGATTCGTTAGAGCTCCCCACTAGTCATTCACGAGAGTTTCTTCCGACATTAGTCGGTTATGTTTTTTGCATGCAAATAGTTGATCGGTCGCATTTCTCAGGTGGCATATTTAATTTTTTAGGTGGTCCACCAGTTTGGGAGTTGTCAATCAAATGGCAAATGAAGGGTTTACACGTACGATTCGATACCAAACTCGGCAAGTGGATGATCATGTTAAAGAACACACTCACTAGGATCTCTGAGGACCTCACAGAAGAAGAGAGCGATAATGAAGATGAAGTGGACGATTCTGTAAGTTTAAAATTTTTCCTGACTGTGATTTTATTGCCAAACTGATAGTGTAGAAAACTTCATTTAACTGTTTGTTACTATGTTTGTCTGTTCAGGGTGGCTTGCGTGGGGATGATCGAAAGAGCTACCAAGAACAGCAGATGGTCGTCATGAAACTAAAGCAAGTATCGATTCCCTGTTTTTTCTCTTATTTTTCAAACATTTTTCAAAATTCGTGAATATTTGTGCGAGGCCGGCTCTTTTCTGTCAAGTTCCCTTAGAGGCTTCTATTTTTTTTGCTGGTAGAAAAATGGGAGTTTTTTAAAAGAAAAAGAAAACAGGACAAGGAAAAACTTTTTTTTTTGAGGGGGGGGGGTTGAGTAGGGTGCTAAATTATAAACTAATAATACTATTTTCTAGAAAAATTATGAGTAAATTATATAGCCGTACTTGTATTACACAAATTTGTAATTATACAAAACAAAGAGATATTTTCCCTATAAAAATTTCCCTGTAAAGCGATCTCTTTCTCTTCTTGTTAGAACCAGTGTTAGGCTTCCGATTTCTTGCTGTTCTATTGATCTTTAACTAGAACAGAAACACTTTACAGAACAAGAGAATCAAAAAAATTAATCAGACGATAAAATTGTAAAAAGAAAAAAGAAAAAGAAACAAAACATTTTATTAATAGCCGCGCTCATCTTCTCAGCCGGCTATTATAGCGCTTCTATTTTTTTTTTTTACTTCGTCGAATAAAAAAATGTTTCGCTTTACCTCATTTTGCCGCTTTTTCAACATTTTGCGTGAAATCTTTTTGACTTCTCTAGGCTAGTTTCTCTTTTCTCTCATTCTGCTAAAAGTGATTTTGAACATCTGTTGCTCAGCAAAGCAATTCAAAATGAACAGAGTCAGTATAAAAAATTGAAGTCGCAAGTAGAAACGGGATAAACCCATAAAGCCCAATTATAGATGCCCGCTTTATGAACGTCGTTCCTATAAGTCTTAGTTACCATCTCTAATGCTTATTGGTATTGATAGTAGCCCCTGTAGCCTCTCTCTAAGAAACAGAAGTACGTTATGTTCAACTACGAAATGCCATCAAAATAAATCGGACTTAAGAAATGTTTTTGTACAAAAATCTTTTTTTTCAATATCTTCTATTCTTTCAATCCCAATACTGCTTATTGGAATCAACGGCGGCTATTTTCCGGCAATCTGACGGGTATGTTTTACTTTTTTCGTTGAGATTATAAATGAATTTTGAAAGTAATTTATTGTCTTAATTTAGTTTCTCTGTCAAGTTCCCTTAGAGGCTTCTAATTTTATTGCTGGTAGGAAAATGGGAGTTCTTAAAAAACAGAAAAAGGAAAAAAAGGTTTTTTGTTGGGTGGGAGTTGAGTAGTGTGCTAAGTTATAAAATAATAATACTATATTTTGGAAAAAATTTTGAGTGAATTATATAACCATACTTGTTTTACAAAAAATTGTTTTTATACAAAGCAAAGTGATAATTTCCCTATAAAAATTTCCCTGTAAAGCGATCTCTTTCTCTTCTTGTTAGAACCAATTTTAGGCTTCCGATTGTTCGCTGTTCTATTGATCTTTAACTGGAAGAGAAACACTTTATAGAACAAGGGAATCAAAAAAATTAGACAATAAAAATATAAAAAGAAGAAAAGAAAAAGAAACAAAACATTTAATTTTTTTCTATGAAATTATAAATGAATTTTGAAAGTAATTTATTGTCTTATTTAGTTTCTCTGATTTTCTGCCCTTGAAGTCAATTGAAAAAGATCAATTGATACACTACAGAAAATAATTTTTATGAAGAAAAAGCAAAATAAATCGAAGTTGAAATTTTTATTTGAGGTTGCGATTTTGGGATTTTCTCTCGCCGCTCGAACAAGCTATTTTGGGTACGAATTAGGGTCTCTATATCATAGAATGATTCAATGGCACGGGTATGGCAACAATATTAAAGTTTTGGAGTTAGGAGGGATAAAGATCAGAAGCTTTTCTCTTAAATAATAACCTATTTTTGTAAAATTCTTCGGGCGAGTACTCTAAACTTCAAAATCACCTCTCATTTTAAAATTGATCTCATTGAAAGGTCTCAAAATTAACCAGATATTGTCTATATGAGACAAGAACAACAAAAAATAATGTTAGAAAGAAAACAAATTTAATTTTTCATAAATTTTTTATTCTGTAGACTGTTTCTGACGCTTCAATTGACTTCAGAATTCACTATGTTTGTTGGCCTCTGGTTGATCACTAATTTCAGTAATTACGAGCAAAACGTGAATTTCCTATCAGTGTCTTTTCGCTTTAATTAAAATTTAAGAAATTAGAGTCAGGCAAGATTTGCGAAAAAATAGAAAATCTGGATTTTCTGGTAAATTTTTTTGTGCAAATTTATGCTATAGTTTCTGACCCTTCCTCGTTCTAACTCTCAATAACTTTAACCGTTTTTATAACATAAATTAACAGAATTGTATCTTTACGGAACATTCAAAACACATAACAACAAAAAACAAATATTTGAGGAAAGAATGAAAAATTCTTTGTGTTATTGGAGTTTCTTTAGAAGGCTTTTTATATGGTTTCACTTCAAATAGTAAGAACAGGTTAAGTTGTTACTTGCTCCTGAATGAAAGTTGAAGTAACTTTTGTAAACGTGTTGTTCGTTTTATACAAATTTTTTTGCTCGGCCGTTTTTGCACTTTTGTTCCATAACATTCTTTTGAAGTTGAGTTTTTCAGGCTTATCTTTTTCAAAAACAACTCGTTTGAGAGCCATTTGTTCGTCGTTAGTCAGTTTTTATTATTAAGTTTTATTATTAGCCTCCGTTAGCCTCTCAAACGGCTATCATTTCGGCGCTCTCCTTTTTTTAATTCGCTTTACCTTTTGATCACGTTTTTGTTTTCCATAAGTTACGATTTTCACGTTTGACTTCTGACTTACTGCACTCACTGTTAAAACTGAATGAATTCTTTCACGCATTGAATTACGCAATGTAGTGAATACGGTCAATGTCAAAAGAGCAACATCAAAAGAAACGGGATAAACCGATAAAGCCTGGTCATTAAGTCATAGTGCATTAGGTTATCAAAGTTCATTAGAGCGATTGCTAGCTGATATTAGTATTAAGCTTAATATCTTTTGGTTTAGAAGCTGAATTAAGTGAAGGTTTAGAATCTAACTGAAACTGCACACTGAATTAGAAGAATTTTTGAAACTTAGGAAGAATTTTTGTTAATTTCAATCTCTTATATTTTTCTGTTTCAGTCCCGTTGTGCGTCTAGCGCGTTAACAGCGCCTCTTTTCCGGCAATCTGCAGGCTATGTTTCACCTTGAAAAGGTTTTTCCGATAAATCGCTGCAGCTTACTAGCCACAATCACGTCCACTATTTAAACGTTTCATACAATTACGATTAGTCGAATTGATTACGTTTGGAGAATTTGTAACAAGAAGAATATATCTTTGCCAACGGTGCAATTGTCTGCCCAACTTACGCTTGGTTGAATTTAAAACGTACGAAGAAGTAGAATTAGTCCGAATAGGACAAATGAATTGAAATTAACTTTAAACCGTTCATATGAAAAAGGCAGAACTTGACATTTACAACAACTCTATTTTTTGACGTTTACAAGGATTTGCTCAGTTAAATTTGGATTTGAGTTCAAAATTAATTCTTTTGTCGACTGATTGCTTTTGCTGAACTTCAAATTATGAATTTTATGCTGAACTTTATGCTGCAAAATAATGGACAGTGCATGGGTTTAATATCTGTGAAAATCATATCAAAATGATTGTTGTTTTTGGTTTTTCCTCTTTGAAAGTGATGGTCAAGGTTTCTCCAAAAATGCTTAATTTGAGTTTTTTTACAAAACCGATAGCCAGAAAATTTTCTGTTCGAACTTTAGACGTATCTTAGAACATTCTGTGCTACGCACAGCCTCACACGTGCTGTCTTGTTCAAATGTTACAACTTGTTAGTTGCTTTTGACTTTTCAGGGATGACAAATCAAATGTAAACAAGACTCGGATAGCAGCTGAAACACATACTCTGAAACATATGGAAGACAGACAAGCCAAGCAGCAGATCAAAAATTTGAAAAGGGTTAGTTTTGTATAATTTTATTATTTATTACTACCTAATATTACCTTTTTATTGAGTTCCCAAGGCATGAACCAAGTAGGAGTGGTCTCATGTTGCTTCTGAGGCATATTAATTTTTTGTCAATGTGTTTCCTCAATCAGTATTGTCAAACTTTTTTTATCTAGAACTATGCCATACGACGTCAATAAAGTGCGGGGTCTTACTTAATTGTGATTAAGCACGTATGAAATTTGGATAGGATTGTCACGATTTGTCACGACGAATCTTATTATAGCTGCGAAGCTGTAAGCTGAGCGGAGATATATTGTGGTGCTCTTGGCTTTTTACAATTCAAAAAATTTGAATTGTATTAGGGCGCTGTCTTTTTTTTTAAAGATCTGTTCACACATTTTCATGATTTTTGAAGTGAAATTGGTGTACTGATTTTGGTCATGCCGAAACAGGAAAAAAAGCGAAAAAGTGAGTGGTTTTGCGGCGTGAAATTTTTTTTTAACTTTTATTTTAAAGTAGAGTGAGAAAACGGTGTTTGAACAAAAATTCGCTTTCTCGCTAGTGGTTTTTAGTTAGACACATGTGGCAATTTCACTTTGAGTTTTACTATTTTCGATTTTTTGGATCGGATTTTTTTCTAAATGATTTTCCCAATCCATTCATAGTTCATTCTAGGCCTAGTTTTTTTGTTTGAACCAAATTTTTTTTCTCGCTGGTGGTTTTTTGTTCACATACGGCATTTTGACATTGATTTTCAGTTTTTTTTTGAATTTTTTGATCAGATTTTTTCGGAATTGGTTTTTCCAATTCACTCATAGCCCAGCCCGTTTTAGGTCTAGTTTTTGTTTAGTCAAAGAAAATTCTTTGAATTGTACGTTAGGACTTGGCCTGCTATGTTTTTTTGTTTCGTCGTCTGACGCTCTTTTTTCGTTTTACATTTGTGCACACAGCAAAGCTGAAAGTCAAATTTTCTGAATGATTTCTTCCTCACACTAACGGCGTTTGCGCGCGTGACGTCATTTCTCACTCGCTTTAGCAAAAGTTTTTAGGTTATTTGCGTGATTAGATTTTGATCATACGTGACTTACCTCACTCATTAAAATGACTTCTGCACTTTAAAACTTAAGTTTAATTTGAGTTAGTTTAAGTTTAGGTCAAAGGAACGTATATGTGCAGTAAGGGTCCCTAATAAAAGACTTCTGCGGATTGAATGTCATCAAGCCTTTTTAATTTATCGCAGAATGTTTTTACTTAGCTTTTTGAGCGGCGTCGTTTTTTTCGATTTAGATCTGTATCTGTTTCTATCTCTATTGTACGGCACGCAAGGCTATTCTTTCGCAGCTATTCCGGCAATCTGTCGGCTATGTTTTAATTTTGCATGAGTACATATGTGTGTGTAATCATTTGCAGAAAACCTATTTTTCTGCTGTGGAACCGAGTAGCGGCAGCGGCCTGTTTGGCAAGAACCCCTTGCCATTCCAGCACTGCTGTGGACTTGCTACATGTTTAAACAGGGTTTATAGACAGAGTCTGCTGTTACCAGCTCCACCTTATAATGATAACAGTGGTGGCTCCAGATTTGGAGTGTCTTACTCGGTCTACGGTTTGAATGACTTGACACGCAGTAGTTACTGTGCTTGCGCATCAAACCACTATGTCCGTGTAAGTGTAGCTGCTAACCCAATAGTCAGAACAGATCAGAATAATTGAAATTTAACAAATACGATCGAGTATCAGTTAGAATTCACATTTCAATATCATCAATTGAATAAGGATGATCGCGCCTACTTCCGACCTTCCACTCAGAGTTTATGTAGTGAAAAGTCAAATTGCAGATGCAAAATAATTTTTTAATCGAAGCATAGATTTTTTTCCGCGTTGAATAGATAGCTGCTAAATTTAATGAAAATTTTTTATTTCATCAGTACTTAAGTTCTGAATTTTAAAATTCGAAGATCTGTTTTTTTTGCTAGAGATCTGTTCACACTTTTTGATGATTTTTGATGTCAAATTTGAGTGCTGATTTTTGTTACGCTGAAGCACGAATTGGAGTGAGATGTTGGTTTTGCTGTGTACAATTTTTTCAATCAAATTTTAATATTGAGCGAGAATGAGGGTATTTGAGAAAAAAATACGTAATCCAGTTTTTCCGTTTGTTGCTTTTTTTTTAATTTAACCGCGGCTATTTTACTTTTGTTTTGTTTGTTAATAGCAGCCCTCTTCTTCTCAGCCGGCTATTATAGCGCTCCTATTTTTTTACATCGTCGAATAAAAAAAATGTTTCGCTTTACCTCATTTTGCCGCCTTTTCAACATTTTGCGTGATATCTTTTTGACTTCTCTAGGCTAGTTTCTCTCTTCTCTCATTCTGCTAAAATTGATTTTGAACATCAGTTGCTCAGCAAAGCAATTCAAAATGAACAGAGTCAGTATAAAAAATTGAAGTCAGAAATAGAAACGGGATAAACCCATAAAGCCCAATTTTAGATGCCCGCTATTTGAACGTCGGTCCTATAAGTATTAGTTACCTCTCTCTAATGCTTATTGTTATTGATAGTAGCCCCTGTAGCCTCTCTCTAAGAAACAGAAGTACTATATGTTTAACTACGAGATGCCATCAAAATAAATCGGTTTTAAAAATTGTTTTTGTACAAAAATCTTTTTTTTTTTCAATATCTTCTATTCTTTCAATCCCAATCATGCTTATTGGAATAAACGGCGGCTATTTTCCGGCAATCTGCCGAGTATGTTTTTCATATTAGTAGAGCTTTAATCTGACTGAAGATATACTGCGGTATACTTGATTTTTAATTTCTCTCAAACGAAGTTTGCATCAATTATATTAGTCCTGTTGGTCTTTTTTATGCGATTTTTCTCTTGACCGATTTTTCGTCCAACCCATTTGACTTTTCGTCCTTGAAAGCGGTATAAACAGGTAGCGCCTGGCGGGCAGTAAGTTTTATTAGATGCTCTTAGCCGCGTTTAGTAGTCCTTCAAGTGCTTAGTTTGATGAAGCTACTGTGAAGGTCGTAGTTTAAGGCTAAATGGTCATTCTTAGGAGTTTTTAGGCCCAAAATGTTGCAATTTTTCATGCTTTCGTCATCTCTTGAACCAGTCTTTTTTGTTAAACCAGTCTAACGTTCAGTCTGATTAAAGTTGATGAAGGTCTTTTGCAAGACATAGGTGCTTTTTATAACCATTTTAAGAGCTATATGTTTTGGTACTCCAAACAAAAACACAAATTTTCTATTTTTCACAAGTTTTTTTTCAAGTTTTTTGAAAGTTTTTGTCCTTTCTTGAATTTTTTCAGCCCTAGATTTTTTTTTGAACCTGCTATAGGATTTGATAGCAGTTTACTGCATAGTTTCTAGTGCTAATGGATTGGTTTTCAACATTTTAAACATCATAAATTTTAGCATTTTTCAAGTTTTATTGAAAATATTTCGTCATTTTTAGTTGTTTGCAGCCTGAAGAGGCAGGGAACCCCCCTCTAGGTTTTTATAACAGGTCATTGCATAGTTTCTCGATATAATGGAATGTTTTTCAAGATTTAAATATCACGAATTTAACCATTTTTTTTAAAAATAATTGCAATTTTTTCCAATTTTTTTTGAACATATTTGATTTTTTTAATTATTTTCTGCAGCACCAGGGACCTGCTCTAAGGTCTGTTAATCAGCTCTTGCATAGTTTCTAGAGTTAATGGTATGGCTATCAATAATTAAATGACTCAATTTTTAGCAATTTTTTCATAACTTGTTATTCAAATTTTCGGAAAACTCTTATCATGTACAAATTTTATCGATCTGTATGAGCCAGTGAAACTATTGAAGAATTGAAATAGGTATACTAGATAGTCTTATGAGGCAATGGAATGCTGAAGATATTGATATCACAAATTTCAGCAAGATTTTATTAAATTTTGCATTTATTTTTAAAGTTTTCGAAAATTGTTGTCCTTTTCTGAGTTTAACAATCATTACTGGCCATTGAAACTTTTTAAGTCTTGCAGATGGTTTATATGCCCAAATTGCGGAGACAAAAATGGTTTCGATTTTTTTTTCACTGCAAAATCTTGACTTCTATTTTAATTTTTGCACTGATGAGTTTTTTTTCTATTTGATTTAATTACTAACAAGGCTACGGAACTTAAAGTTGGAGAGTAGAATCTCATCTTGAAAAATATCCCTAGGTCTCTCTCGCTGTATCTGTTGGGGTTTTTTTCCTCCTCTTTCTGGTTCAAGTTTTATCTCTCACAATATCTCTCTCTCTCTCTCTCTCTCTCTCTCTCTCTCTCTCTCTCTCTCTTTCCTTAACTCTTATTGATGCCGCACATCAGCTGCTGTTATGTGGCGTAATGTCATCATCTATTACCTTAATTTTTGCTGAATTGTAAGAAAAATGTTCTATCATAGATGATTGTTAGTTGCTCTGAAACGAAGGTTAGCAATTTCGGTTAGAAACGAAGGTTAGCAATTTTGAAACGAAGGTTAGCAAACAAAGGTTAGCAAAATATTCCTAGGTCTCTCTTGCTGTATCGGTTGGTGTTTGTTTCCTTCTCTTTCTGGTTCCAGTTTTATCACACTCTATGTCTCTCTCTCTCTCTCTCTCTCTCTCTCTCTCTTTACTTAACTCTTGTTGATGCCGCACATCAGCTGCTGTTATGTGGCGTGTCATCATCTATTACCCTAATTTTTGCTGAATTGTAAGAAAAATGTTTTATCACAGATGATTTTTAGTTGCTCTGAAATGAAGGTTAGCAATTTTGTTAATCCTTTTGATCTTTTCGGTTTTTCGCTTGACCGATTTTACGTCTGACTTTTTAGATTTTTCGTCCTCAGAAACAGTATAAAGAGTTAGCGCCCAGTGGGCGATAAGTTCTCTTAGAGCCTTTCAGCTTACTTGTCTCCAAGAATGTGAGTCACAAAAGCTGTTTTGGAAACATGCTTATTGTGTGAAGGGCGGTTCTTAGAAATTGCGCTCAAATCCAGCCCCACCCACCCCCGCCCCCTCATCAGCCCCCAATCTCCACACATGAACTTCGTTCAGGGCGTAAGGTCCCCTTGCAGCCAATGATCCCATGCTACCGTTGGCCCCTACCCACGCTGTGGTGCAGCCGCACCCCACTGCGCTCACCTCACGCCTCTTTATTGAAGCTAAAGCTAGCCTCGTTAAACCGTGGCTAGCTGCTGAAGAAGACAACCGCTCGCCGGTTGTTCGAGAGCTATTAGCCCGATATTAGTCGGTTATGTTTGTTTGAATAGCTGCGAAGCTGATATATGAGCGTGGCTCTATTGCTGTGCTCGTTTTTAACATTTTAAAGAAATCGAATTGTATTGGGGTGCTGCCTTCTTTTTACGACTCGAATAGCAGTGTTGGTGGAGCGTCTTTTTTATCGGTAGTTTTGATGGAGTGCTTTTGAAGCAAGAAGTGAAATGCTTGAGAAAAGCGATGAGACCAAATCGCTGAAGTGATGAGAGAAGAGAGAGGTTCTCTGTTCATGTCGCTTATTGGTGTTTTCTGTTTAAAAAGAGTTAGCGGTATGAACAGGCAGCGCCCAGCGGGCAGTAAGTGTTCTTCAAGCCGCGTTTACTCTAAGCGGAGTTTACTAGTCCTTCAAGTGCTTAGTGTGATGAAGCTACTGTGAAGGTCGTAGTTTAAGGCTAAATGGTCATTTTTAGGAGTTTTTAAGCCGAAAATGTTGCAATTTTTCGTGCTTTCGTCATTTCGTGAATTTTTTGTTGAACCAATCTAACATTCAGTCTGATAAAAGTTGATTAAGGTCTTTTGCAAGACATAGGTGCTTTTTATGACCATTTTTAGAGCCATATGTTTTGGTAACAAAAACACACATTTTTGCTCTTTTTTACAAGTTTTATTCAAGTTTTGTTGAAAATTTTTGTACTTTCTTGATTTTTTCTTCAGCCTTAGATGTCTTTGAACCTCGTATAGGATTTGATAGCAAGTTACTGCATATTTTCTAGTGCTAATGGATTTGTTTTCAACATTTTAACATCATAATTTTTTAACAATTTTTTTTTCAAGTTTTTTAAACTAATTTGTCATTTCTAGGTGTTTGCAGCCTGATTAGACAAGGAACCCACTCTAGGTTTTTAGAACATTTCTTTGCATAGTTTCTCGATATAATGGAATGTTTTTCAAGATTTAGATATCACGAATTTAATCAATTTTCTAAAAACTAATTGCAATTTTTTCCAAGTTTTTTATGAACATGTTTGATTTTTTTGTTTTTTCTGCAGCACCAGGGACCTGCTCTAAGGTCTGTTAATCAGCTTTTGCATAGTTTCTAGAGTTAATGGTATGGCTATCAATAGTTAATGACTCAAGTTTTAGCAATTTTTTGATAACTTTTTATTAAAATTTTCGGAAAACTCTTATCATGTACAAATTTTATCGATCTGTATGAGCCAGTGAAACTATTGAAGAATTGAATTAGGTATACTGGATAGTCTTATGAGGCACTGGAATGCTAAGATATTGATATCAAAAATTTCAGCAAGATTTTTTTAAAAATTTTTTTTAAAGTTTTTGAATATTGTTGTCCTTTTCTGAGTTTAACAATCATTACTGGCCATCGAAACTTTTTAAGTCTTGCAGATGCTTTATATGCCCGAATTGCAGAGACAAAAAATGGTTTCCTTTTTTTTCACTGCATAATATTGAGACTTCTATTTTAATTTTTGCACTGATGAGTTTTTTTTCTGTTTGATTTAATTACTAACAAGGCTACGGAAATTGAAGTTGGAGAGTCGAATCTCATCATGGAAAATATCCCTCGGTCTCTCTCGCTGTATCTGTTGGGGTTTCTTTCGTCCTATTTCTGGTTCAAGTTTTATCTCTCACACTCTATCTCTCTCTCTCTTTCTCTCTCTTTCGTTAACTCTTGTTGAGGCCGCACATCAGCTGCTGTTATGTGGCGTGGTGTCATCATCTGTTACCGTAATGATTGCTGAATTGTAAGAGAAATGTTTCATCATAGATGATTGTTAATTGCTCTCAAACAACGAAGGTTAGCAACTTTCGGTCTTTTCGATTTTTCGCTTGACCGATTTTACGTCTGGCTTTTTAGACTTTTCGTCCTCAGAAACAGTATAAAGAGTTAGCGCCCAGTGGGCGATAAGTTCTCTTAGAGCCTTTCAGCTCACTTGTCTCCAAGAATGTGAGTCACAAAAGCTGTTTTGGAAACATGCTTATTGTGTGAAGGGCGGTTCTTAGAAATTGCGCTCAAATCCAGCCCCACCCACCCCCGCCCCCTCATCAGCCCCCAATCTCCACACATGAACATCGTTCAGGGCGTAAGGTCCCCTTGGAGCCAATGATCCCATGCTACCGTTGGCCCCTACCCACGCTGTGGTGCAGCCGCACCCCACTGCGCTCACCTCACGCCTCTTTATTGAAGCTAAAGCTAGCCTCGTTAAACCGTGGCTAGCTGCTGAAGAAGACAACCGCTCGCCGGTTGTTCGAGAGCTATTAGCCCGACATTAGTCGGTTATGTTTGTTTGAATAGCTGCGAAGCTGATATATGAGCGTGGCTCTATTGCTGTGCTCGTTTTTAACATTTTAAAGAAATCGAATTGTATTGGGGTGCTGCCTTCTTTTTACGACTCGAATAGCAGTGTTGGTGGAGCGTCTTTTTTATCGGTAGTTTTGATGGAGTGCTTTTGAAGCAAGAAGTGAAATGCTTGAGAAAAGCGATGAGACCAAATCGCTGAAGTGATGAGAGAAGAGAGAGGTTCTCTGTTCATGTCGCTTATTGGTGTTTTCTGTTTAAAAAAAGTTAGCGGTATGAACAGGCAGCGCCCAGCGGGCAGTAAGTGTTCTTCAAGCCGCGTTTACTTCAAGCGGAGTTTAGTAGTCCTTCAAGTGCTTAGTGTGATGAAGCTACTGTGAAGGTCGTAGTTTAAGGCTAAATGGTCATTTTTAGGAGTTTTTAAGCCCAAAATGTTGCAATTTTTCGTGCTTTCGTCATTTCGTGAATTTTTTGTTGAACCAATCTAACATTCAGTCTGATAAAAGTTGATTAAGGTCTTTTGCAAGACATAGGTGCTTTTTATGACCATTTTTAGAGCCATATGTTTTGGTAACAAAAACACACATTTTTGCTCTTTTTTACAAGTTTTATTCAAGTTTTGTTGAAAATTTTTGTACTTTCTTGATTTTTTCTTCAGCCTTAGATGTCTCTGAACCTCGTATAGGATTTGATAGCAAGTTACTGCATATTTTCTAGTGCTAATGGATTTGTTTTCAACATTTTAACATCATAATTTTTTAACATTTTTTTTTCAAGTTTTTTAAACTAATTTGTCATTTCTAGGTGTTTGCAGCCTGATTAGACAAGGAACCCACTCTAGGTTTTTAGAACATTTCTTTGCATAGTTTCTCGATATAATGGAATGTTTTTCAAGATTTAGATATCACGAATTTAATCAATTTTTTAAAAACTAATTGCAATTTTGGCTCTATTGCTGTGCTCGTTTTTTTACATTTAAAAAAAATTCGAATTGTAATTGCGTGCTGCCTTTTTTATGAAGGCTTGAAATTGGGATACTGGATAGTCTAATGAGGCGATGAAAAGCTGAATTTATTGATATCACAAATTTCAGCAAGATTTTGTTAATAAGTTATACAAATTCTTTATCAAAATATAACATATCAGCTTTCGTCTGTTTCTACTATTTTTGAGAATACAGATCTTCTAATCTATTGCGGCTATTTTCTGGCAATCTTCCAGCTATAATTTTTAACTGCTCTCGAACAAATCTTAAGGCAATTTTGAAAACTTGATTGTCTTATTCTACCGGCTATGTTTAATTGCTCTCAAACAAAGTTTTTAGCAATTATATTACTCTTTTCTGTCTTTTTTATGCGATTTTTCGTCTGACCGAGTTTTCGTCCGACGCTTTTTTGCTTGACCGAGTTTTCGTCTGACGCTTTTGACTTTTCGTCCTCAAAAACGGGAAAAACAGGTAGCGCCCAGCGGGCATTAAGTGCTCCTAGAGATTTTCAGCTCTGTTTGAACTCAAACTGTTTTTGAGACTTATACTATATGGTTTGAAGGTTTGACTAATACTATATGGTTCTTAGAGGTTGAAGACCTCTCCACTGTTGACCACTCCCCCCACACTATTGCCCCCCCCCACCCCGCGCCGTTGCCCCCCCCCCCCAAAAAAAAACTCACTGTTGCCCACCCCTTTCCTCCCTCGTCATCAGCCCCCGGTGCACCTCCTCTCCCCCCTGTGGCTTCTGACGAGCAACCGATTGCTAAAAACTCAATTTCAATACTAATTTTCACAATTTTTCAAGCTTTTTGAAATTTTTTTGTTTTTTTGGGTTTTCGAGTTTTCTCAGCCCTTAGTGAGAGGAAACCTCTTCTAATTTTTGATAATAGGTTACTGCATAGTTTCTAGTGGCAATGGAATGACTTCAACATTTTAACATTGCGAATTTTAGCGTTTTTTTAAACAAAATGTGTAAATTTCAATTTTTTGACATTTTTTTATCATTCACGTCATGAGCGATTATTCACAATCATTTTTTATTGATAACTTTTTGATAACTTTCTATTCAAATTTTTGGAAAATTCTTATGTACACATTTTATGGATCTGTATGAGCCAGTGAAACTATTGAAGGCTTGAAATAGGGATACTGGATAGCCTAATGAGGCGATGAAAAGGTGAAGTTATTGATATCAGAAATTTCAGCAAGATTTTGTTAAAAAGTTGTACAAATTCTTTATCAAAATATAACATATCAGCTTTCGTCTGTTTCTTTTACTATTTTTGAGACTACAGATCCCAGCGGGCATTAAGTGCTCCTAGAGATTTTCAGCTCTGTTTGAACTCAAACTGTTTTTGAGACTTATACTATATGGTTTGAAGGTTTGACTAATACTATATGGTTCTTAGAGGTTGAAGACCTCTCCACTGTTGACCACTCCCCCCACACTATTGCCCCCCCGCGCCGTTGCCCCCCCCCCCAAAAAAACTCACTGTTGCCCACCCCTTTCCTCCCTCGTCATCAGCCCCCGGTGCACCTCCTCTCCCCCCTGTGGCTTCTGACGAGCAACCGATTGCTAAAAACTCAATTTCAATACTAATTTTCACAATTTTTCAAGCTTTTTGAAATTTTTTTGTTTTTTTGGGTTTTCGAGTTTTCTCAGCCCTTAGTGAGAGGAAACCTCTTCTAATTTTTGATAATAGGTTACTGCATAGTTTCTAGTGGCAATGGAATGACTTCAACATTTTAACATTGCGAATTTTAGCGTTTTTTTAAACAAAATGTGTAAATTTCAATTTTTTGACATTTTTTTATCATTCACGTCATGAGCGATTATTCACAATCATTTTTTATTATTCACGATAATTATTTTTATCCCAGATGCGGGGCCAGAAAGCGTCTTTAAGTGTTTGATATTAGTTTACTGAAAAAATTTTATTTGCCATGGAATAGTTTCCAATTTTTTAATCTGACAAATTTTAGCAATTTTTTTGATAAAACTAAGTTTTTTTTAGCATTTTTTCAAGTTTTTTGTTTAAATTTTTGTCGGTTTTTAGGTTTCTCCAGCCTCAAGAACCGAATAATCTCATCTAGGTTTTGACAATAGGTTACTGTATAGTTTCTATATGTAATTGAATGTTTTTTAAGATTTCAATACCACGAATTTAAGCAGCTTTTTTTACAATTGCACTTTTTTAATTTTTTTTTACCTTTATTGTCATTATTGAGGTTTTTTGGTCTAACAGAAAATCTCCGTTAAGGTTCGATGATAAGTAATTCGAAATGTTTTTCTGCCATGGATTATTTTTCAATTTTTATTATCACAAATTTCATAGCAGTTCTCTTATGCAATTTTTTTTCAAGTTTTTGTTTGAAATTTCTTGCTTTTTTAGATTTATTACTGCATAACTTCTATGTGTAATGGAATGTTTTTCAAGATTGTAATATTAGCATTTTCAAAAGTATTTGCAATTTTTAAAAGCGTTTGCAATTTTTTCAAGCTTTTTTAATCTTTTTGAATTTTTCATCATTTTTTCTGGCAGCGTCTTAGGGATGATAAGATGTTGCATAGTTTCTAGAGTGATTGGAGTGGTTATCAATATGTTAATGACTCAAGTTTTAGCAATTTTTTGATAACTTTCTATTCAAATTTTTGGAAAATTCTTATGTACACATTTTATGGATCTGTATGAGCCAGTGAAACTATTGAAGGCTTGAAATAGGGATACTGGATAGCCTAATGAGGCGATGAAAAGGTGAAGTTATTGATATCAGAAATTTCAGCAAGATTTTGTTAATAAGTTGTACAAATTCTTTATCAAAATATAACATATCAGCTTTCGTCTGTTTCTTTTACTATTTTTGAGACTACAGATCTTCTAATCTATTGCGGCTATTTTCTGGCAATCTTCCAGCTATAATTTTTAACTGCCCTCGAACAAATTTTAAGGCAATTTTGCAAACTTGATTGTCGTATTCTACCGGCTGATTTAAATTGCTCTCAAACAAAGTTTTTAGCAATTAGATTAGTCCTTTCTTTTTATGCAATTTTTCGTCTGACCTAGTTTTTGTCTGACGCTTTTTTGCTTGACCGAGTTTTCGTTTGACGCTTTTGACTTTTCGTCCTCAAAACGGGATAAATAGGTGGCGCCCAGCGGGCATTAAGTTCTAGAGACTTTCAGCTCTGTTTGAACTCAAATTGTTTTTGAGACTTATACTATATGGTTTGAAGGTTTGACTAATACTATATAATTCTTAGAGGTTGATGACCTCTCCACTGTTGACCCCTACCCCAACTATTGCCCCCCCGGGCCGTTGCCCTCCCCCCAACCCCACTGTTGCCTCCCCTTCCCTCCCTTGTCACCAGCCCCCCGGTACACCTCCCCTCCCCCCTGTGGCTTCTGACGAGCAACCGATCGCTAAAAACACAATTTTAGTACTAATTTTGATAATTTTTCAAGTTTTTTGAAAATTTTTTGTAGTTTTTCGGGTTTTCGAGTTTTATCGGCCCTTAGTGAGAGGAAACCTCTTCTAATCTTTGATAATAGGTTACTGCATAGTTTCCCGTGGTAATGGAATGGCTTCAACATTTTAACATTGCGAATTTTAGCGTTTTTTTTTAATAAAATGTGCAAATTTTTTTTTTAATTTTTGTGACAATTTTTTTTATCATTCACGTCAAGAGCGATTATTCACAATCATTTTTTATTATTCACGATATTTATTTTTATCCCAGATGCGGGGCCAGAAAGCGTCTTTAAGTGTTTGATATTAGTTTACTGAAAAAGTTTTATTTGCCATGGAATAGTTTCCAATTTTTTAATCTGACAAATTTTAGCAATTTTTTTGATAAAACTAAGTTTTTTTTAGCATTTTTTCAAGTTTTTTGTTTAAATTTTTGTCGGTTTTTAGGTTTCTCCAGCCTCAAGAGCCGAATCATCTCATCTGGGTTTTGACAATAGGTTACTGTATAGTTTCTATATGTAATTGAATGTTTTTTAAGATTTCAACACCACGAATTTAAGCGGCTTTTTTTACAATTGCACTTTTTTAATTTTTTTTGACCTTTATTGTCATTATTGAGGTTTTTTGGTCTAACAGAAAATCTCCGTTAGGGTTTGATGATAAGTTATTCGAAATGTTTTTCTGCCATGGATTAGTTTTCAACTTTTATTATCACAAATATCATAGCAATTTTCTTATGCAATTTTTTTTTCAAGTTTTTGTTTGAAATTTCTTGCTTTTTTAGATTTATTACTGCATAACTTCTATGTGTAATGGAATGTTTTTCAAGATTGTATTATTAGCATTTTCAAAAGTATTTGCAATTTTTAAAAGCGTTTGCAATTTTTTCAAGCTTTTTGAATCTTTTTGAATTTTTCATCATTTTTTCTGGCAGCGTCTTAAGGAGCTCCTCCAAGGTTTGATGATAAGAGGTTGCATAGTTTCTAGAGTGATTGGAGTGGTTATCAATATGTTAATGACTCAAGTTTTAGAAATTTTTTGATAACTTTCTATTCAAATTTTTGGAAAATTATGTACACATTTTATAGATCTGTGTGAGCCAGTGAAACTAATGAAGGCTTGAAATAGGGATACTGGATAGCCTAATGAGGCGATGAAAAGGTGAAGTTATTGATATCAGAAATTTCAGCAAGATTTTGTTAATAAGTTGTACAAATTCTTTATCAAAATATAACATATCAGCTTTCGTCTGTTTCTTTTACTATTTTTGAGACTGCGGATCTACTAATCTATTGCCGCTATTTTCTGGCAATCTTCCAGCTATAATTTTTAACTGCCCTCGAACAAATCTTAAGGCAATTTTGCAAACTTGATTGTCGTATTCTACCGGCTAATTTAAATTGCTCTCAAACAAAGTTTTTAGCAATTATATTAGTCCTTTCTTTTTATGCAATTTTTCGTCTGACCTAGTTTTTGTCTGACGCTTTTTTGCTTGACCGAGTTTTCGTCTGACGCTTTTGACTTTTCGTCCTCAAAACGGGATAAATAGGTGGCGCCCAGCGGGCATTAAGTTCTAGAGACTTTCAGCTCTGTTTGAACTCAAATTGTTTTTGAGACTGATACTATATGGTTTGAAGGTTTGACTAATACTATATAATTCTTAGAGTTTGATGACCTCTCCACTGTTGACCCCTACCCCAACTATTGCCCCCCCGGGCCGTTGCCCTCCCCCCAACCCCACTGTTGCCCCCCCTTCCCTCCCTCGTCACCAGCCCCCTGGTACATCTCCCCTCCCCCCTGTGGCTTCTGACGAGCAACCGATCGCTAAAAACACAATTTTAGTACTAATTTTGATAATTTTTCAAGTTTTTTGAAAATTTTTTGTAGTTTTTCGGGTTTTCGAGTTTTATCAGCCCTTAGTGAGAGGAAACCTCTTCTAATCTTTGATAATAGGTTACTGCATAGTTTCCCGTGGTAATGGAATGGCTTCAACATTTTAACACTGCGAATTTTAGCGTTTTTTTTTTTAATAAAATGTGCAAATTTTTTTTTCAATTTTTGTGACAATTTTTTTTTATCATTCACCTCAAGAGCGATTATTCACAATCATTTTTTATTATTCACGATAATTATTTTTATCCCAGATGCGGGGCCTGAAAGCGTCTTTAAGTGTTTGATATTAGTTTACTGAAAAAATTTTATTTGCCATGGAATAGTTTCCAATTTTTTAATCTGACAAATTTTAGCAATTTTTTTTGATAAAACTAAGTTTTTTTTAGCATTTTTTCAAGTTTTTTGTTTAAATTTTTGTCGGTTTTTAGGTTTCTCCAGCCTCAAGAGCCGAATCATCTCATCTGGGTTTTGACAATAGGTTACTGTATAGTTTCTATATGTAATTGAATGTTTTTTAAGATTTCAACACCACGAATTTAAGCAGCTTTTTTTACAATTGCACTTTTTTAATTTTTTTTGACCTTTATTGTCATTATTGAGGTTTTTTGGTCGAACAGAAAATCTCCGTTAGGGTTTGATGATAAGTTATTCGAAATGTTTTTCTGCCATGGATTAGTTTTCAACTTTTATTATCACAAATATCATAGCAGCTTTTTGAATCTTTTTGAATTTTTCATCATTTTTTCTGGCAGCGTCTTAAGGAGCTCCTCCAAGGTTTGATGATAAGAGGTTGCATAGTTTCTAGAGTGATTGGAGTGGTTATCAATATGTTAATGACTCAAGTTTTAGCAATTTTTTGATAACTTTCTATTCAAATTTTCGAAAATTCTTATGTGCACATTTTATGGATCTGTATGGGCCAGTGAAACTATTGAAGGCTTGAAATACGGATACTGGATAGTATAATGAGGCGATGAAAAGCTGAAGATATTGATATCACAAATTTCAGCAAGATTTTGTTAAAAAGTTGTACAAATTCTTTATCAAAATATAACATATCAGCTTTCGTCTGTTTTTACTATTTTTGAGACTACAGATCTTCTAATCTATTGCGGCTATTTTCTGGCAATCTTCCAGCTATAATTTTTAACTGCCCTCGAACAAATTTTAAGGCAATTTTGCAAACTTGATTGTCGTATTCTACCGGCTAATTTAAATTGCTCTCAAACAAAGTTTTTAGCAATTATATTAGTCCTTTCTTTTTATGCAATTTTTCGTCTGACCTAGTTTTTGTCTGACGCTTTTTTGCTTGACCGAGTTTTCGTCTGACGCTTTTGACTTTTCGTCCTCAAAACGGGATAAATAGGTGGCGCCCAGCGGGCATTAAGTTCTAGAGACTTTCAGCTCTGTTTGAACTCAAATTGTTTTTGAGACTTATACTATATGGTTTGAAGGTTTGACTAATACTATATAATTCTTAGAGGTTGATGACCTCTCCACTGTTGACCCCTACCCCAACTATTGCCCCCCCGGGCCGTTGCCCTCCCCCCAACCCCACTGTTGCCCCCCCCCTTCCCTCCCTCGTCACCAGCCCCCTGGTACACCTCCCCTCCCCCCTGTGGCTTCTGACGAGCAACCGATCGCTAAGAACACAATTTTAGTACTAATTTTGATAATTTTTCAAGTTTTTTGAAAATTTTTTGTAGTTTTTCGGGTTTTCGAGTTTTATCAGCCCTTAGTGAGAGGAAACCTCTTCTAATCTTTGATAATAGGTTACTGCATAGTTTCCCGTGGTAATGGAATGGCTTCAACATTTTAACCTTGCGAATTTTAGCGTTTTTTTAATAAAATGTGCAAATTTTTTTTTCAATTTTTGTGACAATTTTTTTTTATCATTCACGTCAAGAGCGATTATTCACAATCATTTTTTATTATTCACGATAATTATTTTTATCCCAGATGCGGGGCCTGAAAGCGTCTTTAAGTGTTTGATATTAGTTTACTGAAAAAATTTTATTTGCCATGGAATAGTTTCCAATTTTTTAATCTGACAAATTTTAGCAATTTTTTTGATAAAACTAAGTTTTTTTTAGCATTTTTTCAAGTTTTTTGTTTAAATTTTTGTCGGTTTTTAGGTTTCTCCAGCCTCAAGAGCCGAAAAATCTCATCTACGTTTTGACAATAGGTTACTGTATAGTTTCTATATGTAATTGAATGTTTTTTAAGATTTCAACACCACGAATTTAAGCAGCTTTTTTTACAATTGCACTTTTTTAATTTTTTTGACCTTTATTGTCATTATTGAGGTTTTTTGGTCTAACAGAAAATCTCCGTTAGGGTTTGATGATAAGATATTCGAAATGTTCGTCTGCCATGGATTGGTTTTCAACTTTTATTATCACAAATTTTAGCAATTTTCTTATGCAATTTTTTTTCAAGTTTTTGTTTGAAATTTCTTGCTTTTTTAGATTTATTACTGCATAACTTCTAGGTGTAATGGAATGTTTTTCAAGATTTTAATATTAGCATTTTTTAAAAGTATTTGCAATTTTTGAAAGTGTTTGCAATTTTTTCAAGCTTTTTGAATCTTTTTGAGTTTTTCATCATTTTTTCTGGCACTAGGGTCTTAGGGAGCTCCTCCAAGGTTTGATGATAAGATGTTGCATAGTTTCTAGTGTGATTGGAGTGGTTATCAATATGTTAATGACTCAAGTTTTAGCAATTTTTTGATAACTTTTTATACAAATTTTTGGAGATTTCTTATGTACACATTTTATGGATCTGTATGAGCCAGTGAAACTATTGAAGGCTTCAAATAGGGATACTGGATAGCCTAATGAGGCGATGAAAAGGTGAAGTTATTGATATCAGAAATTTCAGCAAGATTTTGTTATTAAGTTGTACAAATTCTTTATCAAAATATAACATCAGCTTTGTCTGTTTCTTTTACTATTTTTGAGACTACAGATCTTCTAATCTATTGCGGCTATTTTCTGGCAATCTTCCAGCTATAATTTTTAACTGCCCTCGAACAAATTTTAAGGCAATTTTGAAAACTTGATTGTCTTATTCTACCGGCTATGTTTAATTGCTCTCAAACAAAGTTTTTAGCAATTATATTAGTCCTTTCGGTCTTTTTTATGCGATTTTTCGTCTGACCCAGTTTTCGTCTGACGCTTTTTTGCTTGACCGAGTTTTCGTCTGACGCTTTTGACTTTTCGTCCTCAAAAACGGGATAAATAGGTAGCGCCCAGTGGGCATTAAGTGCTCCTAGAGACTATCAGCTCTGTTTGAATTCAAACTGTTTTTGAGACTTATACTATATGGTTTGAAGGTTTGACTAATACTATATGGTTCTTAGAGGTTGAAGACCTCTCCACTGTTGACCGCTCCCCCCACTATTGCCCCCCCCGTGCCGTTGCCATCCCCCCAACTCCACTGTTGCCCACCCCCTTCCCTCCCTCGTCATCAGCTTCCCGGTGCACCTCCCCTCCCCCCTGTGGCTTCTGACGAGCAACCGATCCCTAAAAACACAATTTTAATACTAATTTTCGCAATTTTTCAATATTTTTGAAAATTTTTTGTACTTTTTTGGGTTTTCGAGTTTTATCAGCCCTTAGTGAGAGGAAACCTCTTCTAATCTTTGATAATAGGTTACTTTAT
Organism: Convolutriloba macropyga; assembly: GCF_964194025.1. Taxonomy (NCBI): domain Eukaryota; kingdom Metazoa; phylum Xenacoelomorpha; order Acoela; family Convolutidae; genus Convolutriloba; species Convolutriloba macropyga. The sequence goes on from NC_134469.1 coordinate 55,124,489, forward strand.
AGTTTCTAAGTGTAATTGAATGTTTTTTAAGATTTCAACACCACGAATTCAAGCAGCTTTTTTTACATTTGCACTCTTTTAATTTTTTTTGACCTTTATTGTCTTTATTGAGGTTTTTTGGTCTAACAGAAAATCTCAGTTAGGGTTTGATGATAAGATATTCGAAATGTTCTTCTGCCTTGGATTAGTTTTCAACTTTTATTATCACAACTTTTAGCAATTTTCTTATGAATTTTTTTTTTCAAGTTTTTGTTTGAAATTTCTTGCTTTTTTGATTTATTACTGCATAACTTCTAGGTGTAATGGAATGTTTTTCAAGATTTTAATATTAGCATTTTTTAAAAGTATTTGCAATTTTTAAAAGCGTTTGCAATTTTTTCAAGCTTTTTGAATCTTTTTGAATTTTTTATCATTTTTTCTGCACTAGGGTCTTAGGGAGCTCCTCCAAGGTTTGATGATAAGATGTTGCATAGTTTCTAGAGTGATCGGAGTGGTTATCAATATGTTAATGACTCAAGTTTTAGCAATTTTTTGATAACTTTTTTTTCAAATTTTCGGAAAAATTTTATGTACACATTTTATAGATCTGTGTGAGCCAGTGAAATTATTGAAGGCTTGAAATAGGGATACTGGATAGCCTAATGAGGCGATGAAAAGCTGAAGATATTAATATCACAAATTTCAGCAAGATTTTGTTAATAAGTTGTACAAATTCTTTATCAAATTATAACATATCAGCTTTCGTCTGTTTCTACTATTTTTGAGAATACAGATCTTCTAATCTATTGCGGCTATATTCTGGCAATCTTCCAGCTATAATTTTTAACTACCCTCAAACAAATTTTAAGGCAATTTTGAAAACTTGGTTGTCTGATTCAACCGGCTATGTTTAATTGCTCTCAAACAAATTTTTAGCAATTATATTAGTCCTTTCGGTCTTTTTTATGCGATTTTTCGTCTGACCGAGTTTTCGTCTGACGCTTTTTTGCTTGACCGAGTTTTCGTCTGACGCTTTTGACTTTTCGTCCTCAAAAACGGGATAAATAGGTAGCACCCAGCGGGCATTAAGTGCTCCTAGAGACTTTCAGCTCTGTTTGAAAACTGTTTTTGTGACCTATTCTATATGGTTTGAAGGTTTGACTAATACTATATGGTTCTTAGAGGTTGAAGACCTCTCCACTGTTGGCCCCTCCCCCCACTATTGCCCTCCCCGCGCCGTTGCCCTCCCCCCAACCCCACTGTTGCCCACCCACTTCCCTCCCTCGTCATCAGCCCCCCGGTGCACCTCCCCTCCCCCCTGTGGCTTCTGACGAGCAACCGATCGCTAAAAACACAATTTTAATACTAATTTTCACAATTTTTCAAGCTTTTTGAAAATTTTTTGTAGCTTTTTGGGTTTTCGATTTTTATCAGCCCTTACTGAGAGGAAACCCCTTCTAATCTTTGATAATAGGTTACTGTATAGTTTCTAAATGTAATTGAATGTTTTTTAAGATTTCAACACCACGAATTCAAGCAGCTTTTTTTACATTTGCACTCTTTTAATTTTTTTTGACCTTTATTGTCTTTATTGAGGTTTTTTAGTCTAACAGAAAATCTCAGTTAGGGTTTGATGATAAGATATTCGAAATGTTCTTCTGCCATGGATTAGTTTTCAACTTTTAATATCACAACTTTTAGCAATTTTCTTATGAATTTTTTTTTCAAGTTTTTGTTTGAAATTTCTTGCTTTTTTAGATTTATTACTGCATAACTTCTAGGTGTAATGGAATGTTTTTCAAGATTTTAATATTAGTATTTTGTAAAATTATTTGCAATTTTTAAAAGCGTTTGCAATTTTTTCAAGCTTTTTGAATCTTTTTGAATTTTTCATCATTTTTTCTGGCACTAGGGTCTTAGGGAGCTCCTCCAAGGTTTGATGGTAAGATGTTGCATAGTTTCTAGAGTGATCGGAGTGGTTATCAATATGTTAATGACTCAAGTTTTAGCAATTTTTTGATAACTTTTTTCAAATTTTCGGAAAAGTTTTATGTACACATTTTATGGATCTGTGTGAGCCAGTGAAATTATTGAATGCTTGAAATAGGGATACTGGATAGCCTAATGAGGCGATGAAAAGCTGAAGATATTGATATCACAATTTCAGCAAGATTTTGTTAATAAGTTGTACAAATTCTTTATCAAAATATAACATATCAGCTTTCGTCTGTCTCTACTATTTTTGAGAATACAGATGTTCTAATCTATTGCGGCTATTTTCTGGCAATCTTCCAGCTATAATTTTTAACTGTTCTCAAACAAATTTCAAGGCAATTTTGAAAACTTGATTTTTTTTATTCTACCGGCTATGTTTAATTGCTCTCCAACAAAGTTTTTAGCAATTATATTAGTCCTTTCGGTCTTTTTTAAGCGATTTTTCGCTTGACCGAGTTTTGGTCTGACGCTTTTGCGCTTGACCGAGTTTTTGTCTGACGCTTTTGAGTTTTCGTCCCCAAAAACGGGATAAACTGGTAGCGCCCAGCGGGCATCAAGTGCTCCTAGAGACTTTCAGCTCTGTTTGAACTCAAACTGTTTTTGAGACTTATACTATATGGTTTGAAGGTTTGACTAATACTGTATGGTCCTTAGAGGTTGAAGACCTCTCCACTGTTGACCTCTCCCCCCACTATTGACGCCCGCGCTTTTGTCCGCCCCCTAACCCCACTGTTGCCAACCCCTTTCCCTTCCTCGTCATCAGCCCCCCGGTGCACCTCCCCTCCCCCCTGTGGCTTCTGACGAGCAACCGATCGCTAAAAACACGCAATTTTAATACTAATTTTCACAATTTTTCAAGCTTTTTGAAAAATTTTTGTAGTTTTTTGGGTTCTAGCAGCCCTTACTGTGAGGAAACTTCTTCTAATCTTTGATAATAGGTTACTGCATAGTTTCCAGTGGTAATGGAATGGCTTCAACATTTTAACATTGCGAATTTTAGCGTTTTTTTTTAATAAAATGTGCAAATTTTTTCAATTTTTGTGACAATTTTTTTATTATTAAAGTCAAGAGCGATTATTCACAATCATTTTTTTTATTCACGATAATAATAATTTTTATTATCCCAGAGGCGGGAGCCAGAAATTTTCCTTAAGGGTTTGATATTAGTTTGCTGAAAAAATTTTGTTTGCCATGAAATAGTTTCCAATTTTTTAATTTGACATGTTTTAGCAATTTTTTGATAAAACTGTAAGTTTTTTTAGCAATTTTTCAAGTTTTTTTTTTAAAAAAAATTTTTTTGTCGGTTTTTAGGTCTCTCCAGCCTCAAGAGCCGAATAACCTCATCTAGGGTTTGACAACAGGTTACTGTATAGTTTCTAAATGTAATTGAATGTTTTTTAAGATTTCAACACCACGAGTTTAAGCAGGTTTTTTTACATTTGCACTTTTTTAATTTTTTTGACCTTTATTGCCATTATTGAGGTTTTTTGGTCTAACAGAAAGTCTCCGTTTGGGTTTGATGATAAGTTATTCGAAATGTTTTTCTGCCGCGGATTAGTTTTCAACTTTTATCACAAATTTTAGCAGTTTTCTTATGCAATTTTTTTTCAAGTTTTTGTTTGAAATTTCTTGCTTTTTAAGATTTATTACTGCATGACTTCTAGGTGTAATGGAATGTTTTTCAAGATTTTAATATTAGCTTTTTTTAAAAGTATTTGCAATTTTTAAAAGCGTTTGCAATTTTTTCGAGCTTTTTTAATCTTTTTGAATTTTTCATCAATTTTTCTGGCACTAGGGTGTTAGGGAGCTCCTCCTTTGTTTGATGATAATATGTTGCATAGTTTCTAGAGTGATTGGAGTGGTTATCAATATGTTAATGACTCAAATTTTAGCAATTTTTCGATAACTTTTTATTCAAATTTTCGAAAATTCTTATGTGCACATTTTATGGATCTGTATGGGCCAGTGAAACTATTGAAGGCTTGAAATACGGATACTGGATAGTATAATGAGGCGATGAAAAGCTGAAGATATTGATATCACAAATTTCAGCAAGATTTTGTTAATAAGTTGTACAAATTCTTTATCAAAATATAACATATCAGCTTTCGTCTGTTTCTTTTACTATTTTTGAGACTACAGATCTACTAATCTATTGCCGCTATGTTCTGACAATCTTCCAGCTATAATTTTTAACTGCCCTCGAACAAATTTTAAGTCATTTTTGAAAACCTGATTTTCTTATTCTACCGGCTAAGTTTATTTGCTCTCAAACGAAGTTTTTAGCAATTATATTAGTCCTTTCGGTCTTTTTTATGCAATTTTTCGCCTGACCGAGTTTTTGTCTGACTCTTTTTTGCTTGACCGAGTTTTCGTCTGACGCTTTTTCGCTTGACCGAGTTTATGTCTGACGCTTTTTCGCTTGACCGAGTTTTCGTCTGGCGCTTTTGACTTTTCATCCTCAAAAACGGGATAAACAGGTAGCGCCCAGCGGGCATCAAGTTCTCCTAGAGACTTTCAGCTCTGTTTGAACTCAAACTAATTTTGAGACTTATGCTATATGGTTTGAAGGTTTGACTAATACTATATGGCTCTTAGAGGTTGAAGACCTCTCCACTGTTGAACCCTCCCCCCCACTGTTGCCCCCCGCGCTGTTGCCTCCCCCCAACCCCACTGTTACCCACCCCTTTCCCTCCCTCGTCATCAGCTCCCCGGTTCGCCTCCCCTCCCCCCTGTGGCCTCTGACGAGCAAGCGATCGCTAAAAACACACAATTTTAATACTATTTTTCACAATTTTTCAAGCTTTTTGAAAATTTTTTGTTTTTTGGGTTTTCGATTTTTATCAGCCCTTAGTGTGAGGAAACCTTTTCTAATCTTAGTTAATAAATTACTGCATAGATTGTAGTGGTAATGGAATGGCTTCAACATTTTAACATTGCAAATTTTAGCGTTTTTTCAACAAAATGTGCAAATTTTTTCAATTTTTTTGACAATTTTTTTTTATTATTCACGTCACGAGCGATTATTCACAATCATTTTTTTATTATTCACGATAATAATAATTTTTACTATCCCAGAGGCGGGAGCCAGAAATTTTCCTTAAAGGTTTGATATTAGTTTGCTGAAAAAATTTTGTTTGCCATGAAATAGTTTCCAATTTTTTAATTTGACATGTTTTAGCAATTTTTTGATAAAACTGTAAGTTTTTTTAGCAATTTTTCAAGTTTTTTTTTAAAAAAAATTTTTTTGTCGGTTTTTAGGTCTCTCCAGCCTCAAGAGCCGAATAACCTCATCTAGGGTTTGACAACAGGTTACTGTATAGTTTCTAAATGTAATTGAATGTTTTTTAAGATTTCAACACCACGAGTTTAAGCAGGTTTTTTTTACATTTGCACTTTTTTAATTTTTTTGACCTTTATTGCCATTATTGAGGTTTTTTGGTCTAACAGAAAGTCTCCGTTAGGGTTTGATGATAAGTTATTCGAAATGTTTTTCTGCCGCGGATTAGTTTTCAACTTTTATCACAAATTTTAGCAGTTTTCTTATGCAATTTTTTTTCAAGTTTTTGTTTGAAATTTCTTGCTTTTTAAGATTTATTACTGCATGACTTCTAGGTGTAATGGAATGTTTTTCAAGATTTTAATATTAGCTTTTTTTAAAAGTATTTGCAATTTTTAAAAGCGTTTGCAATTTTTTCGAGCTTTTTTAATCTTTTTGAATTTTTCATCAATTTTTCTGGCACTAGGGTGTTAGAAAGCTCCTCCTTTGTTTGATGATAATATGTTGCATAGTTTCTAGAGTGATTGGAGTGGTTATCAATATGTTAATGACTCAAATTTTAGCAATTTTTCGATAACTTTTTATTCAAATTTTCGAAAATTCTTATGTGCACATTTTATGGATCTGTATGGGCCAGTGAAACTATTGAAGGCTTGAAATACGGATACTGGATAGTATAATGAGGCGATGAAAAGCTGAAGATATTGATATCACAAATTTCAGCAAGATTTTGTTAATAAGTTGTACAAATTCTTTATCAAAATATAACATATCAGCTTTCGTCTGTTTCTTTTACTATTTTTGAGACTACAGATCTACTAATCTATTGCCGCTATGTTCTGACAATCTTCCAGCTATAATTTTTAACTGCCCTCGAACAAATTTTAAGTCATTTTTGAAAACCTGATTTTCTTATTCTACCGGCTAAGTTTATTTGCTCTCAAACGAAGTTTTTAGCAATTATATTAGTCCTTTCGGTCTTTTTTATGCAATTTTTCGCCTGACCGAGTTTTTGTCTGACTCTTTTTTGCTTGACCGAGTTTTCGTCTGACGCTTTTTCGCTTGACCGAGTTTATGTCTGACGCTTTTTCGCTTGACCGAGTTTTCGTCTGGCGCTTTTGACTTTTCATCCTCAAAAACGGGATAAACAGGTAGCGCCCAGCGGGCATCAAGTTCTCCTAGAGACTTTCAGCTCTGTTTGAACTCAAACTAATTTTGAGACTTATGCTATATGGTTTGAAGGTTTGACTAATACTATATGGCTCTTAGAGGTTGAAGACCTCTCCACTGTTGAACCCTCCCCCCCACTGTTGCCCCCCGCGCTGTTGCCTCCCCCCAACCCCACTGTTACCCACCCCTTTCCCTCCCTCGTCATCAGCTCCCCGGTTCGCCTCCCCTCCCCCCTGTGGCCTCTGACGAGCAAGCGATCGCTAAAAACACACAATTTTAATACTATTTTTCACAATTTTTCAAGCTTTTTGAAAATTTTTTGTTTTTTGGGTTTTCGATTTTTATCAGCCCTTAGTGTGAGGAAACCTTTTCTAATCTTAGTTAATAAATTACTGCATAGTTTGTAGTGGTAATGGAATGGCTTCAACATTTTAACATTGCAAATTTTAGCGTTTTTTTCAACAAAATGTGCAAATTTTTTCAATTTTTTTGACAATTTTTTTTTATTATTCACGTCACGAGCGATTATTCACAATCATTTTTTTATTATTCACGATAATAATAATTTTTACTATCCCAGAGGCGGGAGCCAGAAATTTTCCTTAAAGGTTTGATATTAGTTTGCTGAAAAAATTTTGTTTGCCATGAAATAGTTTCCAATTTTTCAATTTGACAAGTTTTAGCAATTTTTTGATAAAACTAAGTTTTTTTTAGCAATTTTTCAAGTTTTTTTTAAAAAAATTTGGACGGTTTTTAGGTTTCTCCAGCCTGAAGAGCCGAATAACCTCATCTAGGGTTTTAGAATAGGTTACTGAATAGTTCCTAAATGTAATTGAGTGTTTTTTAAGATTTCAACACCACGAATTTAAGCAGGTTTTTTTACATTTGCAATTTTTTAAATTTTGTTGACCTTTATTGTCATTATTGAGGTTTTTTGGTCTAACAGAAAATCTCAGTTAGGGTTTGATGATAAGATATTCGAAATGTTCTTCTGCCATGGATTAGTTTTCAACTTTTAATATCACAACTTTTAGCAATTTTCTTATGAATTTTTTTTTCAAGTTTTTGTTTGAAATTTCTTGCTTTTTTAGATTTATTACTGCATAACTTTTAGGTGTAATGGAATGTTTTTCAAGATTTTAATATTAGCATTTTGTAAAATTATTTGCAATTTTTAAAAGCGTTTGCAATTTTTTCAAGCTTTTTTAATCTTTTTGAGTTTTTCATCACTTTTTCTGGCACTAGGGTGTTAGGGAGCTCCTCCAATATTTGATGTTAAGATGTTGCATTGTTTCTAGAGCTATTGGAGTGGTTATCAATTTGTTAATGGCTCAAGTTTTAACAAATTTTTATAACTTTTTTTTATTCAAATTTTCGGAAAATTATCATGTACAAATTTTATGGATCTGTATGAGCCAGGGAAACTATTTAGAGCTTAAAATGGGGATACTGGATAGTCTCCTGAGACAATGAAATAGTTTTGAAGATTTTAATATCTTGAATTTTTAAATCAAATTTTTCAAGATTTTTTATGCCTTCAATCCCAATCAGGATTTTGGGAATCAATGGAGGCTTTATTCCGGGCAATCTGCTGGGTATGTTTAGTATGCATCACGTACTGTTCATTTTTTTCTATCATGAAAATTTTATTTTTATCTGGAAACTCGCAGGAACATGCATTTTGCTCCGGGTGTTCTAATTTCGTCATTAAATATTTTATCGATGATGAAAGAGCTCATTACGATTTTGGACTAAAAAATTCAAACTTTGCTTTCCAACTTGTTGAAGGAACCATATTTTTGATTTAGAGTTATAGTTAACCAGCTCAGAGTTTTTTAAACTCTAGAGGCTTTTTTTATTAAACTGTAGAGGCATATGCCGAATTTTCAAAATTTGCCGTTTAAATACTGATGTCTAGGCTGTTGTTTTGTTCACTTTTTCCTATTGTGATTCAGGATTTGCCCGCCATGTTTTTCACTTAGTTCTGTTTTTCAACATTTTCACTTAAAGCTTTTTGAATTCTCTCAGTTATTTTCACTCTTCGCTGTTCTTTCTCTATGTTTTTAAGAAGCTGTTACTCTCTGAAGCAATATGAAATGAACAGAGTCAACAGCAAAACACGAAATGAAAAATAGAAACTGGTGAAACCCATAAAGCCAAGTTTTGGATGCCCGTCATTTGAACTTTGTTCTAATTATTCGTATTTAACAAGTCTACTGTTCTTTTGTATTGATACTAATCCATGTCTCATCTCTTTAAGAAACAGGAATTGCCTATCTAAGAATTACCATCAAAATAGGTTGTTAAAGAAAAATATTTTTACAAAATCAAATTTTTCAAGATTTTTTATGCCTTCAATCCCAATCAGGATTTTGGGAATCAATGGAGGCTTTTTTCCGGGCAATCTGCTGGGTATGTTTAGTATGCATCACGTACTGTTCATTTTTTTCTATCTTGAAAATTTTATTTTTATCTGGAAACTCGCAGGAACATGCATTTTGCTCCGGGTGTTCTAATTTCGTCATTAAATATTTTATCGATGATGAAAGAGCTCATTACGATTTTGGACTAAAAAATTCAAACTTTGCTTTCCAACTTGTTGAAGGAACCATATTTTTGATTTAGAGTTATAGTTAACCAGCTCAGAGTTTTTTATTAAACTCTAGAGGCTTTTTTTATTAAACTGTACAGGCATATGCCGAATTTTCAAAATTTGCCGTTTAAATACTGATGTCTAGGCTGTTATTTTGTTCACTTCTTCCTATTGTGATTCAGGATTTGCCCGCCATGTTTTTCACTTAGTTCTGTTTTTCAACATTTTCACTTGAAGCTTTTTGAATTCTCTCAGTTATTTTCACTCTTCGCTGTTCTTTCTCTATGTTTTTAAGAAGCTGTTACTCTCTGAAGCAATATGAAATGAACAGAGTCAACAGCAAAACACGAAATGAAAAATAGAAACTGGTGAAACCCATAAAGCCAAGTTTTGGATGCCCGTCATTTGAACTTTGTTCTAATTATTCGTATTTAACAAGTCTACTGTTCTTTTGTATTGATACTAATCCATGTCTCATCTCTTTAAGAAACAGGAATTGCCTATCTAAGAATTACCATCAAAATAGGTTGTTAAAGAAAAATATTTGTACAAAATCAAATTTTTCAAGATTTTTTATGCCTTCAATCCCAATCAGGATTTTGGGAATCAATGGAGGCTTTTTTCCGGGCAATCTTCTGGGTATGTTTAGTATGCATCACGTACTGTTCATTTTTTTCTATCATGAAAATTTTATTTTTATCTGGAAACTCGCAGGAACATGCATTTTGCTCCGGGTGTTCTAATTTCGTCATTAAATATTTTATCGATGATGAAAGAGCTCATTACGATTTTGGACTAAAAAATTCAAACTTTGCTTTCCAATTTGTTGAAGGAACCATATTTTTGATTTAGAGTTATAGTTAACCAGCTCAGAGTTTTTTTTATTAAACTCTTTTTTAAATTGTGAAAACCCTTTGTTAATTATAACGTACTTTTAAAGTCAACGATGGAAATCCGCTGAGCCGTTTTTCAAAAAAATCGACATTTAAAAATTCTGTTGGAAGTTAATTGTTCTACGTAAGGCCTCCCTATTATGCAGCAAAAGTTTTTTTTCAATCAATTGTAGGGAGGGGTTAAAATTGACAATGTTTAAATCCAGGCTAGCATAGGTCGGAACAGAACATAGTGCAGGCTTTAGAGTATGTTGTTCTGCGGCCTTAGACCTTATGCGCAGCCCCTATTTTTTGTAAGCGTTTGGCTCATCATTTTAATAACGTGACCCATTTTCGCTGTCTAGGCAACGTAGAGTAGGCAAATTTTTCAAAGTTGATTTATTCATGACCTCAAATGAAATATCATCCTTCAGTTTGCTTCAACCTTATAGTGATCATAAATCTAGCAAATGAAGCAGTGGCAGCTAATTTACCACTTTTAGCTGCGCTAAATTTTGCTTACATTTTGTCACTCGTAAATTGTGCCAAAAGATTGACAAATGAGGCGTTGACCACCTGAGAAATCATCCAACTAATCAATTATTAGAATGTACCAGAGTGCGTGTCGGTTGTTTAGTGAGCACGCTATGCGTGCTGATACGCTATGGCCCCGTTGTTTTTGTCTCGTAGAGTACTCTGATTCGTGTAGTGTAAAATGTGCACATCGATATCTTGATTTAAACCGTAAATGACTGCTGACGTGGCTTTTAGAGAACATCTATGGCAGCCAGTGGTGCACCTGGGCCATCATCTGCCACAGCCGGTATTGGGGGAGCATCTGGCGTGGGGTTATCAAACGGCCAAGATCAGAGACAACGCAAGAGCATGCATGGATTAGGACAGTAAGTTTCGATGTGACAAGTCTTACGATGCGCATAATTAGTTGAATTATAAACTAATGGAAGGCTATCAGTAACTAATAAGAGAAAGAGAACTGCAAAAAAGATTTTTTGAAATACAGGTAACTCTCGTGAGGGGAAATTGTGCAGCAGTATATAGGACTTATTACGATCTTGAGAGTATACTATTGAATTGAGATGCGCCGAACAATTTGCTCCTTTTATGTTGTTCTTGCTCGCTTTCTTGTGCTTAGACTATGGAGGCTGCTATTCTTTTGATGTAACGAATTGGCTGACTAGGCTTATTATACATTGTGATTCCCATTTCAGCAAAAGGTGGTACTTATCTTTGATTATATGAGAAATTGCTCTCTAAACTCATTCCTTCTGGCTGGCTATCTTTTGATGTAATCATTCCATTAGCACTAGAACTGCTGTACCATTTTGTCGTTGTCTATTTAACTACCACCTTCATGAAATACCAAAAGGTCCTTATTATAGCTGAAAAGCGGCAAGCTTAGCGTAGCTATATTACGCTATTCCTGTTTTTTTTTACAACCCATGAACTGAATTGTTTTGGTGCTCTGTGTCAATTTTATATTGGTGCTTGTCCGTTTGGCTCAATTTTTTGCTTGTAATCTGATTTTTTGTAGAAATAGTTTTTGATCGATGCTGCCATATAATGTAGTTTTCAGAAATTTTTATTACAATGTTAATGAGAGCCTTATAGTGGGTTTCAAGTGCGAAATAGACATACATTTCTCAATTTTCATGTATGTTTGCATTTTTTTATTAATTTCTTTAATTTTGGGTCTTTGAGCTGTCATTTTGTCTAAAAAGTCCGTTTATATGGCATTGTATCTTTGTGCACTGGACGCCTCTTTTTAACTGATGTTGTGTTTTATAAAATTGTACATATAATAATCCGATTTTGTCAATTTTGGTCCATTTTTTATCAGTTTAATTGTTTGTTTAATTGTTCTCGAACGAACTTTGTAGCAATTATTGTAAACGTGTTGGTATTTTTTAATGAAATTTTTTTGCTTGACACTTTATGCGCTTTTATTCTAGAACATTCTTAGACTTCTCTCTCAAGCGACTTTTTCACGCTTTCGCTTTGCATTTTTGAGTGATTTCTATTGTTCTCACTTGAAGTAAAGTTTGTTTCTGATTTTAAAGAAATTGATTGCAGCGTAGCAAAAAGAAAGGCCTGATAGCCGAGTGGGCAGTGCTTTGGGTGATGGATTGGGAGGTCCATAGTTTGAATCCTGGAGGGGGCAAATGTTTTTGAACCCATTAAGAAAAAACCATATAGGCTACAGCCCCTGAATTAAATTGCCTCGCCTGTCGTTCGAGAGCAATTCTTCGAACATTAGTCGGTTTATGTTTTTTTTGTGTTAATTACTACACAATGTTTCTCTGTGCATCGTCACACATTTTAGTTCGTGTTACTAACAATTGAAATAATTTTTGGTGTTACGTCTAAAATTCCCGTTAAATTTGTTTCATAAGCGCAGGTTTTAAAAAATTTTGCTCCAAGCTCATTTTACTTTGACATGTGAATGATTACATTGTACTTTGTAATTTTATTAAGCTCTGAATGTTCTGAATTGTTCTGATTTTTGGCTTTAAAAAATTACAAAGTGTTTTTGCTTTTTATGATGCCACTCCATTCTCCATATTCTTGCATGTAATATTCTAGCATTCTCCTATCACTTTGTATTTTTTGCTCTATTTTTTCTTTTTCTTAAAAAACAAGGATTTGGGCTTTTTTCTTGGTGTTTTCTAAAATTTGTTTGTTGCTTGAATTGACTTTTTAACGGCCGCCGTTAGGCTCTCAACGGCTATTATTTAAGTGCTTCTGCTTTTTTGCTTTTCGGTTTGATCACGTTTTTTGTTTTATATAAGTCACAATTCTCACGTTTGGCTCCAGACTTACCTCACTCACTTTTTCAACTAAATGGATATTAATTTTATTGAATTTCCATTGAATTACTCATTTTAGTGATTACGGTTAATGTCAAAAGAGCAAAATCAAAAGAAACGGTATAAACCGATAAAGCCTGGTCATTAAGTGATAGTGCATTAGTTTATCGAAGGGTATTAGAGCAATTGCTAGCTGACATTAGTATTGAATTAGCTGACATTAACTGGATAGCTTTCAGTTCAGAAGCATAAATAAGTGTAATTTTAGAATCTAACTGAAACTGCTCACGGAATTAGAACATTTTATGAAACTTCTGTCAATTTCTATCTCTTCTTTCCAATATTATTTCTATCTCTCCAATTTCTATATCTTCTTCTTTCTATCTCTCCATGATTATTTCTATCTCTCCAATGCGCGTCAACGGCGGTTATTTTGGGGCGATTTGCCGGCTATGTAAGACATTGTAGCGCTGAGAGTTTGCTGGTATTACTTTTGACCTAATTTTGACTGACATTTTTTCTCCACAAATCTTCATGGGGCTGAGTTTTGGCATTAAATGACTTTTTGCTTTTGAGAAATTTGTTTCCTTTGTATTTGTCACGATAAAGACAAAGTCTTTTTCTTTGTCTTTTTCTTTTTAATAGTTTGATTTCGTTTTGTCTGTTTTATATCCAGTAAAAGAGAATTATATCCTTTTTATTTTTCTTCTATTTGCTGTAACCCCAAATCGAAAAATTAGGTTTTTAGTCTAATTTTTAGTTTTTCTTCGAAGAATTCAGTCAGTTTAAGTTTCTCAGACTATTGTTTGTCTTTTGCATTTCCAATTGTTCTTTTGGGCCGCAGATCTAATTTATGAGTTTTCATTTTATCATCATTTACTTGTCACCATTATCTTTCAGAATTTTTAGCCCGATCCGTTTTTGTATTTGTCCATACTTTAATTTTGGGCGTTTTTCATCGTCACCTGGTTTATTTCTGATATTATTAAGTATTGCGATGTCAAGATGTCACAGGTTTTTGTTTCTGTCAAAATTATGTCTAAGGTTTAAATCTGTGCGGTTTAAGGTTGCAATTTAATCCGCTATATAATTTGTGAAGCATTAAATAGGTCTCTCATAGGACCACAGAAGGACACCTGGAACTCTTAAATTTATAGCCGCCGTCAGGCTTTCAACGGCTATTATTTAGGCGCTTTCCTTTTTTAAGTTTGCTTTACCTTTTGATCACATTTTTCGTTTTACATAAGTCACAATTTTCAATTTTGACTTATGACTTATTTCACTCACTATTTCAACTGAATGTATTTTAAATTCTTTCACGCATTGAATTACGCAATGTGGTGAATATTGTCAAAGTCAAAGGAGCAAAATCAAAAGAGACGAGATAAACCGATAAAGCTTGGTCATTAAGTCATTGAGAATCAAGTTATCAAAGTTCATAATAGTGTTTGCTAGATGAGATTGGTATTAAGCTTACTGTCTTCCAGTTTAAAAGCTAAAATAAGTATAGTTTTAGAATCTAACTAAAACAGCAGGCTCAATAAGAACACTTAACCATGGACAATTTTTAACCAATAAAAGCAATCCAATAATAAATATTTTGTAATGATATAATTGGATGAGTTATTTAACAGCTTACTTACCTTACCTAAGAAAGACAGAAGACTTAAAAGAACGCTAAATGATAGTTGTAGTGCAGATTGTTTTGAAAATATGAATACGGTAGAACCACTAAGACACCCACTAAGCCAACAGAGCATCCGAAGACCTAAAATATAAACATATTAGTGATTATTGAAGTAACAACAATTGGCACAAACAATCTGAATATAAGATGGTGACAGAAAAAAGTGGTTAATACAAAAGTAATGGCCTACTTGGAAACTATTGACGTTACAAATCACTACATTTTTCTTCAAATTGATTTGGCATGATCACAATTAGTTTCCTACGCCATTGATTCTGTTTCAAACAAACTTTTCTTAATTCATTAGATTTTGTTTACTTCCGACGGTATATTCGTTGTTGACAAATCTGATTTCCAGTATAGCAAAATCACGTCGTCCCTGGATAGATTTGTTATCAAATATACTTTCTGTCTAATAAAACAGTTTATGCAACTTAACAATTCATTACGCCTTTCTTCGTTTTTGTTTCTACATTTTTTTAAATCGTCTTTGCACAAACATCTGAGGAAAAAATAATTTCCATTAGAAAAATGGTCTGAAATAATGCTTCCAACCCTTCAAGATACTCTGTTCCAAGCAACAATTGATGGCTTTTTTGAATTATTTATTCCACATAACTCATTCATCTACATCGAACATGCAACATTAGAATTCCTTGCATTAATGTGCCATGTTGAAACTAAACAGATAATATTAGTTGTTACTGAAGAATCCAATGTGCAAAAATTATTTATTCTTCAATTGACCGTTAATTTTGACTTCAATTTCTACTGAAATTTTTTTGAAAACTTAGAAACCATTAATCTAGACGATTTGCCGATACATTTATCTTCTGTGATCAAAATTTTTCATCATACTCTTCACAGGTTAACCTAGTGCCAGAGAGAAAAGGAAAAGGTGGTCTAATCAAAATATCAAAGATGTTGCGGCAGCAGCTACAACAATTGCAACGGCAATAACAGCTATTATAATTCCGTCCATTGGTGCTCCTACTGTAACTCTTACACCATTTTCTGGCTCTCCTACGGAGGATTTTAGGAGTCTTTAAGGAACAAATTCAAAGGTCGATTGCATTAGCACAGGTTCCAGACGCAGGAAAAGTCGATTATTTGAAACTACATCTTACTGGAGGAGCTTTGAGCTATTTTCTTGAACTACCAACTGGCGACAAAACACATGGATAATGCTCTTGAAGCGCTAGAGCGAAGGTACTTTAGCGCAAATCAATTGGAGCTAAATAAACTGAAGGTTCAAGAAAGAAAATTTGACGAATCAAAAGAAACCCCAGAAGACTACTTGACTGACCTCATTAAACTTGCAATATTGCTTTTTCGAGTACAATTGGTACAGACAGATCCGGTGAACGAACCTGACGAATTAGAGACGCATTCATTTCTGGAATGCATACACAGATTCGCCTAAAGCTGCTGATGAGACCAGATACAGACCCGGTTGGAACCCTTTGCTCCCAGGTCTCTAAACGCCTTGTACCTAAATGTATTTTACCCGACGATGAGTCGTCAACAGTTTTCAATGTCGATAATGCTTGAACTGATACAGTGACAAAAAGGCTTAACTCTTTAGTGGAAGCACAAAAGACGTAAGCAAAACACAGAAACAAATTGGACAAAATATCTCGAATGGACAAATCAATGCAATATAATCCTAGATCAAACTATTAAAGTATTCGAACACGAGATCGCGGACAAGGAATATATTCACAGAATTGGACCCAACTTAACCGAAATTGGAACTACCGGGGTAATTTTTAAAACGAAACGTACGGTTTGCAAAATAACAGTTGGACACCACGGGGAGCCTTCAACAACCAAAAACATTTCAGACCAAGGTTCTCAGCAATCATTTGTCGAATCTGCGGACAACCAGGCCATGTGCAGAGCGAATGCCTAGCACGACAACCAGCTCAACGCTGAGGTAATATTCCATTCGCAACCTTCTCTTATCAAAAAACTAACCACCCCTCAGCCGTGTGAATTTCTCTCTCGCATAGTTACAAGAAACTGACAAGTAGTTCCAGTGCATGGTGATAACCTTTTATATACAAATTAATTTTGGTCCATTTTATACAAACTTACTAATTGATACGGGTGCATTCTCCAGTGCCATGCAAAAAGAAGTTTCGCAAAAAACTCTCAGACTATCTCCGGAAGCGGTCATCAGTTTTAATCACGAATTCCCCAGCAGAGTGGGACTCGCAAATGGACAAAAGACAGAGGTCCTTAATTCAATAAATAATTATTAAAATAAGAATAGAAGATTCAAAATTTTAGGAAGAATTCATCCTAAAACACATGATCTCACCATTATTGGGTAACCCATTCTTCAAAAAGAACAATATTGTTCTTCACCGACATAGGTTTTATTGAAAACAATATTCTGTATAGAAAATTTTTCCATCATATTGGTAAAACTTTTTATCAAACAATTGGTGGCACCAAAACATCTACGTGAGGAGCTTCTCTACAGAATATACAACTCTAAACTGGAAGAACATATTGTCATCACCAAGACTTTCATTGAATCTGGAAAGAAATACTATTTCCTGGATTCAATGAATTTCTAATTGTGTACATCAACTATTGTTTTTCCTGTTTACAAGCAAAATCAACTAAACATGAAACTCTAACTGCTCCACTCAATGCAGTCAGCTCCAATACAAGCTTCTTTGCGACCGTCTACAAGTTGATATTGTAGGTCAGCTGCCAAAATCAGGAGGTTATTCGTACATCATCACAGTACTGGACGTATTTTAAAAATTTATGTTTGCTCAAGCTCGTTACTTCACCATCTGCTGAAGTTGTAGCTAAAATCTTAATGCAATGGTTCTTAGACATTCTTAGATACCATAAGCCATACTAACGGATAAAGGTTCTGCTTTTACTTCACAGCTATTATCTGGATTAGCAAAACTGTTAGAAATCAAAATCAACCTCGCAACCTTAAAACATGCTCAAACATTCGGACTTCTTGAACGACCACACGGGCCTCTCAAAATATATTTGCGAATATATGAAAACCAGGTAAAACATGACTGGTACTAATTTTTTGACTTCGCAGTTTTCCAGCATAACACAAATTTTTATTCAGTTCTAGGCTGCCCACCGTCAGTAATTTTTCATGGCAAAAAACCTATCAATCCAGTTGACCTGCGTATCAGCAACAAAACGCTACCCAATTACAATATAAAGTTTGACTATATAAGTGAAATGTAATCTAAAATGTTCAGCATTTTTGGTGAAACAAAGGAAAACTTGATTGCATCATTTAGTAAATATCGCGACTATTATGACAAAAAAGCCAGTGCAGCACCTTTGAAATTACGCGAATTTTGTTTGTTATTACATTCACAGATTTCTAGCGAGCATGACAAATTAGGTCCACTTCAGTGCAAATGGACTGGAGTGCATAGATTTAAATTCTTGTAAATTCTTGTTCAAAAATTGAATACAATGTTTACTCAAATTGTACACCCTTTATGCTTGAAACCATTCAAACCACAAATAATTCTGCAAGACATACAGAAAATAGATGAATCAAAATTTGGGGAAGATATTTTTAATACCACAGGCAATAATGGAATCGCAACTATTTGACTCACAAATCAAAAACACAGATAACCTCCCAATAGATAATCGTAGTACTGCTTTCGTTTCTACAAAGTTTAATCCAGAACAAGCAAAATTACCAACTGAAAATAATGCTCTTCGGCCTACACGCGGAAGAACACCCGATTTAGATGCTTCACCACGGGCGGTAACACCTCTGCCTTCAAGTAGTCCTTCACCAATATTCAAGAGGAAAAATCTCCGAGATCAATTTACAAAAATGAACAGCAGACAACACAGAATAAAAAAGCTTAACCAAAAATACCAGAACCAACTTTATCAATACCATCGCATTTTTCAAAACTCTTACAGCAAAAGAAGCTAGAACGGCAAGCAGCAACACAACCATCAACATCACAAAACACAAAATACAACAAACATTTAAAACAAATATACCTAAACCGATCAATTGGAGTTTGACTGGACCTCAAGTCCAAAACACAATATCACGCCACGGTCGACAGCGAAAGAAGACCCAATTCTTTACCAGTGGCACTTAAAATTAATTTGTTTTTGATTTCCTTAATTACGATAACTAACCTTCTTATTTCAACTCATCTGTACTCTTATTCATCTTATCATCTGTACTCATAAAGCTTCAAATGCATTCTATTTCATTACACTAAAAACTGCCGTTGTGAGTACTCCGGAATAAACTATTGTTCTATCTTTCACATTTCCCTTGTAATGCACAGCATGCGCTTCACTTGTACTTGGTTCATTTTCCAGTGTTATGTTCTGTATATGCTTTGAATACAGCTCTAAATTTGAAAAGGAAGTGTTTAAAAACCATATAGTGAACAATAAAACTCAAACATGTATAACATTTTACTATATGAGCTATGCATAATAACTTTTCTCTTCAAAACGTTTTGCTGTATACCACTTCCACAGCTGAGGCAAATTGAAACTACGTTTCCGTTTTGAGCTTGCACCCTTTATTCCCGCTTTCCTGCCCCGCTTTTCCGTGGAATTTTGCTCTGCATTAACTACTTCGCCTGACAGTATGAATGCTGTTAAGTGTTATGACAACCCACTATTAACCTTCCGCTTTGATTAATTGTCAGTACTCCATTTCATGGCACCCGCTGCATTGTACGTATTTAACAATTGCTTATATTCTCCATGACGAATTCCACTAGAATAGTATCGCAGTGTTTCCTGTGGATTGTTTTGCTCAGCTAAATTTCTAGCTTCCCAACCAAATACCATTGAAACTCAGACGCAGTTAAAACACAATGTGCACAGAGCCCAGGCTGACATAGAATGTAATCAGGTTGAGGAATGTAACATTTCACATTGTTTTGCATGATTCTTTTAAAAGAACCAGATTTGAATAAATTCATGAAATCGCTTTCTTGTCACATTTCCTTCAAGATCGAGGGAACAATTTTCCCTCTCACTTATTAGGAACAATTTATTACCAATAAGAGTAACTGATATCGACTCCACGCCACCGGTCTTGACGTGACCGTTAGTCCACCAGCTTTTGAATTGAATTAACGCGTCTAACTTTGTCTGCTTTACACACGATTGAATGATACAATTAACCACATCTTTCATTAATAAAGAGTAGCACCAAGACTTACCATTCACTGCTTTACTGGGACAGAACTGCTTTCCATATAAACGCGATTCTCGTCCAGTTTTAACTACAGACGAGGGCAGACTGAAATTTCAATTGCAATATTGAACAAATTCCGACTCCGTAGTAATGTTAGTCACAAAATTCAAAAAGGTCAAGCTTAAAGAGAACAAATTGTGATTTCGCAAAGCTATCGGTTTTACAACCCAGTCGTTCTCTACGTAAGCAGCATATCCTGCCGATATCAATTTACTCGTAGCCGTTAACCAGTTATCAGATTTTTCAATGTCAATTACTGGAACCGATAGCCGGCCCAAGCTTCTTAATTTCTCATGATTAAAATACTCGTCCGCAAACATTCTTATATCACAGTTGATGTTACCTTTGCAAATTTTTGCACGTGTTACTGGCATGATATCTTGAAAAAAGGTCCAAATTGGATACTTATTTTCTGAGACACATAATAAAAGAACTTAATTACTAGAAAGATAATCAGTGGGTAGCATATCAAACCCATACAAAAACTTATGAACAACGCAACGATCCGGAAGACAACTGAATTGTTGTCGTTCATTTCATTTGCTAACTCGAGACCATCATTACTTTCACAAGGAAAGCCAACAGTCTCCGACTCATAGGACACCTTACCATTTTCCATAAAGATCATTTTGCTTTCACAGCAGAGCACCTCTGTATCCAAGTCATAACTAATGTTATTTTATCCGCCACACCATTCGATTAGAAATGACATTATGATGATGTTAATTATGATTGATCTTAAAAACATTTACCTGTTTAGCTGTTGATATTGAATTCATTGTAAATATTTATATATATATATATATATATATATATATATATATATACTTAGCTGACGATCTAAAGTTTAACCTGAAAAGGAAGTTGCACTAAATTATCACGAAAATATTACCATTGACGTCAAAAATAAAAACTCTCGATATCAGACACATTAGAATGGTTAAAGAAATTTACCTAAAGCTTTAAATTTTTCCTTACAATAACTAACGGCGAAATTCTATTGAAAATTTGACCCCTTGAGCCTCACCTAAGACAAAATGAAGTCAATGATTTTATTTTCACAGAGATCTTGAGAGGCATTATGCCCCTCCTAGGCAAAACCAAATATTTGATATTATTATCATAATATAGCATTAAATGTCTCCTTACTTTTCCGCAGGCTCTAAAATTGTTATTGTCTGAACAACTGTACCAAAAAAAGTCCTGCCTTCCTCAATGTTTCAATCTTCTCCTGATATTCCAAAAATAGAGTTATCATGCGGCTGTTAAGCACAAATTACCTTATTATTTGGCTTCTGTTATCAAGCTTAAAATTTGCAGAATATGAGAAAGTAACACTAAATGGAATAGCATTTGCGTATCGACAAAAACTGCTTTTAGCAGAAAATTTTGTTAATATGGAATGTTTGTACCGTTGTAGAAATTACCTGAAAATCCAAAAACCAAATGGAGAATATTTCTGATATTTTGGAACAATCGTGGCAAAAATATCAATACGGATGTAACTTGACCTTCATGAACACAAATGAGAAACTATTGGACTTTCAACTTTCATCAAAATTTACATCAAAACATTTGCAACTTGCAGATTTGGATTTGGCTAAGCTACGAAAAAAAGTCTCCGACACATTGTTAATGAACGAAACAAACAGAAGAGATAAACGATAGCGGCTCCACTCATAGCATTTGGTGCGCTGAGAACTTTGACTGCTGGTGCCGGAATCGCTTTTTCGATTGGTAGTATTTTCGGTGGATGCGGAGGCAGCAGTCGCAATCGAGATAGCATCGATTACGGCCTAGAAAAGATTGAACTAAATGACTACCAATGGATGGAAATCCAAAATGATATTGAAGATAAATTCTTCATTGTTGCATGGCAGTTGGACATCAAATCATCGGAAAAGCAGATAATAAACACAGAAGAAAAGCAAGCTAAAGCCTTAAACGGTGCCATCAAGATAGTCCAATCAAACTCTCGTAAACTTGGGGCTTGTACACAATATTTTTTTTCACGTGATCAAGAACTTAAAATAGAAATCAACGTGGCAAGTACACTCTTAGCACTCTACAGTGAAGCAAAAAGCTACAGAATATCAACATATGCCTATAGATTGACAATTCTTGACTCAGTCATGACAATGATTGATAAAATTGTGCTCATGACACTTGGCCCAAAAGGCGTACTAAAGAAAATACTGGAATCAGTTGCAACTCACCAGACTAAAGCAAATGACAGATTAACATTGGCAATTCGGCCATCCCAAATTTTAACATACTTTGAAACGAAACCCCTTACAAACGTTGTAATGGCTATGGAATGATTTTTCGACTTGCAAAACCGTTTGCATCAGGATCTAGAGCACTGAATTTGTATAGAGCAATAACTGTTCCGATGCCAACTAATGATACAAATGGATATGCATCTCAATACGAAACAGAAGCCGAGTATTTTGCTATAGCCGAGTCTGCGCGAAGGATTGCCTTACTTTCTGAACCAGAAATAGATGCGTGTATAGGATCGAGTAGCTTCTCCTTGTGTACAAACGGTTTCTCTTTGGGGACCGCCAAAGACACTTGCTTAGGCGCCCTACTTATTGGAAATCAATTTGCTGCAATGCAAAACGCAATATCATTACGGCGGTTAAGCTTCCAGTAAAAGAAAAGGCCAAGAGCTTGGGAAATGAAAAATGGTTGATAACTTTACCATCGGATCAAGTCGACATATTCATGAGTGAAATGCGTAATAATGGTCCGTTGAAAAGGAAACGTTTGCCAGGTTGCAAAACCTGTGTGATTGAATTGTAATGTGGCACTAAGATTGAAACACGCTTTATGGAAGTCTGCGCCGATATGTTCTCCTGTTGTAATGATACAGAAATTAGAATTGATGTTAATTGAACAGATCCCTTGCAACCTTTGTTTTCAAAAAGTCTCTTGATTTTTGAAACTGTAAAATGATGAAGATTTCATGCGGCGAAATCTCGTATTTAGCTATCAGATATTTAGTGATAGAATATTGCCAATGGCAGTTCAATATGAAGGACACAGTACCAACAGTTATTTCACTTTGTGAACAGATCGTTCTCCAATTGAAGAACAACTAATTTAACTAATGCACGAAGAAACCTTTTATACATTGGCTGAGGACTCGAAGTTTCAATAGGTATCTTTAATTAATTTATGCAATTTGATGTTGAAGCGCAGTGTCATGGACAAATTTTAACCAATAAAGTTAATCCAAGAATAAATATTTTGTAAATCTTAAATAATATTTTGTAATGATATGATTAGATAATTATTTAATGGCTTACCTACATTAGAAAAAGAAAGACAGAAGACTGAGAAGAACGGTAATTGAAATTTGTGGTGCAGATTGTTTTGAAAGTAGCAATAGGGTAGAACCACTAAGACACCCAACCCACTAAGCCAACAGGGCATCCGAAGACCTGAAATATAAACATGTTAGTGATTATTGGAGCAACAACAATCGGCGCAAACAATCTGAATAAAACATTTTTTGTCAATGAAAAAAAAAACATTAAAAAAATTGGTCAATTTGTCTTGGTTTTAATTTTTAATGACATTAGAGGTCTTGCTAAACTGTTTTCTCACTCAATCAAAACCTTTGACGTGGCATTTGAAGTTTTTTTGTCTCTCGGCTGTCAAAGTTATTTCTGTCAAAGTTAGGTCTTGATCTGTTTTTCTAAATTCCTTTGCTTTGACCGGGGTCTCGTAGCTTAATTTCAACGTTTTCATACGTTTTCTTAATCCCATGTGAAATCATGCTTTTTGCTGGGAAAACTCTGCCGCTTTGAAATAGCTGATCGTAACAACTTTGAAGCTTCTTGTCAGGAAACCCAAAGTGCCTTACTTGACTAAACGAAATCTGTGCCCAGTGCTGTTTTCACATGATTGTCAAGATAACCAAGCACGTGCTTCTGCTATTCTTAGCAATTGCGAGAAAAGAACGAGGCTGAATCCAGTCAGTTGAACGTTTGGAGAATTAAGATAGTTTAAATCGAACTGAACTGTTTTTTCAGAACACGACAGCGGTTTGTATTTAATATTTTGCATATCAGACTGCGCTCAACTTGCATTTCAAGCTCTCACGCGTATTAGGGTAGAACAAGTCTTCTTAATCACTGAAGCTGAGTAAGCATTCCTATTTAAAAATAACCTGTTTTGAAGAAGTGTGCAATATATGGTTCAAACCTCTTAACCGGCATGTTTTCATTAGTATAGATGGATATGATTACGTAATTTGTACCTATTTGAGAGAATAAAGTTTTGTTCAATTTTCAAGCAGCCTACCTGGAGCGGATTTGAAGGCATACCTGCGGAACAGGTTTGATCGATTTTATCAAATGTGATTGACTGTTTCGGTTTCTCAACATTTCTGTACAACCACCAAATTCACATATCTATATTCCTTCATTACGACTTTCTAAACAAGGTTGCACCTGTCTCTCGTATGAAATCTACGTTTGCTACCCGGGTCTTTATTAATTTAACTGAAATTGATTGCACGCTCGGTAGTTAGTAGTTTTCCGTTGCATAGACAACAATTTGCTTCAGTTTTATCCAGTTTTTTTTTCCAGAGCTTTGACAGTATCTGGCCCCGGAACTCCTTTGTCGCTGATCCCATCTGGCGCTGGAGCGCCTGGGAGCCTAGCACCCATTGCTGGCTCGCCTACTGGATCAGTTGGGGGTTTATTGAGTGTGTCGCATGCGAACTCGGGTCATGCCAGAGCCCAAAGTGTGGCTCTTGGTGGGTTCAGTCATGACCTGTCTCCTGTTGGTTACAGTGGTCTTCCATCCAGTGTGTCGCAGCATACAGTCACTGGTTCTAATCAGACACTAGAGCCTCTGAGAGCTGCCAATGTTACTGGAAGCATCTCTAATACCAACAAATGGCGAGTTTGATTTGAACGTGTACATATCAATAGTAAAATTTGGAGTGGTATAACGCACAGAAATATGACCCCTCTGAACCCATTTTGGAACCCACATAAAATTCTCAACATTTTTTTAATTGGCAAAATGAGCCATTTTGTTTGCGGTAGGCCACTCATATCAAATTGCTCGTATGTTTTTCTTGGAGGCTTTTCCACCTTTAATTGCAATGTAAGTTAACATTAGTTTTGATATCAATAAGACATTTAAAAATACTATATCACTTGGTGAGAGTTAATGCGACTTCGATTTGATTACAGGTCTGACGATGATGACGAGACGGATCAACCTGATACAGACAATCAGCGCTATGCGCAATTGCCGTCCTATACGTTACGTCATCAGATTCCATCAACTGATCGCCCTGCTTCAATAAACGTCCAGTCTGATCTCTCTAGATCACAGATACAAACTCAAAGTTTAGAGTCAGGCTATGCAACATCGCCGACTGCATTTAACAACCGACCCTCTACCCTGTTCTTGAGGTCCAATCAACATGCGGCTGAGAGTGCCAGCAAGGGCATTGGAATGATGTTTGACCTCGGTATCTCTATTTCTTCTGGCGAGTGTGTCTTACATGCAGATCCACCGTCCAAGTAAGTATAAACCACTGATGCGATTAAACTGCTCAATTTTATACTTATTTGGGTTCAATGGCTCAATAAAGGCTTTACTGAAGGCTAAATTGTTTGATATCTTTTTTTTCTTACAGCACGGAAAATAAGATGTCATCTCCTGTGAAGGGGAACCGCAGAGGAGAACCGAATGTTTCTCACATCACTTTACCAGCCGTCAGTGTTAAGGTCTGTTTGAATATATGCCCCTATTGAATTTCCTGAGGATTAAAACTTCTAAGTTGTATTTTCAGACATTTTACTCGGGTGAAACCACGACAATTGAAGCGGATTTTAACGATATCGTCGATAAAAATGACGAGAAATATCAACGAAAAGATCAAGAACCAGTCTCAACTGACGTATCTGGTAAAATTTCAAATAGGTTATCATCAACGTCGTCTGAAAGAACATCGGCCTTCAATTCGTCAATCAGAGGATATAGACAGACCCAGAGTTCTCCATCCGAAAATTTATCCCCAGTTTTTGGATCCCGTAAAGGATCTGGTTTGTCAAGTGGCGCAACAACTGCTACCACCAGCAGTGATTATGTGTCTGCGGTCTCTGTACCACGCATTAGAGTTCAAAAGGAGAGTTCATCTGTTCCAGTTGAAAACGTCGATGCCAAGAAAGATGTCACTGGCAGTTTAAGGTCTACAAGGTCTGCGTGTGCATCAACTCACAGGCTGGGAAAACTGTGTGTCTGGGTGGTCGTTCAGAGATTGGAAGATCCGGTAAACATTTGGGGAATTTTTAGATTTATTACATTAGCTCTCTTCGTACAGCTCTGGTAGCTGTACATTCGTCTGAAGACAACACTAACATACATGCTTCTCGAATTACATCCACAAATACACATTTTGGCTACTGAAGAATACAGAGAGGTCTTTAATTTGTTTCAGCTGATGCGGCTGTCTCCTTGCTTCCTGGATTACATTCAACAAACATTGAACAATGTAGCTGGTAAGTTACTTTTCTGACCTGAAGAGTTTTTAATAGCCGCACAGCGATAGCTGGGGCTATTATTGGCCTTCTCTTGGTTTTTTACAATTCAAAGAATTTGAATTGTATTGGGGCGCTGTCTTTTTACAATTCAAAGAATTTGAATTGTATTGGGGCGCTGTCTTTTTACAATTCAAAGAATTTGAATTGTATTGGGGCGCTGTCTTTTTTTTAATAGCCGCACAGCGATAGCTGGGGCTATTATTGGCCTTCTCTTGTTTTTTTTTATTTCGTCGTCATGATTTTTGTTACGACCATATGACGTCACAGCCACTTTTTGTTCATTCGTTCATGCAATTTCAACTGAATTGCATGTGTGACGTCATTTTTCGCTCTTAGTGGAGCGAGTTTTTTGTTCATTCGCGTGATTAAATTTTTGGTCACACTTGACTTACCTCACTCTCAAAAATGACTTCCTCACTTTGAAATTGACTTTTATTTACTTTAATTCAAAGAGATAAGGTCAAATGGGTGTGTGTCACTCTAAATGAAGGTTATTTGAGATCAGCTAATAGAGGCAGCAATAACTTATACAGATTTTTAATCAAAATATAACAGATAAGCTTTCAATCAAAAGTCAATTTTTTTGATCTGTCTTTTTTACTGTTTTTTTAGACTGCCGATCTACGAATCTATTGCGGTTATTTTCTGGCAATCTGCCAGCTATGTTTTTTTTAAGATCTGTTCACACATTTTCATGATTTTTGAAGTCAAATTGGAGTAGTGATTTTGGTCACGCCGAAACAGGAAATGGAGCGAAAAAGCGAGTGGTTTTGCGGCGTGAATTTTTTTCGCTCTAATTTTAAAGTAGAGTGCGAAAATGGTGTTTGAACAAAAATTCGCTTTATCGTTAGTGGTTTTTTGTTCACATGCGGCAATCTCACTTTGATTTTTACTCTTTTTTCGATTTTTTGGATCGGATTTATTTCTAAATAGTTTTTCCAATCCATTCATAGTCCGTTTTAGGTCTAGTTTTTTTAGTCAATGAAAATTCTTTGAATTGTACGTCAGGACTTGTCCTGCTATGTTTTTTTATTTCGTCGTCATGATTTTTGTTACGACCATATGACGTCACAGCCACTTTTTGTTCATTCGTTCATGCAATTTCAACTGAATTGCATGTGTGACGTCAGTTTTCGCTCTTAGTGGAGCGAGTTTTTTTGTTCATGCGCGTGATTAAATTTTTGGTCACACTTGACTTACCTCACTCTCAAAAATGACTTCCTCAATTTGAAATTGACTTTTGTTTACTTTAATTCACATAGATAAGGTTGAATGGGTGTACGTCACTCTAGATGAAGGTTATTTGAGATCAACTAATAGAGGCAGCAATAACTTATACAGATTTTTTGATCAAATTATAACTGATTAGCCTTCAATGAAAATGCGAATTTTTTTGGTCTATCTTTTTTACTGTTTTTTTTAGACTGCCGATCTACAAATCTATTGCGGCTGTTTTCTGGCAATATGCCAGCTATGTTCATTTGTATTGCGGCAATCATTAGGTTTTGAAATAGAGAATGCGTAGTATCGAAATTAGTTTTGAAATTAATAGAATTTGTAAATTTGTTTAATAGCCACCGTCAGCCTCTCAAAGGCTATTATTCAGGCGCTCTCCTTTTTAATTAAGACTCGAAGAGGCTTTATGGTTTTCCGTTTTTTTATTAGTGAGCGAGCAAGAAAACCGGAAGTTCAGGGAGTAAATAAAGTTTGAAAAAGTTGTTTCTGTGAACAAATTCGAAGAGCAGAGAAGAGAGAGAGAGAGAGAGAGAGAGAGAGAGAGAGAGAGGTTCTTTTGTTCATGCCTTCTTTTGAAACAGAGCGAGATATGAAGGTTAGGAAAAGAATTTTCGCTAATCGAGCAAATTTTTTTGTTCACGTGCCGCTTTTTCTAAAGGTTTTTTTGTTTTTTTTTGTAACTTCTATAATGTCTAAAAGGTTATTTCGGATTAAAGTTATATTTTTCAGGTTGTTTTGATTCCGTTCCGAAGGCTTTGGGCAATTAAAAGGAGCTTCAAGCTAATCTAAATGATTTTCAACTAATTCTCCGGTTTTAAGGCTATTTTAGCGATTTTGGGACCTTTATTGTATTTTATTGATTTACTGGTAATTAAATGTAAGCATAATGCTTGTGGACAGTTTCTTACAAGTTCAATAACGGTTCTTTGGTACCAAGCCTTTTTTGCTTCCATTTTTGACAAAAAATTGTGAAAATTTGTTATAGTTTTTCTTAATTTCTTACAGTTTGTCCCTTTATTTGAAGATTAGAGATGTTTTCGTGCTTATTTTGGCTTAATTTTTAGTTAAATATTATTTTTTTTTTCGATTTAAATAGTCTTTTCTTTTATTTGATGCTCACTGCCATCGAGAACTTGTTATTCGACAGGCTGCTTCTTGGCGAAGAGATCTTCCAGTTGTTTCCGGAATTTTCCAGCTATATTTTTATAATTGGCTTCACCTTTTGATCACGTTTTGCGTTTTAATGGATTTTAAGTTTTTTCACTCTTTGAGTTACGTACTGTAGTGAATACGGTCAAAGCCAAAGAAACGGGATAAACTGATTAAGACCGGTCATTAAGTCATAGTTCATTGGGTTATCAATGTCCAGGGAAGCGAATGCTAGCTGGCATTAGTACTATGTTTAATAGCATTCAGTTTAGAAGCTGAATTAAGTGTAATTTTAGAGTCTAACCGAATATGCAGAATTTGCACACCAAATAAGATTACTTTGACACTTAGAAAAGTTCTGTCAATTTCTATCTCTTATTTTTTTCTGTTTAAATCCCAATTTTGGGCCAAGCGGATCAACGGGGGCTATTTTTCGGCTATGTTTTAGTTTTTGACTGGTGAAATTTAACTTCACGGTGATAAAATTCTAATTTTTTTTTAAATTCTAATTCTAAGTTCGAAAAAAAAAATTACGCGACAATTTCACGTCATTTGATAGTCCAGTTTATGAGGTGGTAATTAACAGTTCATTGGTATTTAATCTGAGCTCTATTGTATAAAATCGGTTTTATTGTTTTCTTTTTCAGAAGAAGACCCGGATACATATGCAAACACTTCGCACGTGAACAACAATCAGAGTGAGGCTGATGGAGGTGGGCAGAAGAATGAGTCAGGACAGAGTGGAACAGCATCTGAAACTACCAAAGTCATTGTGTCATCCGACACCAAATTCCCTGTTGATGTTGTCATTGCGCTCACAGTGAGTAGAGTTCCGAACTTGTTAACTTACCATGCAACCAGTCCTGATGGTAATCATCGTATAAATTATTCTTGTGCCATAAAATAAATTGACTAACGAGAAAATTTTTTAAATTAATGCCACTGTATTAAATATAATAGTAATTTTTTTGGTTGAAAATGCCATCCATAGAGTATATAATTCACAATGATTGTGTTGGTGATTAGACGAGGACTTTTCTATTCAATTTTTTTTTAAAAAAAATAAATTTTGGAAAATTGTTCTTTTGCATTGCATTTTCGAGAAAGTAAGATTTCGTGAAGTCGATTTTTTTAGATTGAGCCTTTTGAGATTGACATAGACTGCTATCCTCACGACAAAATTTTCTGCATGATGTTGCTCCCGAAAACAAACATCGTGTTCTCTTCTGTTCGCAACAATCTCTCCGCTATTGAAGCTTCACATATGGCGGCCTTCAAAGAGAAAATTGGTACCGCTGAGGTAAAAGGGGAATCCGATTCATGCAGTTCGAAGAAGAGCTCCGCTTTCTTCTCAACTCCGTCTAGAGATCAAGATTCATCAAGAGCGAGTTTCTCGACAGCGGCGACGTCAAATGCATCAATTTTTGGTCCCCAGACGCAGATTGGAGAGGCCAATGGTTGGATCGTGACAGTGGTGGCGGATGATTTCAATGTGTATGTGTTCCACCAATTTAAATTGAGCAATGAGGACACTAGAGTTGTGGGAGGACATGGCTCTTCATTTGGATACAATTTCGGTAAGGTTTTTTGACCTTCGGGGCTTTGAGTCAAATTTTGTCCAGTGAGACTGGTTTCTATCGAATAAGTTGTGCTGAAATTCACTAGTTGGGGACATTAATCGGCTTGCGTGTAATCCAAAATCTTTTTGTCAGTAAATAATTCAATTATGTAAAGTGATAGTGAGTAATAGCTCTCGAACAACATTTGAGGTAATTATTATAGTCGGGTGTCTTTTTCCGGGTACAATCTTCAAGTGACCCTTTTTTCTACTTTTTTCCAATTGAGTTGATCTCATTCAAAACTTAATGCAACTGAATTCAATTGAGGGCACTCTTGACTACTGAAAAGTATAATCTTGACTACTAAAAACAATTCTGAATTTAGTCACGCAGGAGTAGAAAAGGAGTGAAAATCTAGTAATCTTAGGGCGATAAGTTTGTTCTAACTACTTTTATAATGGAGTGAGGAAAGAACGGTTAAAAAGTTTTCTGGTTTTTGAGAGAGAATTGTTCTTCAGGTGCAGCTATTTGACTTCTGTTTTTATTTTTTTCTTGATTTTTTGGCTCAAATGTTTTTGGACAGTTTCGGCAAATTGTTTTCAATGACTTGATAAATCTCTTTTAATGCTGCATTCTTTTGTTTTTCGAATTCATCAGAGGGAAGCTAACAGCTTATATGACTTGATGCTATCTTTTCATAATTAAAAGCCGCGAAGCGATAGCGCTTATAATTGGGGACCGTGGTTTTTTTTTAATTCGTCGTCTACATCGATAATTCTTACAATCTGACTTCTTGGAATTGAATTTTCAATAACTTCAGTGACTTCTACTGCTTTGCGGTTAAAATTTGTGTGCCCGACGGCATTTATGCTTTTAGGTCAATTACCTCACTAAAAAATGACTTCTGAACTCACTTATGGAACTTTAAATTTTATGAACATTTACTAGTCAAAGATCAATAGTGTGAATCAAAGCAGTGCCAAACTTATATGCCCTAATTCTTGAGTATTAGTTTTGAGTTTTTGATTTTTTGAAAATCAATTTTGAAAAAGCTCTTTTCGGGTTTTTTCCTTATAGACCGTATGTGTCATAAAATTGACAGTCCGAAACTAACCCAAAAAATCTAGTGGTTTATTAAAGGACTGGTGGTCGATCTGTCTATCTTATTTCTTTAGTTGTTTCAATTCATGGAAGGCCATAAGCGTCTATCGCCGCAATTTTCCAGCAATCCCCCGGCTACATTTTATTAATGAGTTTTGCCCCCAATATTTCTGATGCCTTGTCAGTTAGTCTCATTGGTGACTAGTCACTATGGTTCTCTAATAAAGCAAATTTGAAGGTATTTAACAGCTGCAATACATTTCTATTGTTTTTAACAACCTTGACTTTTCTCTAATAATTGTCGTATTTTTTTAGATTTCCGGCACGAGGGGCCCTGGGATCTCCTCCAAGGTTTGATAATAGGCTGCTGCATAGTTTGAAAAATTAATAGAATAGTGGCCAATAATTTTTTTGACTCCAGTTTTAGTATTTTTTGGATAAAATCTTGAAGTTTAGCAAGTTTTTGTTAAAATTTGCAATTGTTTCTAAGATATTTGAATATTTCTTGTCCCTTAACGACCACCTCTGATTTTAACGACCATTACTGGCCAACTAATTTTTTTCCTCCTTGGAGATGGGTCATTTGAAGAACTAGGGAAACAAAATGGTTTAGAAGTTTTTTACTTTTTTTGACCGCGAAGTTGCAAACTTTTTTTTTAATTTTGCCTTTTTCAGTTTTTTTTCTATATGATTTATTACTAAGAATGCTAGAAGACTAGAAGTCAAAGATTCGAATCCCCTTTTGGGAAATTTTTTTACCTCTTTCTCTCTCGCTCTCTGTCAGTTAGGGTTTTTCCTCTTTCTCGTTCATGTTTTATCTCTCTCTCTCTCATCCACTCTTTTTTCTCTCTCTCTCTCTCTTTCTTTGTTGATGCCGCACTTCAGCTGCTTTAATGTGGCTTAATATCATCATCTTTGATCCTCATTAACAATGAATTATAGTAGAAATGTTTTTATCATAAAGGACCTAACAACCTTTTTTAGGAAATAATTGTTAATTCCTCTTAAAAGCAAATTGTAGCAAATATTTGAATCCTGTTTGTCTCTTTTATGCAATTTTTCGCTGGGCCGTTTTTTCGTCGGACCCATTTGACTTTCTTCGTCAGAAACGGGATAAAGAGGGAGTGCCCAGTTTGCATTAAGTTCTCCTAGATCTGTTCAGCCCACTAGTCTTCAAGCATGCGATTAACAGAAACTGTTTTGGAGACTTATACTTATGTTGTGAAGGGAGGCTCTTAGAAATTGATTCCACACCCCCACCCACCCCGCCCCCACAGCTGTCCCCCCAATCCACTTTTGCACCCTGCTGCAGTGCACCCCCTCTGCGCTGACCTTACGCCCCTACAATTAATCTAAAGCTACCCTCACTAAACCGTGGCTAGCTACTGACGAAGCCAACTGCTCGCCGGTCGTTTGACAGCAATGCGCCCGCCTGACGTTAGTCGGTTATGTTTTGGTTTTTTGTTGCTGCGTTTGTTTTTGCAGCGCGATGCGCTTGTTGTAATTAAAAAAGTTTTTGACGTGGTTTCTAATAATTGATAGTTTGCAGTGTAAAATATTAATTTTTAACTACGTTTTTAAAGGGTTCAGATGGCATTTTTCATTAACATTTATTGAGTCGAATTTTATTATTTTTCCTGTCTGTTGTCCTTTTTACTTTATTTCTGCTACTAATTTATATTCTGCTGGGCTGATGTTTACTGTATACTGTCCCAAAGTGTTAACGTGTATTATTTAATATGCTGTTGTTAGTTTTGATTACTTTGATTACACTGTTTTTCTGTAAAGTTGGACGTCAGGTTTTTCATGCATCTGCTCTGTTGACTATTCAAGGCTGTTCTTTTTTGTGTTTGTTTTGGTGTACTCTCTCGGCTTTCGAGGTATGCTTTTCTTTATGTGGTTGACAATCAGGTCGAGTTGTTAATTCTTCAGATTATAATTTGACTTCTGATATACCTCACTAACTGTTTCCAAACGCGAAATCAAAAGAAAGATTTAATATTTAAGGACTAAGTGCATTAAGTTAGCAAAGGTCCTCAGAGTAAACTGCTTATTGGTATTAGTAGTAAGATTATTGTCCTCCAATTTAGAGTCTCGTTACCAAGCCTAATGAAACTGCCGACCAAATTCGAACAGTTTTTGAGACTTTCGTCAGTTTTTCTCTTCATTTTTCTTGCTGTTCGAATCTCAACGACAGTGATTCAATTTTCCGGCAATCTGCCGGTCATGTTTCGGTAGGTAAGGAAATAAGCCTATTTGACGTAATAAGGAAACAACTTTTAGGCAGACAATATGACCTACTCAGACTCAATTGCTCAATGTTTACAGGCGATAACTCTCGGAAAGATGCCTTCTCTTTACTTGTGAAGTCCGTCAGACTCAACATATGTCGGAACGCCACTCTTCACATGACCAATACTCGCGAGAATTGTAGCAGTAAAGTCTCTATTGGCCAGACTAGTCCTCCTCAATTGAAGATGGGAAGAGAAGGGTTCGGCAATCTGGGAAGATCGAGTTCTTCGGCTAGCAGCTACCAGAACAACGCTAATAATGTTTCATCGTGTGAAAGATATCGATACATCAATATGTCAAGTAAGTGGTTGATTTAAAGGCATTGGAGCGGGTTAGGGACTAACTTCTAAGAACTGCTATATTGATGAGATGCGTCACCCTTGAATGTTGTTCCTCGGATCGCTAAACTAATGCTGGGACTTACGTCACCGAAGTTGTATCGCTGGCCATCAACTGAATTCCTGAAATAATTTTAAAAAATTGAAGCAAACAATGGACTTCCAATTCGTCACTCAAAAATAAGGAGATAATTCTTTCCGCAGGTAGATTATGACCATCATAATTGTGACTATTATAGCTTCGTCATGGTATATATAAAATCGAACAAAGTTTGTCCATGTCCCTTGTCAAGCTATACAAGCCCTCACCCGTTCAATTAACATGCATTATTTTCAAACATAGGTAGGTATTTGATTGTACTATATTCTGATCTCAAGGTTGAACGTATGATTTCAGTAATTCTGGACTTCGGAGAATGCCAGTTCAAGTTCGATATTCGAAAGCTTCAAGACTTAAGAACTTTCCTGAAGCACTGGTACAGACAGAAGCTGATCAAGCAGGCATTCATAGCTGCTGATCCAGAAATGGACCCGAATGACTTTAACTTGAATGGGTTTGACGATGGTGCAATGAATCAGGAGGGAACAACCTCGGATGATGCCAATGTGTTTGAAGATGGAACTAGGGTCCACAATGAGGCATCTAGCAGCCGAAGTAGACACGGGGCCGCCCGATTGTCTAATAATTCACCTGGCTCGGTGAGTTTCATATCAAGCCTGATAACATTTTCAGTAACTGCAACTTATTTCCCCACTCAAAAATATGTGGAGGTTTAATGTCTGCTGTTCGAAATATGGCCATGTTATACTCGATGAGTTTTCTCTTTCCTGGAGTCCGTTTTAGCAAGTCATTTGTTCATGTGATACGTACTTTACTCACCTTTACAAATCAAGGGCAAATTTTCCTGGTTTTCTTTTGTTATAGCTGCCCGGAAAAAAGTATTGGTTTCTTCTAAAATTTTGCAAACCGAATAAGATTGCCTTCATTGTGTTTCAAATAATAGTTTGAGAGTTCAGTGGTTGATTTCAGAGAAACCGAAAGGCTGCGGGAACGTCTCCTGGCTACAGTGACGAGGGAAACGACAGAGCCTGGAGTCCTAAGACATCCA
Source organism: Convolutriloba macropyga (assembly GCF_964194025.1). NCBI lineage: Eukaryota > Metazoa > Xenacoelomorpha > Acoela > Convolutidae > Convolutriloba > Convolutriloba macropyga. The sequence continues at coordinate 55,159,497 of NC_134469.1, forward strand.
CATTGGCTTCGGGATCCAGAAGCAATACAAAATGGGAATCCAACGTCAATGTTGCCGCAAACTTTTCCTCTTTCGAAGTTAACATGCAATTGGGCAGTTTCATTGGAAATCTGAAACTGAAGACGGAGAAATTGATGGGAACCGGTTTGCTTCACTTGACCAGCGATAGACACAAAATGGCATCGGCCAATGTCATGCTTGGGAGGTCTGAAATGAGCTCTATTGGTGCTACTACTAATCCCAGTTTCCAATTGAGGAACTGGAGCTTGCAATTGTCCATGAAGAGACCTCCTCAGGAGCATCCTGAGCACACAATAACGCTTAACTTGAACGAGTCGGAGTTCAGAATGAACTATCGAAGCAACCCAAATTTGATGGGACGATTCAACATGCTCAAGTTTCATTTTACCGACACTTGGAAAGTAGAGGCGAATCCGACATCTCAAATGTAAGATCGAGTGGTAGTTTTTTCAGCTGATAGAACACTATGTAACTAATAATAGTAATATGAAAGCTCAGTACTAAGCTTTTAATTGGCAGACCATGTACCCTGACTAAATCTGATTGTGGAAATAGTGGCAGTAGGATGCAGGCAAAACAAAACTTGACAATCTTATGTTTAGTTCATTAATAGCCGCCATCATCTTCTCAGCCGGCTATTATAGCGCTCCTTTTTTTAATAGCCGCCCTCATCTTCTCAGCCGGCTATTATAGCGCTCCTATTTTTTTACAATGCAAAGAATTTGAATTGTATTGGGGCGCTGTCTTTTTTTACGACTCGAAGAGGAGTATTGGTTTTCTTAAGGTTTTTTTTTTACCGGAAGTACTTTTCGTTCAGACGATGTTTTGACCTAAAAGCGAAAGCGAGTAAAATTGCAGTGTGAACTCATTTTTTCTGAGCGAGAGAAGTTTTTGATCATGCGCTGCGTTTAGTGAATGACTTTTTGACATTGAAAAGTAGTTTTTGACTGAATGGCACATATAGATAACCGTTTTTAGCCGTTTTTTCGTCTAAGTGGCCTAGTTTTTTTGCTTGTAATTTGATTTTTTGTAGAAATAATCTTTATTCGATGCTATGTTGAAATGTAAACCCCGGAAATTGATAGCACAGTATTTTGCATAGCCTGAAATTGCGTTTCAAATGCGAAATTGGCACATATTTTTTGATTTTTTAGTTAATTTTTGGCTTTTTTTCTATTAATTTCTTCATTTTTGGATCTTTTAGCTGTTTTTTGTCAAAATTCAGTTAATATGGCAACTTCCCTTTGATAATTCATATACTCAATGCCTCTTTCTACCTCGATGTAATTTTGTTTCATAAAATTGTACATTTGCTAATTCGATGTTTGTAGTTTTTTGCCAATTTTTTTCAGTTTTTTGTTTGTATTTTGCTTTTAATTACTAGAAATAGTATTTTGGGGAAAATGAGGGACTTTAATTTCGCTTTAATAAAAATTCAATCATTTTTTGGTGTTAAGTTTTTGAAAAAACAGATAAATTTTTTTCATAAATGCAGTCTTAAATATTTTTTGACCACTTTTTTTGCAAAACGTTTCATTGTTTCGTATGTCTGAATTCTACTTTTTTTTGGTTTATTCTGTTCAGAAAGTTGGATTTTTGTCTCGAATGACTCGTTGTCTTTTCTATGTCTCGAATGCTGATCAATGAAATGTACTCGTTTTTCTTGATTTTTTTAAATTTGGTTTTCAACTGTCAAAAATCAAGAATTGGTCTTTTTGTTACGGTGTTCCTAACATTGTGTCCATATTCGTTGTTAAAAACGTTGTTAAAAAATTGTTAAAAAATTAACGTTGTTAAAAAATTGAATGAATTCAGCTTTTTCTTAGATCTTGGTTTCTTCGGTTTGCAATTGATTTAACTCAAAATAAGGCAGTACTGGGAGTTTGCTAGAAAGGCTGTTCCAACATTTCGACTTATTACTATTCAGTGCAATTTTCTTCCGGGCTTGGTATTGTTTTTAGACGATTGTTTGCCTTTGAATATTATTCTCTTGCTTTTGTTTTTCTATGATTAATTTAATTTTTGAATTAGTATGAAATCATGTTGTCTAGCATATATACAACAAGGAAGAATCATGTATTATTTTTGTCTTAATTGTCGTGATTAGAAATCTAATTGTAGTGGTTCTCTGATTCTTAAGTTTGAGCACTCTTTTTTTGAATAATTTTGACTTTCCTGTCTTTTTTGAACAGTTTTTATCTGCCATTTGCTTTCGCGATCTTTTTGAGATGAGAATCATTAATTATCTGAGGGCAATTGATGGCCCTGGCAGCTTTGTCAGGCTATCAGTTTTTTGACCATCCTAAAAATTTCAGACTTGTTTAACGTTACCAAACGTTTTCATTAATAAAATTTTGCTGCATTTTCTTTCTCTTGGTGACAGTGTTTTAAATTTCACCGATTTTTATATCAGACCCGCGGAGGTAATGAGTTAATGGTTTAATACAAAAGTAATGGCTTCAGCTTTTTGTGAAGTTTTGGTGCTTCGAGTCGCTTCCGGAATTCTTCCGGCTATGTTTTTTTTAGGATCTGTTCACACATTTTCATGATTTTTGAAGTCAAATTGGAGTAGTGATTTTGATCACGCCGAAACAGGAAGTGGAGCAAAAAAGCGAGTGGTTTTGCGGTGTGAAATTTTTTCGCTCTAAATTTAAAGTAGAGTGAGAAAACGGTGTTTGAACAAAAATTCGCTTTCTCGCAAGTGGTTGTTTGTTCACATCCGGCAATTTCGCTTTGATTTTTTCAGTTTTTTCGATTTTTTGAATCGGATTTTTTTCTAAATGGTTTTCCCAATCCATTCGTAGTCCTTTCTAGGTCTAGTTTTTTGTTTAGTCAATGAAAATGCTTTGAATTGTACGTCAGGACTTGTCCTGCTATGTTTTTTTTTACTTCGTCGAATAAAAAAATGTTTCACTTTACCTCATTTTCCCGCTTTTTCAACATTTTGCGTGAAATCTTTTTGCCTTCTCTAGGCTAGTTTCTCTCTTCTCTCATTCTGCTAAAAGTGATTTTCAACATCAGTTGCTCAGCAAAGCAATTCAAAATGAACAGAGCCAGTATAAAAAATTGAAGTCAGAAGTAGAAACGGGATGAACCCATAAAGCCCAATTTTAGATGCCCGCTATTTGAACTTCGTTCCTATAAGTCTTAGTTACCATCTCTAATGCTTATTGGTATTGATATTAGCCCCTGTAGCTTCTCTCTAAGAAACAGAAGTACGTTATGTTCAACTACGAAATGGCATCAAAATAAATCGGACTTAAAAAATGTTTTTGTACAAAAATTTTTTTTTTTCAATATCTTCTATTCTTTCAATCCCAATCATGCTTATTGGAGTCAACGGCGGCTATTTTCCGGCAATCTGACGGGTATATTTTATTCATCGCTCTAACGGCATTATTTTCAGTCCCTGCAAACTGCTAATCAACTGCGACATCTCTTGGGACGACGCACAGATTCTGCTTGTGCAGAACACGATTCCAGAGTTCATTGAGATAAAGGTCCGCTTTATCCAGTTCTACAACTCCTACTTCAACACCAAGTCTGTCAACAGCCCTATGCCTGGCAACAAGGTCAGTGGTTCGATGGGTAACAGTGTGTTCCAGGGCGTGGGAGGCCAGAGGCCGTCGTCGCAGGATTCTATCCAGGTTAGCATATGCTTTATAACTACGAAGCTGATAACTCAGCGTAGCTCTATTGCGGCACTAGGGATTTTTACCATCCAGTTTTTAACAAAGATGTTGAATTGTATTGAGGCGCTTTCTTTAAGCGACTCGGAGAAGTGTATTAGCGGAGTGCTTTTAAATCAATTAATGAAAGCCACGTCATCTCAGTTGGCTATTATTGCGCTCCTATTATTTTTGTTTGCTAAACCAAACAACACTTTTAGCTTGGATAACAAACTTTCTTTCAGGCTACAAATTGAGTGAATACGGAAAAAGATGCATAGATTCTGTGCAATTGCCTATAAGTTGCGTGATGTAATGACAATAAATCCGCTTTTAAATTAATGTAAAACCTATGTACAGCATGTACAACCAGTGCTGCAATATGGGATTCTCATATATGGTTGCGCGAAGAAAACTAATATCGATGTAATTCACGAAAGCCCAAGAACGGTTTAGAATCGCTTTTCGTAAAGGGTATCGCGACAGCATTTTGAATCAGCCGGAGAAATTAAAAATTGCATCGGTGTTTAAATTACACATATATGAGTTGTTAAAACAAGTGGTTAATAAAGAAATCTCACAAAATGGTAAGTGCTATGTAACTACAGCAAAAGAAAGCTGGATTAACTCTCTGCCAATAATCAAATGCAAAGCGAAACAACTCTCGGCAGAATTTAGGACAACTTTTCTGTCGAACCCGCTCAAAAAAGCAAACCAAAAGAGTTCCATGCTAATTTCATAATAGGTAACATAGAGCTGACAAATTTTATCCTTAAATAAGAAAACATCAAAGTAGTATCAAATTGCCTCTATCATTTTATTTTATATGATTTTGCCGTCTTGGGCAGCTTCTTGCTTGTGCGGGATGCCTTTCGGTGCTCAAGGTGTGGAACTATCTACTGTTGTAGGGCCTCTAATGAGCACTAAGAAATTCACGCTTTTCATTCAAGAACTTCCCATCCTCATTTGCGCTGAGAAGTTTTCTCACGGGCCTGATTCTGTCATGGACTACATCGTTTGAATAGAAATTATTTTAGTTTGATTTGCTTTTTTCGTTTTTTTTTTAGTTTTTTCGGTTCATCTTCACCTTCGTGATGTTTCATATTTTGTTCGTATTTATTTTAATTTTCATATTAATTAATTTTTCTTGCTAATGACATTTAAACTAAATGCTCTTGGGCTTCCTTCAACGAGCCTTCGGCATGCTTTCCGGCTAGACCAATATTGACTATGTATATAATAACACCTATCAATGTTAATTTTGTAATTTCAATTATTCTAGGCGATTTCGATTATTACTATCATTATGTGTTTTCTTAGTTTTTGTGGTGCCTTCATAGTCATTTCGAAGTCTATTGTAAATTTTGGTTCAGTGAAACTTTTTCGAATTGGATCTAAAGACTTGTCCTTTATGTGTATGTTTTTTTCGTCTGGCGCGTTATACCTGTTTTTTTATTTTGATCGCAAAGAATATATCAGGAAAGTTGCATTTATTCAACGACTCCTTTATCGCATTAGTGGTATTTGTGCGCGTGTCTTCATTTTGCGCTTGATAGGGTTTTTTAATCAATCATGACTTGAAATATAAGTTCATTGAAAATTGTGGAAATTATTTTGAGTTCAAATAAACGTGTGTGTAATTATTTTGCTGTTTTTTGTTGTTTATATGCGGAATTGACTAATAGCCGCCGTCAGCCTCTCAAAGGGCTATTTTGTAGGTGCTCTTCTTTTTTTACAATTCGAAGAGTTTGGTTTGTATTGGTGCGCTTTTTTTAAGATCGGTTCACGCTTTTTTCGGCTTTTTCACCTAAGTGAGAAATCAAATTAGAGTGGTGATTTTGATCACACTGAAATATTAAAGGGATCAAAAAATCGAGTAGGTTTGGGGCCTGACTTTTCCAATACCTTTAAAGTGGAGTGAGAAATTGGCGTTTGAACAATTTGGCGATTTTTGAGATGGATTTTTTCAGGTGCGGCAATTTGACTTCTATTTTCAGAGTTTCCTATCTTTCGGTGTTTTTAGCACTATTTGTTGTCTTAATATATTAATGATTAATATATATGTTGCCCCCTTTTTGAACTTTATCTGGTGTCTTATCACTTGGTATCATCAATGACAGGTTTGATTGGTTGCTAATGATGCGCAAAAGAACCCAATTAATAGCTCGAGGGAATAGCTAGTCGTTTTCATGACTTTGACACTACTTTTTCCCAAAAATTTTGAGTGAGTAGTACTTTAAAGTACTATAAAGTTTTCAGTACTTTTCGTTGTCTTATCATTTAATCTCATTGGGGAGAGGTCTCTGATTCTGCTAATAGGGGTTAAGTTTATCGATTTAATCGTTCTGTTCAAAGCTAGCTCTTTCAATGTCTTTGACACTAATTGTTTTCAATAATAAATATAGATTTTTTGAGTTTATCGAGTTTTTCTTTCCAATTTTGTCTTCTTAACTTTTACTCTGGTTACTGGAAGGTGTCATTGGTTGCTAAAAGGCTTCAATCAAAGCAAGTCATTTCAGTTCATTGCTATTGCTTTTGTGACTTATATGCTTGTTCGTTTTTTAAAAAATTCTTATTGATTTTTTTTAGTTTTGATTCTATTTGTTGTGCTTATGGCTGTTTTTATCACTTAATCTCATTGATGACAGGCCTCAACGGTAGTCATTGAGGACTCAATTAATTGATGTAATTGTATACTTTAGTAGCTGTTGCGTTCGGTGACTTTTATACTAAGTGTTTTCAAAAGGTTTCAGTGTTTTATTTGTCATTTAATGACGAGTTGTAATGAGAAAAAGAGGAATTTAGTTGGCAGCTTGAGTTCAAAGCCGTTGTTCTTTGATGTAGATCCTGTCTTTTCGTAAAATTAAAGTTGAATTTTTTTAGTCTTGCTTGTTTTTGTTCTGGTGTTGTTTTATTGCTTAGTCTCATTACTAACAGCTCTCATTTGCCTTTTAAAGCGGAATATATTATTGTGAGATCATAAATAATACAATTCTTAGAATTGTATTTCAGGGCTTGTCCTGTTATGTCTTTTTTAAATTGGCTTTACCTTTTGATCACGTTTTTTGTTTTACGTAAATAACAGTTTTTATCTTTGACTTATCTCACTCACTGTTTCAACTGAATGGATTTTAAATCCTTTTACGCATTGAATTATGCAATGTAATGAATACAGTCAAGGCCAAAAGAGCAAAATCAAAAGAAACGGGATAAACCGATAAAGCCCGGTCTTTAAGTCAAAGTCCAATAGGTTATCAAAGTTAATTAGAGCGATTGCTAGCTGATATTAGTATTAATCCGACAACCCTTCAGTTTAGAAGCTGAAGTAATTATAGGTTTAGAATCTAACTGAAACTGCACACTGAATACGAACAATTTTTGAAACTTAGTAAGTTTTTTTTGTCATTTTCCATCTCCTCTTTTTTTCTGTTTTTATCCCGATGTACGTCTAGCGCGTCAACGGTGGCTATTTACCGGCAATCTGCCGACTATGTTAACGTAATCAACACATTTCTATTTCTATCTGAACTCAACTACTGTCAAATTTTTTTTTGCAGCTATATTCAGCAGTCTGTCCGCTATTTTTGAAGTATTTTGCAAAATTGTTATATTACTTCAAGATTAGCGGTGTTGAAATTGCATTGTATTTTATTGCGTTTCGCAGAATTGGGCGCATGTCATACAAAAATTTTGATCGCTGTTTTGAGGAAAGAAATTAAAAACTGAATATCGTTTAAGCTTTTGAATCACCCATAGTTTTATCAGTTTGTTGTTTGCATGTAGAGTGGAGGACAGAGAAAGGTGGACTGGAGGCGACATTGGCCTGGAATTGTGACGGACATAGTGTGTGGCAACTTCCCTTTTCTACCATCTAATCTCTCCTCCAACAAAGTTCTACTCTCTGGTAAAGTAGAGCTGAAAGGAGACAACCTCTCTCTTGTGCAGATGGAGAGTGAGATTAGATCGAAGCGGTGGTTGGTGGTGGCACTCAATCAGCCCCTCATTTCATTTTCAACTGAGTGTCAGCAAATCGAAGAGAGTTAGTAGCTCATTATGTCAACTCGGGCTGTCAAATTTTCTTCCCAAAAATCGATTTAGAGTCACGAAAAGCTAATGTTGACCCGAGCAGTGATACATACTAACAAGAAGGCTCGCATGATTCTGTGCATTCTCATTTGAGTTGTCTTCTACGAATCATCTGCCTAATGGCAATTCCTATCTTAGAGCTCATTGTGCGTCAAATTCATTGGAAATATAAATGATAGGATGCTGATCCAACTAACCAACCGAAGAAATTATCAATTGAACGCTAATAGGATAAGTAACAACAAAGTAACAATGGGAACATGACATGAGAGGAATTACTTGAAAATACAATTAGGCTTTTTGTAATTGAATGGCGTCACGCTTTTGAAAACAACCATTTGTACACTCAGTCAAAAGTACAATTCACCTACAATTTGAAAGCAATAAAGTTCATTTAGGAACCAATTTTAAGACAAAATTGACCAAAATGTCAAAAATTTCAAATCATAAGTAAAAATTTGCAAAATTTTTGAGTCAGTACGTATCAGTTAATAGAATTGTTTCGTTAGGTGGCGGTCAAGCAAGCCGATAGGCAAGCAAGCCGAATTTTGAAAATGAGGTCAAGTAAGCCGAAAAATTTTCGGATACACGTATTTTAAGTTGCCCCTGGCGGGCCGGTGGGCGCGCTTCGCTTTCCCCGCCGCGATAACCGGCTCGCTATTTCCGGATTACATCCCACAGCGGATGAGAGGCATGGCCATGGACAGCGGTCTGCTGAGGCCCGTACCCACTAGATGTCTAAAAATTGACGCATTTTTGTTTCTTTGGTGCATTGGAATACATTATGCACTATAATACTACGCGCAGTATTGATTGTAACGGCTGACAATGTATTATTTCTGATAGATTACATAACTATTACATAACTTTCGTCTTGCTTTTCTGTCGGCTTGCTTGCCTATCGGCTTACTTTGCATTCGCCGTTTCGTTAGCTATATACAAGAAAATATTGTACATTGATCGAGAGCACTTGAGATGGTAACTTATTGGATGTAAGGCAAAATAAAAATAATTCTACAACAAAGGGGATCTTTAAAAACTCATTTAATAATAAAGAAAATTATTTTCTTAAAAAATGGTATTGAAAACAAAATGACAATGAGACGAAACAATTGACGTAAAAAATTGTTTCAAGTTGTTATCATTGGAAAAAAGACAAATAGTTGTATCATTTCGATGTAGGCACAGTAAAATGGAGACAATTAGGTCTGAACAGAACACAGAAAGTAAGAAAAAAACATTTAAAAAAACAAATTTGTCCAAGTAATTGAAAGCCTCGACTGTGTAAATAAATCTATAAAAAATAATTTTTGCTTAATTGAAACTCGGCTAAGACCCGCCATTTTTGATACTAAGGCAAGTGACCATAAAGGTCCATAAATGGGAGCAGAGCTATAAAAAAGTATTTACAGATGGCGTCGTCAAAATACAGAATTGTTCAGAAAAACATCAAAAAAAGGACAAGCGATTACAACTAGGAATAGCAATATTTAATATGAATGTTTAATTGCAGTCGGGAAGAAATCAGATAGTGAAACGGGAAACTACAGTAGTCGCACAAGTACCGCACTTCTATAAAAAATTCTTTCGAAAATCTTTGTTCTCTTTCTTCAAGATTTCACACTTTCAATCTTAGTCGTTCATTGATACCTACAATTTTTTGGGATGGATAAAAAATTCTGAAACTGACTCTGAGCTGACCTCTGAAATAATGAGAATCTGTAACCAAATCTTGAAAACACACGCCTCTAAAATTAGATCGCAATTCAAAACTTTAAAATGAGGAGCGTTGTTCCAGCCTATTGAGCATTTGCTGGTGTTTATTACACATAAAGAATCTTATCGGTTTTTCTTGCTGCTCTTATAAAACACAAATTTTGAACACAAACAAAACTATGTTGATGATAAATCAATCAAACTGAATAATACTCAAAGTATATTTATTTTGGATAAAAATGCTTAATCTAAAAGCAGCACTTCTGGGTGATGAGCTGTCAGTTTTGCGTTTCTCATTTTCATTTATTTTCTCAAAGTTCTATATGAGTTATCATATTAATTTTTGCCATGTTTCTCAATAATTCGTGAATAACTAATAATAAAATGATATGATATATCAAAATATTTTCACTTTCTGTGTCTCAAGTTCTCAAACAATTTGCAAAACGAACAGACTAATTTGTAAATTATTTTAATTTTTCATCGAATGGGCAAAAGTTGCGCTTAAATTTGTCTGGATTTTCGTTTTCTCGAAAACGCTTGTCTTAATGTTTTCGAATTTTAGATATTGACAGTATTGAGCTAGAACGATGAGCTAACTGTTGTACTGTGACAGTCTAAGAGGTCCTCAATTATTTACAATTATTGAAATATGGACTATTTTTAAAGAAATTTTAATCAAAGTTTGTGCTAAATTGGCACAAAATGCGGCATGATTGTTTTCGAAATTTTTGATGTATTTGTGTAATAGATTAATACAGCTTTCAATATATGTGATTGTTCTTGGAAGCCCTCGGAAAAAGCCTTAGTCATGTTAAATGATCGAATCGGTACTAATTTGTGTGAGTCTTTGCCACAATTTGTTCGAAAACTTGTCCCAAAATGTAAAATTCAGGAAGTTTCTCTTTCTAGTGAAATTCTAGACGCAGAGAGCTTTTATTTGATAGCACACATTGGTCTTTGATCCCTCAAAAAAGTGGAGACGTCAAAAATTCTTAGAAAATATTCAAAAAATTAAATCACAGCTATGCAAGAAAATAGACTACCTTTTTTATCCCGAGATAGCCCAAAAAGCGGTGGCACCAAAATGGAGAATTTGTTGAAAAATTTTGATAAAGACCCCAATCTTTGATGCAATTGATTCATGTCTTTTGATTCTATTTTTTGTCAGTTTTCCGGTTTTTTCTCGACCGACAAGATCTGAGTTACGAGTCCATTGTAAACCCACAGTGCCCAGATTGCTCTCCAATAGGCCTTTAAGAGAAAATTATTTGTCTTATTTTAACGCACAGGGGTGGTTTCACGGTATTTGGCGATTTGTTGAAAGTTAGTCAAAATTTAAGTTGTAAGATCAGCAGAGGTACAAAATTGTTTGGCAAAGATCATTGGCGAAGTCAAGGTCCCTATTATTATGGGGAAAAACTTTTCCATTGGCTATACACGAAATGTGATCTTTTAAAGATATATGTTTTATGCGAAATTAATATTACCAATTTGTAACTGGTGGTTTTTGTATGTAGACGACATGGAGATGCTGATAGTGGAGCAAAATTTGAGTGCGCAACTGTTGCACGACACGCTTTCGAAGGCTGACAGAAAGCGTGACACTCAAATGGCCGAGATCAGGCTTTGCAATCGGATCGGAGACTCGTGCCCTATTATGGTTTCTAGTGCTGTTAATGAGTGGTTCGCCCACACACTCAACAGTGCTTCTGCCAACAACAGTGGAGGTATGGTATGTCTTCAATGTGCCAATCTCGATAATGTAACCATGGCCATTGGTGGGTTCGTTCATAAACTAATTTTTGCCCAGTCAAGCCTAGCGGAAGAATGTTTATTTCACTTAGCTGTCAAACACCTGTTATTGTCAAGTCAATATCTTACTTTTTTTGTCCGAAAGAGCTTTTCGTCTTTTCATTTTTGTTTGTGATGATTTTTAAGACTCCTGATTTGCAGTTTTGTAACCATCTGTATTAACAGCTATGTAATGATATCCATTCACATTTTCACTCATACTTTTATGTTGCACTCGTACTTTTTAATTGCTCTTGAACGCAGTTCATAGCAATTATTGTAAACGTGTGTGTCTTTTTACGACTCGAAGAGGAGTAATGATATTCTACAGGTTTTTACGACTCGAAGAGGAGTAATGATATTCTACAGGTTTTTTTTAGCAGAAAGCAAGTTTGTTCATGACTTGAATTTTGACTTCTTTCTGTTCGAGCATTTACCTCCGTTTTTGATTGTTGACTTCTGTTTTCGAACATTGGATTTTAACAATAGCTTAGTTTGTAAAGTATAGCAATTGGTAAAAGTCTGTAATTCAAGGTGAAGAGGTCAATTTGAGAAAATTTGATCCCAATTAACTACCTACCCCCCCAAAAAAAAACTACCCCCCCCCCACGTACCTACCCCC